>NC_091208.1:21855870-22183370 GCF_040958095.1 Procambarus clarkii | reverse complement strand
ATCATATTTACATCAATTCACAAAGGAAAATACTACATTTATATATATTTTATATAATTCTCAGTAAACCAATTTTCAATTTTCGAGCTTCAACCACCACAGAAAATGCCCACGTGGCGAGATTTTCAATGAACTTTGCCCGAAACGCTATCCGTATTAGTATCTTTAGATATTGTATGTACTAGCTCTATAAACAAGCGCGGAATGGAGACGGTGGGACAATGTTTCCTTTCCCCCTTATACCTCTGTTCACCTAGGTACCCGGGAGTTAGGCAGCTGTTGTGGGGCAGTAAGCTGAGGTCTTGCAGGACCTCGGTAATTCCAAACAGCTGCCTCGCCCCCCGACAGTAGGAAAGCAAACTCATTTGAGGGATGGGATAGCAACAATATTAAACCACATATACCCAACACTGCTTATTAACTCATCCGGATTAGTGCTCCAGTTGCTACCTCCCCCCCCCCCCACCCCGCGCACTATCCCTGCACCCCCTGACAATGTATCATTTTCTCTTTCTTTGGATGAATGTAAGTAGCCACTGCTGGAGAAGATGGGTGTAGCAGAGATGAGCCAAGGGGGAAGTAAGGAAGTACTTCCTTACCTGGTACAGTAAGGAAGTACTTCCTTACCTGGTACAGTAAGGAAGTACTTCCATACTGTAAGAGTATGAGTAGCTCTCCCTCATACTATTGCCTTATGTTCACTCACAGGATTGAGTGACGCTGCCCAATGAACTATCGATCCTACGCAAAATATATATGTTTTCAAAGCAGTAAGCAAATGTACTAACCTAAACTGTAAGCTAGCAGCCTAATATAACCTAAACTGTAAGCTAGCAGCCTAATATAACCTAAACTGGAAGCTAGCAGCCTAATATAACCTAAACTGGAAGTTAGCAGCCTAATATAACCTAAACTGGAAGTTAGCAGGCTAATATAACCTAAACTGGAAGTTAGCAGCCTAATATAACCTAAACTGGAAGTTAGCAGCCTAATATAACCTAAACTGGAAGTTAGCAGCCTAATATAACCTAAACTGTAAGCTAGCAGCCTAATATAACCTAAACTGGAAGTTAGCAGCCTAATATAACCTAAACTGGAAGTTAGCAGCCTAATATAACCTAAACTGGAAGTTAGCAGGCTAATATAACCTAAACTGGAAGTTAGCAGCCTAATATAACCTAAACTGGAAGTTAGCAGCCTAATATAACCTAAACTGGAAGTTAGCAGCCTAATATAACCTAAACTGGAAGTTAGCAGCCTAATATAACCTAAACTGGAAGTTAGCAGGCTAATATAACCTAAACTGGAAGCTAGCAGCCTAATATAACCTAAACTGGAAGTTAGCAGCCTAATATAACCTAAACTGGAAGTTAGCAGGCTAATATAACCTAAACTGGAAGTTAGCAGGCTAATATAACCTAAACTGGAAGCTAGCAGCCTAATATAACCTAAACTGGAAGTTAGCAGCCTAATATAACCTAAACTGGAAGTTAGCAGCCTAATATAACCTAAACTGGAAGTTAGCAGCCTAATATAACCTAAACTGGAAGTTAGCAGGCTAATATAACCTAAACTGGAAGCTAGCAGCCTAATATAACCTAAACTGGAAGTTAGCAGGCTAATATAACCTAAACTGGAAGTTAGCAGGCTAATATAACCTAAACTGGAAGCTAGCAGCCTAATATAACCTAAACTGGAAGTTAGCAGGCTAATATAACCTAAACTGGAAGTTAGCAGGCTAATATAACCTAAACTGGAAGTTAGCAGGCTAATATAACCTAAACTGGAAGCTAGCAGCCTAATATAACCTAAACTGGAAGTTAGCAGGCTAATATAACCTAAACTGGAAGTTAGCAGGCTAATATAACCTAAACTGGAAGTTAGCAGGCTAATATAACCTAAACTGGAAGCTAGCAGCCTAATATAACCTAAACTGGAAGCTAGCAGGCTAATATAACCTAAACTGGAAGTTAGCAGGCTAATATAACCTAAACTGGAAGTTAGCAGGCTAATATAACCTAAACTGGAAGCTAGCAGCCTAATATAACCTAAACTGGAAGCTAGCAGGCTAATATAACCTAAACTGGAAGTTAGCAGGCTAATATAACCTAAACTGGAAGTTAGCAGGCTAATATAACCTAAACTGGAAGCTAGCAGCCTAATATAACCTAAACTGGAAGCTAGCAGCCTAATATAACCTAAACTGGAAGCTAGCAGCCTAATATAACCTAAACTGGAAGTTAGCAGCCTAATATAACCTAAACTGGAAGTTAGCAGCCTAATATAACCTAAACTGGAAGCTAGCAGCCTAATATAACCTAAACTGGAAGTTAGCAGCCTAATATAACCTAAACTGGAAGTTAGCAGCCTAATATAACCTAAACTGGAAGTTAGCAGCCTAATATAACCTAAACTGGAAGTTAGCAGCCTAATATAACCTAAACTGGAAGCTAGCAGCCTAATATCTTCCATGATAACAAGAGCCGCGGCTCGGGAGCTGAAGCTCATCCTACATACTCTCCCTCACCAATACCACCCGCCCCCTCTCACCCAGCCTCCACCTCTCACAAAAATCTCATTATACAAATTCAGACAAGTAATTTGTAGTCTAGCGAGAAGACCTCACGGCCCGTAGTCTTGTCTCTCTCCGTGGACCCGCCTCACGCTTCAAACATGCAGATTACTTGGTGCTATTCCCACTTGTCCTCACCACCTCCTACTCCCACGCTTTTATTCCTCTTCTCTCCTATCCCCCTACCGTTCCTGTATTATTTCTCCCCTTCTGTCCCCGACCGTCCAAGTGGTTGGGCACCATTCCTTCCCCCTCGTCCCATCCCAAATCCTTATCCTGACCCCTTCCAAGTGCTATATAGTCATACTGGCTTGGCACTTTCCCATCCCTGATAGTTTCCTTCCTTCTCCCCTTCTGTATTACCTATATATACATTGAAATTGAAATAAGTTTATTGAGGTAAAATACAGACAAAGGGATGAGGTAGCTCAAGCTATTCTCACCCCGTTCAGTACATCGTGTTAATACATACATAGACACACATCACAAGCAATAAACGTATTACCAAACATTCTGAGAGATAAACATATACATTTGCTAATATACATCGTCCCATATGTTTGTCATGTAGGGGTCAGAATGTGACCATGACACGCGGTACTCTCTTGATGTATGGCGACCCTGACCAGCCTATGTCTGTCCCACACCCGGACCCAGTCAATCCGCAAACTTTCATGAGGCTCGCCCCCAAATGTCTAACTCCCGAACAAAAACATTCTATCTTATAGATATAAACCAATATATAATTTCTGAGGATGCATGACACAATCTCGCCCCAACAAGCTCTATACTTCTGACGGTTATTAATACAAAGAAAAACTGATGTGGTAAAGTTGGAGGTCAACTGGCCCCCGGAACAACTTTTTAGTCCGACCAGTAAATACATTTCCAATAATCAGTATAAATACCATTAAAATTGCCTTAGTAATTAACCACATGTATCTTTTAAATACATATACCTTCTTAATACAAATATTTAATTCCAGCTAGGAGTTACTGCTGTGAGGGCAGCTGGTGGAAGCAAGAGTGAGCCGAGGTGGCGCTGCTGCTGGTCGCTTACGACCCAACGATGACGGGACAGTTCTCTCTGGAACAATGGAGCGGGAACTGGATCCATCCAGTGAGTGGCTAGGCTATTCTTCTAACCTAAAGGAACTCTGCTCGCTCGCCAGAGGGACGGCTACCTCATATTCCGTCTCTTAACAAAACAGTTCCGTTTTGCAGTTCGCTTTTTTACAGATTTTTTCGGGAAAAAGAACACCTTTTGAGTTTGTATTAGGTACGTATTATGGAAATATTTATTTTGGGTAATTTGGATATAAGGTCAATATCCAGTACCTTTTGGACAGTCACTTTGGTTGTGTCTGCCTTTATGAAACATTCCTTCAGGAATAGTCTCTCTCATAACCCACCTTTTTACACTGTCACTTCCTGGTAACAATACCTCCCTGGAAACAGTAAGTAATTATCAAAAGAAGGCACCAAACCCCTGGAAACAGTAGCCATAAATATATATGATGACCATTAAAGGTTCCAGGACGGAGCTCTGGAACACTCCACTTGACACTGTCCCCCAATGCTCACCTTTTCCAGTAACATACTATTTACTAGGTGATAACCACGACTTTGTCCGGTTTAAGAGGTTCACTCCAATACTATACGGCTCTTTACTATATGACTTGCTAACTCTACCCTATCATTATATATTATATATTTAGGGGTACCACCACTGGTTTAATTAAAGGGACCCACATCCTCGAAGAAGAAAATAAATAGTGTTCACAGAAGACCTTGTGGATTCTCACTGAATACTTTAATCTTTTCCTCTCCTACCACCCCTATATTATATATATTTTATTATATATATATATATATTATATATATATATATATATATATATATATATATATACTTGGTTGTGTTTGACTGTGTAACATCATTGTATATAACAAATCACTCTACTGGGCAATGATAATCTGAAATACTTTTAAGATTAAATCAATTGTGATCTTTTATATTGTGGGCATAATGTTAGAGGGCGCTGACCTTCTGGGATATTGTGGGCATAATGTTAGAGGGCGCTGACCTTCTGGGATATTGTGGGCATAATGTTAGAGGGCGCTGACCTTCTGGGATATTGTGGGCATAATGTTAGAGGGCGCTGACCTTCTGGGATATTGTGGGCATAATGTTAGAGGGCGCTGACCTTCTGGGATATTGTGGGCATAATGTTAGAGGGCGCTGACCTTCTGGGATATTGTGGGCATAATGTTAGAGGGCGCTGACCTTCTGGGATATTGTGGGCATAATGTTAGAGGGCGCTGACCTTCTGGGATATTGTGGGCATAATGTTAGAGGGCGCTGACCTTCTGGGATATTGTGGGCATAATGTTAGAGGGCGCTGACCTTCTGGGATATTGTGGGCATAATGTTAGAGGGCGCTGACCTTCTGGGATATTGTGGGCATAATGTTAGAGGGCGCTGACCTTCTGGGATATTGTGGGCATAATGTTAGAGGGCGCTGACCTTCTGGGATACAGTGAGCAGCACTGTAATGTAACATTACAGAACAGGAAGTATTAGGCTGCTACAGAGTGAGGATGATCAAAACTCGAAATGTCTTCCTACAGATTGTAAACCATTTTGTTTACAGCCTCAGTACGTGTTGTTATTATTATATATGGAGCCACGGTCACTTCCAGGACTCTATTTTCACCTTCGTGAACGCTGTGGTGTGCTTCCAGTAACTGCATTTGGTGGAAGTGGTTGGGCTTAGTACCTTTCCTTCCGTCCCACCTGCTTGTCCTCTTATCTCTTCCAAGTACTATAATTACACCAACTGGCCGTTTTCTTTCTATAATTACATTTCTTTCGTTATAACCAATATGTACAACTTCACATTTATCAGCATTAAAACTTGTGCCACTTATCAAAAGAATTCACTTTTTTTCAGGTTTAGTCATGGAAAGATATCAACACTAAGAGATTCACCACCTGGAACAAGAAGTTCCAAGCAGCACGGGCTATGGTGAGCCCGTCTTCTATTCACTGTACGGCTTAACCCATAATTGATGTACTTTATGCAGCCCAAGGACCAGGCTGATCCCCTGTGACACTTCTCTTACTTTCATAGGGAATAGGGAGCCGGTCGGCCGAGCGGACAGCACGCTGTGCTTGTGATCCTGTGGTCCCGGTTTCGATACCGGGCGCCGGCGAGAAACAATGGGCTAAGTTTCTTTCACCCTATGCCCCCGTTACCTAGCAGTAAAATAGGTACCTGGGTGTTAGTCAGCTGTCACGGGCTGCTTCCTGGGGGTGGAGGCCTGGTCGAGGACCGGGCCGCAGGGACACTAAAAAGCCCCGAAATCATCTCAAGATAACCTCTTCATGACCAAACCTCACACCACAAGCTGAAGAGACGACGACGACGTTTCGGTCCGTCTTGAACCATTATCAAGTCGACTGTGGTCCAGGACGGACCGAAACGTCGTCAAGTCGACTGTGGTCCAGGACGGACCGAAACGTCGTCAAGTCGACTGTGGTCCAGGACGGACCGAAACGTCGTCAAGTCGACTGTGGTCCAGGACGGACCGAAACGTCGTCAAGTCGACTGTGGTCCAGGACGGACTGAAACGTCGTCAAGTCGACTGTGGTCCAGGACGGACCGAAACGTCGTCAAGTCGACTGTGGTCCAGGACGGACCGAAACGTCGTCAAGTCGACTGTGGTCCAGGACGGACCGAAACGTCGTCAAGTCGACTGTGGTCCAGGACGGACCGAAACGTCGTCGTCTCTCCATCTCCATGTGGGTTAGTCATCATTTCTTCAGCCGCGTTATTGTGACTCATCGTCCTGTTGCTTTGTTCAATGAGTCTGAAGCTTTGCCGGAGTGAATCATCTAGTGGCAAAAACTGTACTGCCAGAAGCCATTGTACTTTTTTGAGTACAATGGCACAGGAATACAATGGCTCCGGTGCCTAGTAAGTCCACTACGGGCTCGCCATAGCCCGTCCTACTTGCAACTTTTTGTTCCGAGTAGCTGAATCTAAAAAGATTTATATATAGAAATATAGAAATCTTTCTTAAATATAAATTTTCTTTAGGGCTAACCAATTTCCAAGCATCTTAACACAAAAGTCTATACTATGGACATTTACTTCTGTAAGCAGTCTCTAATTGGGAACTTTCCAAACCCTGAAAATCTAGATATATTGAGCATCTATCACCCGGTGTTCCTTGTACATATTACAAAGATCATCATAGAAAACAAGATATGGTAAATGTTAAATAATTTATCCTAAAACTATGCAGGGAATTGTTAATGACATTGTTACTACCTGTCGCCCTAGCGGCGTTGCAACCCGTTCTCGCACTTTCGTACAGTCAATATTGACTTATTAAATAAGTACATATGCGACATACTAATTTATTGTGAATATTTTAGTTTACCTTGAAAAGCTTCATAGAAAACACCGACCTCACCTAACCTTCTTAGTATGTTAAGATAAACATCTTATTGCTTCTTAATTACAATTATTAACCTATTATAGGTATTATATTACCTCGGATATTACCTTGGAACTGCTGTCAAAAATGAAACTAGCTGGTCGAGAGGGATATTGACATTTTCCTTGTGTGTTGAGACCAGTTCGATATCTTAAAAGAGAAAATCTTCCAGTTTTGCGTGACATTAAAATATTCGGTCAAGGGTTTCACAGTTTTCTTGCTTCATTTAGTATTTGTTATCTTGAGATGATTGATTTGATTTGTGACGAGAATTGATCGGAGCTGTTGTGATTGTGTCATACTGAACACGACAACATCTTGTTACCAAATAAGTAGTTTATTTACGATATTTAGAAGTTTTATTCACCATTTTTTTTTTTTGAGATATATACAAGAGTTGTTACATTCTTGTAGAGCCACTAGTACGCGTAGCGTTTCGGGCAGGTCCCTGGAATACGATCCCCCGCCGCGAAGAATCGTTGTTACAACCAAGTACCCATTTTACTGTTGAGTTAAACAGAGGCTACAGTTAAGGATTTGCGCTCAGTAAATCCTCCCCGGCCAGGATACGAACCCATGACAAAGCGCTCGCGGAACGCCAGGCGAGTGTCTTACCACTACACCACGGAGACTGTTAAAGATTGCCAGTGTTTAGTAATGGTGTTATTTGATATGCTATCGTCACTCCGTCACTATTCGTCACCATTCCCACTCCACTCCACCACTTCACAATCGTCCACTCCACAATTCACCATCTTCCCTACCCTTCACCACCTTCCCTACCCTTCACCACCTTCCCTACCCTTCACCACCTTCCCTACCCTTCACCACCTTCCCTACCCTTCACCACCTTCCCTACCCTTCACCACCTTCCCTACCCTTCACCACCTTCCCTGCCCTTCACCACCTTCCCTACCCTTCACCACCTTCCCTGCCCTTCACCACCTTCCCTGCCCTTCACCACCTTCCCTGCCCTTCACCACCTTCCCTGCCCTTCACCAACTTCCCTGCCCTTCACCACCTTCTCTTCATTAAGTAATGATAACATCTTATCACAGACACAAGGATAAAAAAACACAATTATATATTTATGCATTTTATGTAAAGATTTGAACTAGACCAGGTATTTCACACTCTCCTGAGGGCATTATCAAGGTCTGAGTGATGGTTTGAGACGAGACGTGGATCTCATGAGATTAAGTCTCGTCTCAAGAAGCAAGTCTATTCTGGTGATGCTGGGAGTGAGACTCACGCCTCTGCCTCCCAACATGCAACAAAGACTTAGATATTCTCATCTATATATATATTGTCATGTCCGTTTGCAAGTTATTTGTCAACTGCGTGTACTGTTTTAATGTTCCATGGCACCTTATGGGGATCCGGTTGTGTGTGCAGGTGTCTCGTGTTGGGGTAATCTATCTGGTACATATAAATCTTGTATATCCTCTCCTACCCTGTTGTCCTCAGCCTGTACCCTGTGTGTCCTCAGCCTGTACCCTGTCGCCCTCAGCCTGTACCCTGTCGTCCTCAGCCTGTACCCTGTCGCCCTCAGCCTGTACCCTGTCGCCCTCAGCCTGTGGGGTAGAGTAGACACGAGGCGCCACACACAGCCCCGTATATATACAGTGCCACAAACAGCCACTGTCCACCACGCGACACTCGCACTAATCAACACATCCACCTTTGACAAGATCAGCCCAGTGGAAAATAAAGTTTTAGGAACGCTACCAGCAATCGGAAACCAGGCCGGTGATAGTGTAGTCTACGGTGTCAGTCGACTCCAGTCAACTCCGGTCAACTCCGGTCAACTCCGGCCAACTCCGGTCAACCTCAGTCAACCTCGGTCGACCCCGGTCAACTCCGGTCAACTCCGGTCAACTCCGGTCAACTCCGGTCAACTCCGGTCAACCTCGGTCGACCCCGGTCAACTCGGGTCAACTCCGGTCAACTCCGGTCAACTCCGGTCAACTCCGGTCAACTCCGGTCAACTCCGGTCAACTCCGGTCGACCTCGGTCGACCCCGGTCGACCCCGGTCAACTCCGGTCAACTCCGGTCAACTCCGGTCAACTCCGGTCAACTCCGGTCAACTCCGGTCAACTCCGGTCAACTCCGGTCACCCTCGGTCACCCTCGGTCACCCTCGGTCACCCTCGGTCACCCTCAGTCACCCTCAGTCACCCTCAGTCACCCTCAGTCAACCCCAGTCGAGCGTCGAGGCTCTTCTGTGACTCAACCCAGCAAATCCCCTCACGAGGTCTACCTCAATGTATTTGTGTTAAAATGACTTACAAAATTATAGAATAAGTTGTAATACAAAAATCAATATTATGTTATAGGATAACTACATTGTTTCACTCGCGTGTTTTATATGGCGCTTATATGGCAACCTGAGAATAATCCAAACAGATTCCACCCCGTTAGTAAAGGAATAGGTGAAAAACAACATGACGTAACAACTATTGTCCCTGGGTAGTTATTTTCCCTGGTTGTTAATATCCCGCAAGACATACACAATGGCTATAACCCCTCTCCTTCCCTTCACACTCTCATCAGCACCGCTCCTGTGCCAGGTAAGTCCACTACGGGCTCACCATAGCCCGTGCTACTTGCAACTTGTTCCGAGTAGCTTAATCTATAACAACAACAACATTCATCCTCTCACAGAGGTCACGACCTCTCCGCAGGGTGCAGTCGCACCTCCACAGCTCTCCAGTATCAGCTAATGATACGGGGCTATTCATGCCCGTGCCACTTTTTGGGTGGCTTAATCTTCATCAATCAATTCACACACTGCTTCGAGCTCTGCCATAGTTACGGGGAGACGTCTTAGAGGTACCTGAAGATCTCTATGACTCACTGTGTGTGTGTGTGTGTGTGTGTGTGTGTGTGTGTGTGTGTGTGTGTGTGTGTGTGTGTGTGTGTGTGTGTGTGTGTGTGTGAGAGTGCGCATGTGGACGCACCTTCAAGAGGGCGGCGGAGAGATGTTAAAGCATTATCTCTGGCGTCTTTGTCAGTGTGGTCGCAGCCTATGTCACTAAAATATTACATGGTCCCGTTTCAATGGAGCGTGAAGCCATGGCGGGTAAGGGAGAGGTACTCGCTAAATTGTGCCGGAGTTATAAGGGCCCATCACAGCAGAAACGTCCGTATATAGTTACAGTTACAGCCCCCTCCCCCCTCCCCTCGCTCCTGTGCCAGGCAAGTCCACTACGGGCTCGCCATAGCCCGTGCTACTTGGAACTTTTTATTCCGTGATTTTCATTTCGCTATCATGTCTTTATGCTTGGGTTGGGGTTATCTGTTGTCCGCTGCGTTACTGCCACTTGTTCTCTCTATTAGCAATGGGGTTCACCATCTACAGCCCCGCTCCTGTGCCAGTAAGTTCACTACGGGATCACCATAGCCCGTGCTACTTGGAACTTTTTGTTCCCAGTAGCTGAATCTTAAATTTTGTATTAATATACAATTTAATCATTAATAATTCATTGTGTCGGGGGACAGGCAGCCAGAGTGTTTTCATACATGCTAGGCTTATATCGAGGTGTTGACAACCCCTATAGGAGTTGTTGAACTCTTTTTTTTTTTATGGTTCTACTGTAAAACTAGCCGCCCAACGTGGGGCTCGAACCCACGACCCCGAGATTAAGAGTCTCGTGCTCTACCGACTGAGCTAGCCGGGCGCGGTGTAATTGGTGCGACTCGCTCTTAACACGACCCGTTGGACACCCAACAAACTAATCTGAAACTAAAATAATTGACGTGTCGTCACCGTTGATGGGACTGTATGATGTATATACAGATGACAGAGTACAGCACTTCCTTCCACCCTGGCAGATAGTACCTTCTGACACCCTGACCCCTGCATACACCACCAAGACACTAATCTCAAACAACCCTCATGCTCAGCTTTATGCTAAATTAAGCACCAACTCTACTGTCCCCTCTTATCCTCCTCCCTCTCTCCCCTCTTCTCTTTCCCCCCCCTCTCCCCTTGTTCGCTTATCTTTCCCCCCCCCACTCTCCCCTCATCTTACATCTTCAGTACCCACTATCTTCACTGTATACAACTCCTTAATCCCTCACCGATGTTGTTCTTTAAGATTGGCTACCTGGAACACAAAGTTTCAAGTAGCACGGGCTATGGTGAGCCTCCACAGTGGATTTATAATCACTCACCACCTTCAACATTATAACCCGAATGAATTCAATTCATTGTTTTCGAGAAAATCGTGAATATTCGCGGTAACTCTATGGAAAACTCATCTACAATTTAATTTCCGACTTCATGATAGTAGGAGAAAGGGTTGACGGCCTATATTTCTGAAAGTATTTAACTTTAATGTTATTTTCAGGTTATTATTGTCTGTTATTATTATCATCTTAACTCTTTGTGGGTTGGGATGAGATCTGCCATTTGTGTGTATTTTGTGTTTGATAGGGAATTAGGTATGCTTAGGGGTGCCTTCTCACCATGCCCTGTGGCTGGTGGGGGATTGGTGCCCTGAAGCTACAGAAACACCCTATAACCCCCTGAAGACTACGGGCTCACCATAGCCCGTGCTACATGGACACTTCGTTCTGAGTAGCTAAATCTGAAACAACAACAACCCCCGAAGTGGCAAGGGCAGTTAGGAGACAACAAGAGACCGACCACAACCAGCCTATGTATGTCCCGTACCCCGGGCCATTTACCCTGCAAAGTGGGGTGAGGTCTGGCTTCCAACTACCTCAATACAAGGTAAGGCTTCCAGCTACTCCAATACAAGGTAAGGCTTCCAGCTACCCCAATACAAGGTAAGGCTTCCAGCTACTCCAATACAAGGTAAGGCTTCCAGCTACCCCAATACAAGGTAAGGCTTCCAGCTACCCCAATACAAGGTAAGGCTTCCAACTACTCCAATACAAGGTAAGGCTTCCAACTACTCCAATACAAGGTAAGGCTTCCCACTACTCCAAGCGTCTGGCTTCCAACTTTAGACATATAAACACTCTCTCATAGTAGAGATTAATTTACATTTGAGACAAGTTTGGGGTCGACGACCGCCAGGAGGCGCCGGGCCTGAGGACAGGTTGCGGCCCCGTGTAATTTTGGCGGGCAAGGGCGATGACGTCACACTATCTAAAAGTAAATAATCATGTATTAATTACCTTACTGTGCGTATTTAACCGTGTTTGAGTCTACAAATAACGGAGGTAATTAACAAGCAAGTAATTGAGGATACGACGACACGTTGGACTGGTAGATAGACTTATGTCGTTAAAATGGAGGTGATGACGTCACTTACCCGGGTAAAAGGACCAATGACAAGAGTGAAGGGAATTGGAGAACGCCTATTGGCCCATGTACGGTGATGGAGAAGATTACGAAGCAAAGGCTCGTAGAGTATCTGGAGGGAAAGAGCTTTGTAACACATCACCAATATATGGGTTCAGGGATGGTACAGCGTGGCTCACAGGGTTAATAGAATTCTCTGAGCAGACGACAACAATTTGGCAAGGAAGAGGAGAGTGTGCAGACGGCATTTTCTTTGTCAGAAAGCCTTTGACACATTATCCCATAAGAAGCTGTTACAAAAGTTGGAGAAACAGGCAGGGGTAAAAGAAAAGGTGCTCCAGTGGATAAGGGAGTATCTAAGCAACAGGAAACAGCGAGTTTCCTGTTCCTTAGTTTCCTGTCAGTTTCCTGTCACAGCCCCGCTCCTGTGCCAGGTAAGTCCACTACGGGCTCACCATAGCCCGTACTACTTGGAACTTTTTGTTCCAAGTAGCTGAATCTTAACAACAGCAAGTAACTAACTATGAGGGGGAAGACTTCAAAGTGGCGAGATGTCACCAGCGGAGTCCCGCAGGGCTCTGTACTTGGACCCATCCTGTTTCTAATACATGTAAACGATCTTCCAGAGGATATAGACTCATTCCCCTCAATGTCTGCCGAGGATGCAGAAATTATGAGAAGAATCAAGACAAGTTAAAGGGCACCACACAACGCGTACTTCACCTCAACACAAAGACGCAACACATTACTGAGTTTGATGACGTGTTCACCCCACACACAGACATCACACTAACGTGATGCACCAAATGAAGACCATCTGGTCACCTCTTGGTCCGGGAGACATCTCCCGTCACGCAGGGTGCAGTCGCGCCTCCACAGATCTCCAGTATCAGCTCTTGATACTGGTAATGGCTCAAAAGGGCCACCACTTACGGGCTATTCATGCCCGTGCCACCTCTTGGGTGGCTTAATCTTCATCAATCAATCAAATGAACAAGTCCACAAGGGCCGTGAATCTTTACCCTGTCGTAGCTCAGTCTATTAATCTTCATCACTCACCCGACCACGCACTGTGTCTCACTAAATGTTGCCAGGCGTCAGCAAGCGGCATTACCAGGCAATATGGCAATTGAAATGGTTAATTATTATTTTGTTTTGTTTACGTGTGCTCCAGTGTCGCCCCTGGAGGAAGGTGGTGGTCCTACAACCCGTCCTCGACTCAAGTCCATTCCATCCAGCGGTCGACCCCGCAGACGCATTCATAAATTTTAACATGCTGTTCATTGAAAACAGGAATTTTCCCAAATGTAAATTAATATTATAATATATTAGCATATTGTGCATATATAGGCATAGGTTAGGTTAAGTGTTAAGGTTCTCTTGGCGATTATTTGTATTTGTAGTACATAGCTGAAGCATTTATAGCGTTGTGATTCTAACAAAATTCGTCAGTGAAGCACTTGTTCCGGATATGTTCGAACGTCAGCAGTTGTGAGTCGTGTGTAAACCGTTTTTCATTCATAAACAGCTGAGGGTTTGGCGGGCGCATGGAATGGACTTTTGGGGTCTTTGTTTGGAGGACGGGCTGGCCTCTTTGTCAAAGGTTCGCATCCCCTAGAAACACAATGTGGCTCGCCATGAGCTAGTGTGACACGCCTGTGTTGTAGGTGAAGCCACTAACGCCAGGATCGCTGGAATTTCCTATCCTGACAGCTTGGAAAGGTTCCAAAGCCGTAAGTCTGTCTGTATCCGTGTCGTCATGTTAGCGATTATGGTTGACTGTCTCGGCGGCTATAGTCTGGCTGTCTGTCAGACGTTATAGAAGTCATCAGGAACTATATCAGGAACTCTAGTGTTGCACCCCATCAATATATCAAGGTGCATCACTTGCTTATATATAAATATAGCCGTAATACACATATTGGCGTTATTCTGATAGTTTTTTCTCTGCGATAATGACTGGAGGAGGCAGAGTGTCCTTGTGAGTGGCCCGCGGGGCCCTCAAGCTGGCCTCGGACCCGCACCAGTGAGTGACCAGGCTGTTTCCAGCCGATCTTCTACACAAAGGGCCACGATACAATGCCCTCTTGATGGTCCTTGTCCGACACCCAGCCTGTCTTCACAACTGTTTCCATTTGACTAGGTCTAGCATTTCACTAGGCCTGCTCTCGTGTTGAATAATGAGTAACTCACTATGTATGGTTATCTTATCTTGAGATGATTTCGGGGCTTTAGTGTCCCCGCGGCCCGGTCCTCGACCAGGCCTCCACCCCCAGGAAGCAGCCCGTGACAGCTGACTAACCCCCAGGTACCTATTTTACTGCTAGGTAACAGGGGCATAGGGTGAAAGAAACTCTGCCCATTGTTTCTCGCCGGCGCCTATGATCGAACCCAGGACCACAGGATCACAAGTCCAGCGTGCTGTCCGCTCGGCCGAACGACTCCCTCCTGTGGTAGACAAACTAGAAACGGCTTTTACTAGGCCTACCCTAGCCGGTGGCTGAGCGGACAGAACACTGGACGCGTGATCCAGTGGTCCCGGGTTCCATCCCAGGCGCCGGCGAGAAACAATGGGCAGAGTTTCTTTCACCCTGATGCCCCTGTTACCTAGCAGTAAATAGGTACCTGGGTGTTAGTCAGCTGTCACGGGCTGCTTCCTGGGGGTGGAGGCCTGGTTGAGGACCGGGCCGCGGGGACACTAAGCCCCCGCAAGCACAACTAGATGAATATAACTAGGCGAGTACAACTAGGTGAATACAACTAGGTGAACACAACTAGGTGAGTACACTAGCGAGGACAACCGCCTGCCCGGGTTTTTTGTCGACACTTTCAGTTAGTTTTTCCTGTATATATCATGAGGACTGGAGGGCGTGTTGCCTTGCCCGGCCCCTGGGGTCTCTCTCCCTCCCACCTGCACCCCCTGGGTCTCTCCCCCTCCCACCTGCACCCCCTGGGTCTCTCCCCCTCCCACCTGCACCCCCTGGGTCTCTCCCCCTCCCACCTGCAGCCCCTGGGTCTCTCTCCCTCCCACCTGCAGCCCCTGGGTCTCTCTCCCTCCCACCTGCACCCCCTGGGTCTCTCTCCCTCCCACCTGCAGCCCCTGGGTCTCTCTCCCTCCCACCTGCAGCCCCTGGGTCTCTCTCCCTCCCACCTGCAGCCCCTGGGTCTCTCTCCCTCCCACCTGCAGCCCCCGGGTCTCTCTCCCTCCCACCTGCACCCCCTGGGTCTCTCTCCCTCCCACCTGCAGCCCCTGGGTCTCTCTCCCTCCCACCTGCAGCCCCTGGGTCTCTCTCCCTCCCACCTGCAGCCCCTGGGTCTCTCTCCCTCCCACCTGCAGCCCCTGGGTCTCTCTCCCTCCCACCTGCAGCCCCTGGGTCTCTCTCCCTCCCACCTGCAGCCCCTGGGTCTCTCCCTCCCACCTGCAGCCCCCGGGTCTCTCCCTCCCACTTGCAGCCCCCGGGTCTCTCCCTCCCACCTGCAGCCCCTGGGTCTCTCTCCCTCCCACCTGCAGCCCCTGGGTCTCTCCCTCCCACCTGCACCCCCTGGGTCTCTCTCTCTCCCACCTGCACCCCCTGGGTCTCTCTCCCTCCCACCTGCAGCCCCTGGGTCTCTCTCTCTCCCACCTGCACCCCCTGGGTCTCTCTCCCTCCCACCTGCAGCCCCTGGGTCTCCCTCCCACCTGACACACCCCAGAACGTCTAGGTCCGTCAGTGAACGTTTGCTACTATACAGAACGTTTTTCTTACACAAAACGTTTCGGTTTTGGGCACAAGTTACTGAAGGTTTACAAGGCTAAGTTTGCCAGGTGAGACACTACCTGGTAACACAATATTTCTTGACAGCTTGACAGTTATTGACAAATACAAAGATTGCATTTGTTTGTTTTTTTCCGTGTTGTGTTTGTTATAGCTATGTTTGAGTGCTAGAAGGCTGTGTTTGGCGGTTACTGGTCACTCAACAGAGGTTGAGTTACTGGTCACTCAGAGGTTGGGTTACTGGTCACTCAAGAGGGGTTGGGTTACTGGTCACTCAACAGAGGTTGAGTTACTGGTCACTCAGAGGTTGGGTTACTGGTCACTCAAGAGGGGTTGGGTTACTGGTCACTCAACAGAGGTTGGATGGCCACTCACAATAGACAAAGTAAATCCAGATCATAAATTACATGGCCTTGCAGTTCCTATCCCATACTGCATCCCCCCATCAACACCCTCCCCCCAGGATTGCAACACCGGCTCCCACACCAACACTGGACCCACCGTGTCAACCCACCACCACCACCAGAGGACACCCTGCAGGTGACCCAGTATTACGCAGTCACCACTACTACCTACGTCACTTCAACCTCTTTATGCTTGCTAAAATCTTTACATCAAATATAATACTCACTACACGATTCTGATGGGCGCATGGCAGTGTATGTAGACACATACATACTTAGGTGTGTGTAGATACATGCAACTTGAGTGTAAAGGTGTAAGTAAACTGTAATAGAGTTCTTGAAACGATCACTAGCTAGTTAGCTCCAGAACATGTAAGACTGTTACGGAATCTGTGATCAGTGAGACGCTTTGGGATACAACGCTGCTTCCGGTACCGTGGGTCCTTCTCCAAGTACTCACTCTTGTGCTTAAACCAATGGCAAATGAGCCAAGATTCCTAAACCGAACAGTCATACAAGTCGGCGAGAGATGATGGAACAGTCCTTATCAAAGGAAGGCACCAAGCCGGGAAGACTATGTAGCACCATCAAATGTGTGGAATAATCAGAGGGCGCTAAATATCACCAAGGATGCCAATATGAGAACAGAAACGCATAAGGTCAACGATATTAAAAGTATCCGAGTCACCAAGAATTCTATCGAGGGACAAGTGACCGCGAGGGACGGTCGGAAAGCAAGACACACGCTCGTCCTGGAAGTCAGGACATTCGAGAAAGACATGCACGACCGTAAGAGGGACAACGCAATTTGGACAATAAGGAGCAGGGCGGCGCTCCATTAAGTGTCCATGTGTTAAATGTGTATGGCCGATACGTAACCTCGCCAGAGCCGTTTCCCACCGCCGGTTACGGTGCTAGGAGGACGGCCACGGGACTACGCAGTGTGTTACCAGTAACAGACGATCAACAACCCTGCCAACGGGCACGGATGAAGAAATAAATACCCGCGTTCAAGTCGGAATAAGGAACACCTTTACGGGAGATGAAACAATTAAGTGCGAATGGAAAAAGTACCTATAGATGGTTGGGTTGCATGGCCTCACATTGACCGCTTCAGTGACCCTTACGCCTGCCACACCATCAAACTATCTTCTCCTATGCTTATTCCCTACCTGTATAATACTGAATTCTAAGACTCGCATAATCTGCTCTGGCAACTCTGTTCTGTTCAGTTCTCTGAGGGAGAACTGTTCAACTACAGATGCTGGGAGGGAGGAACAGAGTTATCAGGGGAAGCGCCAGGCCATTACGACTATTTAGCACTGGAAATGGGTCAAGATAACGATTTAGGATGGGACGGGGGTAAGGAATGGTGCCCAACCACTTGTGGACGGTCGGGGATTGAACGCCGACCTGCATGACGCTCCACCGTCCAGCCCAAGTGGTTGCGAGGGAGAAACAGGCGGGCAGAGAATAGGTTCGTCCCCGCTGACACACGCCAAGCAAGCACTATAATGACTGACCGTACGAGTAGTTGGTGTGATCTCTCGTCGCACAATCATTTACTGAAGGAAGGTCCAGGTAGCACACATTCAGCTGTGCCTCTCTGGAACCTGTCGGGAAGGATGAGCACGTTCCAGCATCGTCTGGAAGGAGGCGCAGGTTCCAGCTTCGTCTGGAAGAATGCGCAGGTTCCAGCTTCGTCTGGAAGGCTGCGCAGGTTCCAGCTTCGTCTGGAAGGAAGCGCAAGTTCCAGCTTCGTCTGGAAGGAAGCGCAAGTTCCAGCTTCGTCTGGAAGGAGGCGCAGGTTCCAGTTTCGTCTGGAAGGAGGCGCAGGTTCCAGTTTCGTCTGGAAGGAGGCGCAGGTTCCAGCTTCGTCTGGAAGGAGGCGCAGGTTCCAGCTTCGTCTGGAAGGATGCGCAGGTTCCAGCTTCGTCTGGAAGGATGCGCAGGTTCCAGTTTCGTCTGGAAGGCGCTGGCTACACCCGTTCCTGTTTACCCCGTGACCTGCTTGGACGCTAGGAAGCTATGTTAGTACTGAATACAAGACAATTTAAGTCTACCATTGTTCTCGGCAGAAGAGAGCCGCATAGTTCACGCCGCCCTCCAGCTCATGGTCACTGGACTATCTGGTGATGGTTTGCAAAAATGTGTTTCGGTAAGAAGTGGTTGCTTGAGAATCGAGATCTATATAGTCTGCACAAGGCGACGCCTGAACCGGATTTTTAGGACAGGAAACTAGGATTTACCCACGCCTACAGGGATGGGGGTAGGGGGGGGGGAGGGGGAGTAAGCGACAAGGAGGAGGTGCTGATACTAACCCCCCCCCCCCCTCCACCCCCACATCAACCCCCCTCCACCACCCCCACACACACCCCATCTATCATCGTGTTCGTCCACGACTCCCCCCCCCCCCCGCCCCCCCGAACACCACGTTAATGGCGTTCGTGTTACCCGGCCCCCCTCTACAGAGGGTTCGATCAAAACGGCTCTTTGGTCCCGCCTCTCAACTGTCAATCAACAGGTGTACAGGTTCCTGAGCCTATTGGGCTCTATCATATCTACATTTGAAACTGTGTATGGAATCAGCCTCCACCACATCATTGCCTGTGTGTGTGTGTGTGTGTGTGTGTGTGTGTGTGTGTGTGTGTGTGTGTGTGTGTGTGTGTGTGTGTGTGTGTGCGCGTGCGCGTGCGTGCGTGTGCGTGCTTGCATGCACAATACAGAGGACCGGTTTGCCATCATTGGGCGACCAGTTGGAGCTAGCGGCGTGTACCAGACAGGTATAAATACACGTGTAGAACAGCTTCTCTTCACTGACAGGTTCCCCGCTGTGTGCACCACTCCTCCTCAGCTCCGGACACTCCCACCCCGTCACTCGGCGTCCCTCATTCAACACATTTCCAGTCTTAAACTTTTAACAAACACTCTTTAGGTAAGTGTAGTTAGGTGAATATTGGTGATGGGCTGAGGTAGTGGCCCCTCCCCATCACTGATGGGCTGATGTAGTGGCCCCTCCCCATCACTGATGGGCTGAGGTAGTGGCCCCTCCCCATCACTGATGGGCTGAGGTAGTGGCCCTCCCCATCACTGATGGGCTGATGTAGTGGCCCCTCCCCATCACTGATGGGCTGATGTAGTGGCCCCTCCCCATCACTGATGGGCTGAGGTAGTGGCCCCTCCCCATCACTGATGGGCTGATGTAGTGGCCCCTCCCCATCACTGATGGGCTGATGTAGTGGCCCCTCCCCATCACTGATGGGCTGATGTAGTGGCCCCTCCCCATCACTGATGGGCTGAGGTAGTGGCCCCTCCCCATCACTGATGGGCTGATGTAGTGGCCCCTCCCCATCACTGATGGGCTGAGGTAGTGGCCACTCCCCATCACTGATGGGCTGAGGTAGTGGCCCCTCCCCATCACTGATGGGCTGAGGTAGTGGCCACTCCCCATCACTGATGGGCTGAGGTAGTGGCCCCTCCCCACCTGTGAGTGGTGGTGGACCCCATACCCATCCTGTGAGTGGTGGTGGACCCCATACCCATCCTGTGAGTGGTGGTGGACACCATACCCATCCTGTGAGTGGTGGTGGACCCCATACCTATCCTGTGGGCGGTAGTGGACCCCATACCCATCCTGTGAGTGGTGGTGGACCCCATACCCATCCTGTGAGTGGTGGTGGACCCCATACCCATCCTGTGGGTGGTGGTGGACCCCATACCCATCCTGTGGGTGGTGGTAGACCCCATACCCATCCTGTGGGTGGTGGTGGACCCCATACCCATCCTGTGGGTGGTGGTAGACCCCATACCCATCCTGTGGGTGGTGGTGGACCCCATACCCATCCTGTGAGTGGTGGTGGACCCCATACCCATCCTGTGAGTGGTGGTGGACCCCATACCCATCCTGTGAGTGGTGGTGGACCCCATACCCATCCTGTGAGTGGTGGTGGACCCCATACCCATCCTGTGGGCGGTAGTGGACCCCATACCCATCCTGTGAGTGGTGGTGGACCCCATACCCATCCTGTGAGTGGTGGTGGACCCCATACCCATCCTGTGAGTGATGGTGGACCCCATACCCATCCTGTGGGCGGTAGTGGACCCCATACCCATCCTGTGAGTGGTGGTGGACCCCATACCCATCCTGTGAGTGGTGGTGGACCCCATACCCATCCTGTGGGTGGTGGTGGACCCCATACCCATCCTGTGGGTGGTGGTGGACCCCATACCCATCCTGTGGGTGGTAGTGGAAGGTCACAGAGGGACATATTGGGCTCTGGGACTGAACCCCAATTATCGTTCAGCTAAGCAATTTAATTAGTGCATAAATAAATAAATTAGTGCATATATAAATATTAGTCAATTTATATTTTCCATTGCAAAAGTAGTTCAGTCACATTCTATGGTCCAGTGCTCAATAACCCATCTTGTTTAGTCTTCTTGTTTGAGGAGCTGTTCACTTGAGACAGTTAAGCAAATCCCAGCTGTGTCTGGGTACAAGTGACAGGATGAACAACCCAGCGGGTTTTCTTCCTATTGGGGAGTGTTGTACATGCTACTATGGCGGTGTGTCCACTCACAAGATGTGTGGCGCTGCCCAATACTGTCACTATGGCGGTGTGTCCACTCACAGGATGAGTGGCGCTGCCCAATACTGTCACTATGGCGGTGTGTCCACTCACAGGATGAGTGGCGCTGCCCAATACTGTCACTATGGCGGTGTGTCCACTCACAAGATGTGTGGCGCTGCCCAATACTGTCACTATGGCGGTGTGTCCACTCACAGGATGAGTGACGCTGCCCAATACTGTCACTATACTGGTGTGTCCACTCACAGGATGAGTGACGCTGCCCAATACTGTCAATGTAGCGGTGTGTCCACTCACAGGATGAGTGGCGCTGCCCAATACTGTCAATGTAGCGGTGTGTCCACTCACAAGATGAGTGGCGCTGCCCAATACTGTCACTATGGCGGTGTGTCCACTCACAAGATGAGTGGCGCTGCCCAATACTGTCACTATGGCGGTGTGTCCACTCACAAGATGAGTGGCGCTGCCCAATACTGTCACTATACCGATGTGTCCACTCACAGGATGAGTGGCGCTGCCCAATACTGTCACTATACCGGTGTGTCCACTCACAGGATGAGTGCCGCTGCCCAATACTGTCACTATACCGGTGTGTCCACTCACAGGATGAGTGGCGCTGCCCAATACTGTCACTATGGCGGTGTGTCCACTCACAGGATGAGTGGCGCTGCCCAATACTGTCACTATGGCGGTGTGTTCACTCACAGGATGAGTGACGCTGCCCAATACTGTCACTATACTGGTGTGTCCACTCACAGGATGAGTGACGCTGCCCAATACTGTCAATGTAGCGGTGTGTCCACTCACAGGATGAGTGGCGCTGCCCAATACTGTCAATGTAGCGGTGTGTCCACTCACAAGATGAGTGGCGCTGCCCAATACTGTCACTATGGCGGTGTGTTCACTCACAGGATGAGTGGTGCTGCCCAATACTGTCACTATACCGGTGTGTCCACTCACAGGATGAGTGGCGCTGCCCAATACTGTCACTATACCGGTGTGTCCACTCACAGGATGAGTGGCGCTGCCCAATACTGTCACTATACCGGTGTGTCCACTCACAGGATGAGTGACGCTGCCCAATACTGTCACTATACCGGTGTGTCCACTCACAGGATGAGTGGCGCTGCCCAATACTGTCACTATACCGGTGTGTCCACTCACAGGATGAGTGCCGCTGCCCAATACTGTCACTATGGCGGTGTGTCCACTCACAGGATGAGTGGCGCTGCCCAATACTGTCACTATGGCGGTGTGTCCACTCACAGGATGAGTGGCGCTGCCCAATACTGTCACTATGGCGGTGTGTCCACTCACAGGATGAGTGGCGCTGCCCAATACTGTCACTATACCGGTGTGTCCACTCACAGGATGAGTGACGCTACCCAATAAACTCGCCACTCGGAGGCCCAAACTTAACCCCACAACCATGTATGTAGCGGACCACATCTCTAGCCAAATCCATCTGGGTGAGAAGAGGAACTATATATATGCGCTATATGTTAGCATTGTAAACAAATTGCCACATCTACGATAGAACAGAAATACCATTGCATCTCACGACTACACAGTGGTGACAAAGGGCTCTGTGGCTCAGCCACCACAGTGGCTCTGTGGTGACAAGTGTCATTTGTATACTCACCTAGTTGTGCTTGCTGGGGGGTTGAGCTCTGGCTCTTTGGTCCCGCCTCTCAACCATGTATATGTGTATATATCTGCGCGTATCAAACCAGCTCAGACCCAGCAATAGTCACACACCGCTCCGCTCAGACCCGGACGCAGGTTCGAATCCTCGTCACGGCCCTTGAGGATTTGTTCCAGCAATAGTGTTCTTCACCACATATCAACGTAATGTTTCCCCTTTGACAGGATGAACGGGTGGGTGATGCTGGCGTCAGTGGTGGTGGTCGTGTGTGGCGTCCACGGCCAGGGAGACTCTCTTGACTGTACCCCGGAGGAGGTGGCCGCGGCCAAGAGCTCCGTCAGCACCGGCCTCCAGGACCTGTACCTGCCGCTCCTCGACGAGTCCTCTGGCAACATCCGTACCGTCATGACCAACGAGAACGATGTCACTCAACACATTGACTGTATCATCGAGAACAAGGCTTGTACCAAGCTGGGAAAGTCGCTCCAGTGTAAGTGTATAAGTTGCTCCAGTGTATAACAGTCGCTCCAGTGTATAACAGTCGCTCCAGTGTATAACAGTCGCTCCAGTGTATAACAGTCGCTCCAGTGTATAACAGTCGCTCCAGTGTATAACAGTCGCTCCAGTACAGTTGTATGAAAGCATGTGACACTGTCTCACAACCCCCCTCCCCCCACACACGTATGTAATACTAATACAAACATTACAGAAGTGTGTGTGGGGGGGGGAGGAGGGGTTGGAGACATATTTAGCTACGTTATACACTCTTTGACTCACTATACACCCCCAGGTTAGTAAAGCTCTCTTACCTCTCACATTCACTAAGATCAGTCTTCCCTTCCTGTTAAAGTAACATTCTAATCTTCCTTAAACACAAGATTAGCGGACATATTCAATGTCATACTGAACTCGATCTCTCTATATAATTTGGTGATTTGGTGACAGGTTTATATATATATTTAGCTGATCTTGTTCTCCTGCAGACTCCTTTATCGTGCTAGGCTTCGCTAGACCTTTAAAATATCTCTCAAACAAGTTTTTACAATTCTCAAGTCAAGCATTTCACGTCTAGCAATGCATCTATATTCCCCCTTGTAATCACCCCCTTCCCTCCTACCTTTCCCAAGATCATGATGCTGCGAGGTGATTACTTATTCTCATCTCAAGCATCTCTTGAGACGAGAAATTCTCACTATGGTGACAATTCTATTGGGTGTCTCCCTCTCCTATCATGCCTTACTGAGTTCTCCTTCTCACTGAGTTCTACCTTCCTCCGACAGACTTCATCACCAACCAATCAGGCACTGATCTGTGCGCCGGGTGCCAGCCTTGCCAGAGGACGCGCTTCCAGTTCATCCTGACAGAACTCCGCTGCAAGTATCCTGCCCAAGCCAACAGGATCCAGACCTTCGTCACAGAAACAAGAAAGATCGATATCTATCAGTATTTTAGCGTGGATCCAACATGTTAGTTAGCAGCTTTAATGACGGACCCTGAACTGGACCTGGTGGCCAACTGGAACATTGTGGACCTGGTGGCCAACTGGAACATTGTGGACCTGGTGGCCAACTGGAACATTGTGGACCTGGTGGCCAACTGGAACACCAAGGACCTGGTGGCCAACTGGAACACCAAGGACCTGGTGGCCAACTGGAACACCAAGGACCTGGTGCCTATATAATACTTCTCCAGGGTATGTGTTTCACTTGGATAAAAGTCAATATCAACTTAATATAGAGCAATAAAGACAAAATGCAGACTGGCCTTTTATTCAATACACTTATTTTCCTGCTCCCGCAAGAAAATAGGTAGTAGTAAAAACAAATGACAATGTAATATTATTATTAATACAACCTCCCCTCTCCCCTCGTCTATCACAACCCCCACCCCTTACAACCCACCCCCTACCCCTCATCTCTCACAACCCACCCCTCGACCCTCATTCTCTCCCCCTGGGTCTTCCTACCTACCCACCAGCCTCTCCTGGTGATCGTACACTCTCGCCTCAATTATCGTACCTCCGCCTCGCTTTTCGTGATGCATGCTATCCGTATATCATACAAAATAGGACATTAGAGAACGGGTATTAATTGGATTTAGAACAGACTTGGGTTAATACTGGTTTGGAAATAGGGTTGTTGATTTATGAAACAAATTACCGCAGGCAGTAAGAAACATGGGATCAATAGGTTTTTGTTTAGCGTAGATCAGACGTTACGAACGCGTTTGGGCGGCTATAAACAGTGGCTGCTTCATATAGGTCAACGGTCATGCGGGTTCTTCCTAATGTTCTATGATTCATTGATAGACCATAAGACCTATGTTCTTATGACTCAGGCTGTTCCAGTCATTTTATAGTCGTGTGTTTATGTTTACAATAAAGACTCGCAGAGTAGTGAGAACTGAAGGTGATGGATTATGAATGAAGTTTAGGTTATTCTCGTTGAATGTGATGTAATGCTGGTATGTGTCAAGTATTTTGTTGTTGTTGCGTTTTGTTTTCAAAGACCATAGGGCTGGCCAGCAGGGTATAGAAGGATGGGACGAGGATGCTAAAAACTTGAGCTAGGAGTGGGAGACGGGGCTGAGACTGGAGATATAAAGAGCGGTGGCCCAACCACCTTGACTTTGAACTTGCTTCTGTTACTGTATGGCTGAATGGCGTGTTCTTCTCAAGAGGGTGCCGAGGTCGCACAACCTCTCAACGTGTCTCCACGGGACGTACATGTTGATGTTCTTGCCCTTCGCGCTGCTGTCTCGTCCACACTTCGTTGAATCAGGCGGAGTCGTAGACGCTCTCCTCCTTGGCCAGCACCTCTCTGGCCCCTGGGGAAGGGGTATTGGTGGAGTGGCAGGTTAGCCGGTAATGTCGACCGAGGCGCTCGTGTCGGTGGAAGTGGGGCTCCTTCTCTTCGGCTCGCCTTGGTATAGTAGCCAGGGTGCCTACGCCTGTAAGATGGGCTTTCCTAGCTGCCAGCTGGCTCCAAGCTGCCTTGGTTTTACTGCCATTACGTCCGCACGCGCCTCAGATGGCACATCAGTAATGGGTGACGTAGCCTGGTTTGTAGAAGAGAACAGCTTGTTCGGGATCCTCATCCTGAGAATAGAGAACAACCGCCACGTTGCCCTCTTGATGAATATGGATGGGTGTCGTGATGGTGGTGGTGTTGACAACCCGCAGGAGTTCACTCTTAGTGAATGAGTAGTCCCCGCGGACCCGTACCTTCACCTTGTAGATCATGGAACCGTGTTTTTGTTCACACGGTATAAAGGTCCCTTCGTGTGCGCGCGCACCGTCACTATTGCCAAGATATTTACAGAACCGTCTAGACGTCCAGGAAACCTTCAAGACCTTACAGAATCTTACAGAACCTTGAAGACACTAGAAAACCGTCAAAATACTGAAGAACCATCAACACATTAGAGAACCGTCACTACGTCTAGAAAGCCACGAAGACATTTAGAAACCCGTCAAGACAGATCAGACACAGCAAAGTTAGCAGACACTGCAAGAGTCAATTGAAAAACTGAAAGGTTAAATATTGTTTTACTGTAAAGGAGATTGTGCGAGGTCGCTGGCGAGACGCCCGGAGCTATAGCTTCATTAAACTCTAACAGGATTAATTGTTATTGTATCGGGAGTGTCCCAGGAAGGGGTCAGGGTCGACCCCAGAGACCCCCGTGAAGGGAGGGACACGACTATAGTACCTTCCTCCTTTTCACAAAGTCTGTGCATGTCAAATGTTCAGTGCCAAGACTTTTAAGCTTTAATTGAAATAATAGTATATAGCACTGGAGAAGGGGTCAGGATAAGGATTTGGGGTGGGACAGGGGGGGAAGGGGGGGAAGGAATGGTGCCCAACCAACTGGACGGTCGGGGATTGAACGCCGACTTGCATTAAGCAAGACCGTCGCTGGGTAGGGAGGGAAGAGATGTAGGAATGACGTGTGCGCTGAGAGGAGACAGGGAGTATATATTATAAAAAAAAATTGAGTTTTTTGGGTGGGGCATTTGGGGTTGAGTTGAAAACATGGGGGTGTGTGTGTGGCTGGAAAATGTATACGGTGTAAAGATGTTAGAGATGAAGACGGTGATTATTGGAGATTGTTACAGAGATGGGGGAAAGAGGTGGTGTGTGTGTGTGTGTGTGTGTGTGTGTGTGTGTGTGTGTGTGTGTGTGTGTGTGTGTGTGTGTGTATGTGTGTGTGTGTGTGTGTGTGTGTGTGTGAGAAGAAACAGGTTAGGGAAAGATTGGGAGGATATGTGTGGAGAAGACCCGGGCATCGCCGGCTCGGGTACCCCCATCCACTGTTAGATAAATGCAAATATAACTCCCGTTTAGAGTTCCACTGTTATATATATAGACACATTTGATAAGCAGTCAAACATGCCGACACTCCAAAATTTAGAGCGTGAAACTAGGCAACAAGTTTATTGTGTAAGGATAAATATATGATAATGAGATAAGCAGTCAGGAAGAGACGCTAGTTACATTGTTGACGAGGGGCAAAGGACAGGTACCACGTGTCGATAATTAATTGATTAAGATTAAGCCAACCAGGAGATGGCACGGGCATGAATAGCCCGTAAACCACGTGTCGACCAGCGAGCGAGCGACCACCGCAGGTGTTGACCAGATCACACACTAGAAGGTGAAGGGACGACGACGTTTCAGTCCGTTCACAATCGACTTGAGAATGGTCCAGGACCAGGAATGGTCCTTCACCTTCTAGTGTGTGGTCTGGTCAACATACTTCAGCCACGTTATTGTGACTCGTCGCCTGCATATGGACACCACAGGGGTTCTGGTCCAGGTTTACAGTGTCCCACGGGGGTATACACAGCCTGGGACCTGCTCACAACCCTGGAATAGTAGTTGCGCATGTATCGTGATATTTTCCCTCGAGGCAAATTTAGTTACAATGCACGCCTGTCAGCAAGACGGCAGAAACGCTGTACGATTCTGAATTTAGACAAATACAGGTTATCGCCCGTTTGTGTATGGGATAAGAGTAATTAAATCTTGAATATAAAACCTGGATATTTATACAAGGCAGATTCACATGCAAGAAAGAGCATTCGATATAGTTTTGCTTGAGGCAGATGGAGGCGAGGGATGACAGTGTGATTAAGAAGGGTTGTGTTTGAGGCTTTGGTCGGTGGCCGAGTGAGAGAGACACAAGTAGAAAGATAGGCTTTCTGCTGAAGCTTATCCCTAGGCTAGATCAGGTGGGAGTCATCCCCCTCCCCCCCCACACACCTGACGCAGGTGTAACGCAGCTGTGGAGGTGGTGAAAGTGGTCACAAGAGGCGGTGGTTACTGTGTGGTCGTCACACCACGTTACGTCGTGACAACGGACAAAATTAATTACAATTTTGTCTAATCTGAGGATTTCAATTAAGTCTTATTAGAGTGAGGATAATGCTGGTATTCACTGTCACGCAGGACAGAGGGTCATACACAAGACAATAAGTCTAAACTGCAGGCTGAAGCACATGTATATCATGGTTACAATCAATGTTTTAATGTATGAATATGTGAAAATAACTTTCTATTGTGCACTGCCACACAAGGCAGCGATGGGTTCATAAGTTTTTTTCCTTTATTTAAAAAAATACAATATAAATTACATATACATAAGTGTTACAAGGCAATTATACATTACAATTCTTAGTGGACAAGTGTTTCAGTAGTACAGAACAAGATCTTTAAAAAAAACTGAATGTTATACTTATTTACCTATAAAAGATTTACAAAAATTGGAGAATAGGCAACGCTGCCATCATTTTTACAACTTGCACAGTTTAACCTTTGCACACTTTGGAAGCAACTTGCTCCAGCACCGTCTGGTAGACAATAGCTCCACCTGTATCTACCAGACAGTAGAAGCAATACGGGCGATACAATCCGCGCAACCCGTCCTCTCCACTAACACATCACCTTATAGTGACCAACGGGCCAACTGCGACGCACTATGAAAAACAGCGCCTCACAAAATTTCTAGTTTTCTACGCATCGGGAGGTTCGGTTAGATGAGCTCCTTATGTACATGCAGTTTCTGATTACGTTAGGATGTTCAAAAAGACCACTTGAAGACCCCGAACTAACACAGAAGCAAGAAGATAAGAACACGCATCATACCCATTAGTTAATGTCCTGAGTATGAAATGTACCCATTGATTCGTGTCCTGAGTATGAAATGTACCCATTGATCCGTGTCCTGAGTATGAAATTTACCCATTGATTCGTGTCATGAGTATGAAATTTACCCACCTCGCCCCAAAAACGAATATAAGCATTAACAGAATGTATGTAAAAATTGTCTTTGAAAATGTAGGAAGTGTCTTGCGAAACGCTTCTAGGCGTCAGACCATAATAAAGTGTGAAAATGAACTTTGGAGAGCTAATTTTTCAATTATCATCGACAGTGAAGAAAAACATAAGAAATAATGAGAAGATTCGTGTTCGAATCATTAATCTTACCCTTTTGGTCATATTCAACAACATATGTTTACAAGAAAGACTGCTACCAAAACATACTAATATAATAATATACAGTATATATATTATATTACATATAATTATTATGTATTATAATAACCAAAATACGCAAATTACCAAATTCTAGTACTTACCAAATTTATTACTGAAGTCTTAAGCCTAACTTTTGATTCAACCTAAATCACAATATTTTATATTTTTTTCAGAAAATATACAAAATATACTTTGGAGAATTATTTGTCAAATATCACTAATGTGATGAACGCCATTTCGTGGTAAATGTTTCTAAAATTATTTTTTTTTAACGCAGTTTATATCACATACATGCATTCGTACAGTAAAATATACAGTATATATATTATATATTTCGAAATTAATATTCATTTTTACTTTTGCTGAAAGAGCACATACTAACCAAATAAACTTACTTCACAGACTAAGCGAAGTAGCCTATTTACCGCTTATAATTCTTTTTAGACAAGCCCCCAAAAGGACCATTTAATGTTAGTTGAATTAATGGGAGTTAGACAGCTGCTACGGGCTGCTTCCTGGGGATGTGTAACAAAAAGCTAGGAGGCCTGGTCGAGGACCGGGCCGCGGGGACGCTAAGCCCCGAAATCATCTTAAGATAACCTCAAGATAGATGTCCTGCTTGAGGTGTGGCAGGACAGAATGCTCTGCCTCAAGCACCACTTCTGGCCAAGAAATCTATAATATCAACAGTACTATCCGATTTATTTTGCAATAATAAATTAATAAAAGTTATATACAACTTTCCACCGACACAGAGGCTGTGCCCCTGTTCTCTATACCACCTCGAGTGATCTAACTTGTCCACTCTCAACTCAACCTGTCTTCTTACTCAGCTCACTACATCAATTCCCCTTCCGTAAAAATATACATTGGATTAGCCTAAGCATAAAGCGTCAACACCTAGGCTTCCCACCTTAACCGATTGGAGCAGATACTAATTACTCCGTAAAAACGTAAAAAATAAAAGCACCAAAGCCATATTTGTTAATGTATTACTACTATGTTGACCAGACTACTAGAAAGTGAAGGGACGACGACGACGTTTCGGTCCGTCGACGACGTTTCGGTCCGTCCTGGACCATTCTCAAGTCATATTACTATGTAATCAAAAGCAGTATATCCACATATATAAATCAATGTATCTGTAGCTATATATACTGTAGCTTTATGTAAAGAGTTTGGCCTAGGAGGGTTAGGGTGTTAAGGAGTTATTCCTAAAGATGAGAGCGGCCGCTGAACTATAGAAAGTGGCCATTGTTGACTACTGACTCACCTGGTTCAACATGACGCCATAGCTCCGTCGTCCATCCTCTATATGCACTCTTCACACTCTTCTTGACACCACTGTTGACGTGCCAGCCCAGGGGTTTGTGGCACACCACGCCGCAGTGCCCTCCACCACTCAGTACTCACACACAAGGGAGAGAAGATGCAGCTCCATTGACGACCTTTTGCCCACTGTTTACAAAGACGGGACCCGTCCTCAGGCTAGGCTCCAAGAGCAGTGCCGTACTCTTGAGACATTCATCAATTTTACCATACCGTGTAATACAAATAGATTTGTTCTCATATATACATTAATATTATCATTCACTAAAATTCAATATATAGTTAGGTTAGATGTTTAGGTTCTGTTGGCGATTGTAGTACGTGGGTGAAGCATTTACAGAGTTGCGGTTCGAGCAGAGGACGTCAGCTAAGCTGCTCCAGCAAAGTACATATATATCAGTTGTGAGTCGTGTGTAAACTGTTTTTCATTCATAAATAAGGGGTTTGGCGGCTGGATTAACGAGCATTTGAAGCATTTGATCTTTGTTAATAAGGATGGACTGAATGACACAATGAAATGAAGGCAAACATTCAACCCGTCTTCAGACCAAGTCCATTCCATTCAGCGGTCGACTCCAAAGACGCATTAATAAATTTTAACTAGCCCGTCCTCGCATACAAAGCTCCAAGCTCGTTAATCCAGACTCCAAACCCCCCCTGTTTATGAATGAAAAGCGGTTTGCACACGTCTCACAACTGATGACTTTCAGACACTTCCGGAACAAGTGCTTCGCTCACGTCCTCTGTTCTGTTCGAACCACAATTCAATAAATGCTTCTCCCGCGTACTTCAAATACAAATAATCATCAACAGAACCTAAACACCTAACCTAACCTACTCCTAACTACACATAGATTTTTTTGTATAATAATATTAATTTACATATGAGAACAAAACAATTTTTAATACACAATATGTTAACATTGATGATTGCGTCTGGGGAGGACACCCATTGCTTTAACTAGCCTAGTGTGAGAACGGATTGATTTGAACATGTTGTTCATTCAAAACATAAATTTTCTCAAATATAAATTAATATTATTATTATATAGCATATTGTGCATATTTAAGCATTGGTTAGGTTAGGGATTTAGGTTCTATTGGCGATTATTTGTATTTGTAGTACGTGGGTGACGCATTTACAGCGTTGTGGTTCGAACAAAAGTCGTCAGTGAAGCACTTGTTCTGGAAGTGTTCGAACGTCATCAGTTGTGAGTCATGTGTAAACCGTTTTTTCTTAATAAATAGGTTTGGCAGCTGCATTAACGAGCATTTGGCCTTCGTTGTTGAGGACAGGCTACAATGAGGTTCGACACTGGATGGAATGAATATAACCTGAGGACGGGTTGAAACAATCCCAAAATCAACCTAAACAAAACATCTTACCTAACCTTACCTTGGGCTAACTTATGCATAATCCCATAATATATAACAATATTAACTTATATTTGGGGAAAAACGTTTATTATTATACCGTGTGAAAGATTCATCCCGTCAGTTGGTTGTCTACTGTATAAGTCAAATCCAGAGTTGGCAAAATCATCGTAAGTCACTGCTTGACTTGTAGCTTGGCCTGGAAGATGAGTTGACTACATTGAAACATTAGGCACTACTAAGTTTCTTTAAGTTTGAGACTATCGCTCATGTTGGGGCAGTGTCTTCTATATTAGGGTGATGTCCTCCGTGCTAGGACGGTGACTTCCGTGTCAGGGCCTTTGCTCCATGTCCCAAGCCGTGTCCTCCGTGTCAGGGCGTGTCTTTTTGTGTTGACCACGCCTCAGATCCCATGTCACAGGACGTTGACTGGCAGGGACAGAGTACAGGGATGGCTTCGAGGGTGGGGCCTCCGGAGGAGTCTCCTACCTGATAGCTTGGAGCGGTGTCATCAACACGCTCCCAATTGTCATGTTCCTCGACTTCCACCACAGGGTTGCCAGGTCTAAATTGCTGAAAGTAGCGAGCTGACGCTCTAAAAGTAGCAAATTTGTAATAAGAGTAGCCCAATTTTTTTTAGTGAATGATATGGGGTTTCAAAGTAATATATTTTGATATATAGAGTACACTACACGATGTTAATTGTTTTATTAATATTATTTCTGCACATACACACACACACATTATATATATATATATATATATATATATATATATATATATATATATATATATATATATATATATATATATATATATATATATTTATATATATGTATTGATTTTTTGCCACCAGAGGTGGATAGTTTATTAAGCATCTCCTATTCAATCAGTGAGTGGTGGTTTGTTGTGCACCCCGAACCCCGACCAGTTCTGTAAGCGAACCCCGACCAGTTCTGTAAGCGAACCCCGACCAGTTGTGTAAGCGAACCCCGACCAGTTCTGTAAGCGAACCCCGACCAGTTCTGTAAGCGAACCCCGACCAGTTCTGTAAGCGAACCCCGACCAGTTGTGTAAGCGGACCCCGACCAGTTGTGTAACTGCAAGCCTAGCATGAACGAACAGACAATAAACATGAACTTGAAGTGGACTTCAATGTTTTTTAGGCAGCTTTATTTCCTTAGTTTCCGAGCTGTTTTCTTTACTGTGTATGTTGTAATAAAGTATTCCTATATTTACAGTTGTTTCTCCCTGTGAAGATTATTAAACAATGTTTCTTTTTTATTATTATTATTTTCTACCACAGACGTGGCCAGACATTTACAATGCTAACCAGCATATATACATTTTCTTCTGTCCTCCATGGACAGGGTTAGAGAAGTGTTAAACATATAGTTCAAGGGTTTATTGAACACTCAACCACATAAGGTGATTCGGTGCTTTTAAAATGCTAAGCTAACCTACATACGTAAATACATAGATACACAGATTTACGTCTGCCCTACATAAAGTATTAGATGTGTCTTTTACATAGTGTCATTAATGTACATTCACAAAGGTGAAATGTAATTCTGATCAGCTTCCATATATACTTTATACCCATACATATACATACACACACACATATACATACATATATACACACACATGCATTCACATACATTTGTCTCATTATCAATGGTAATTATAAGGGCGCGGAAGTTCAGCCTGGCCATCAGGGCCGCCAGCAGCCCTTGGGCCCGCCCCGGCAGCTCCCAGTCTTTAATTTGGCACCTTTGTGGCACCTTTGTGGCACCTTGGTATAAGCCTAACATGTACATATATACACTGGCTGCCTGTCCCCCTACACAATGATTTATTATTACCTATTATTTTATAATTTAATTTAAATATTAAATAAAATAATTCATTTAATTATTATAGTAATTAATAATTTAATAATTAGTAGTAAGTACATAAAAATAATTAAAAAGTACAGTTTAGTCATAGGAGATTCCTAGATTGGAATTCACTACCAAATTTCAATATATCCAAGTATTTTTAGTGTGAATGCTGTTATTAGATGCATAAATTGTTGTTTTAATAATATTTCGCTTAACCACTTGGGCTGGACGGTAGAGCGACGGTCTCGTTTCCTACAGGTCCGCGTTCAATCCCTGACCGCCCAAGAGGTTGGGCAAAATTCCTTTCTCCCGTTCCATCCCAAATCCGTATCCTGACCCCTTCCCAGTGCTATATAGTCGTAATGGCTTGGCGCTTTCACTTGATAGTTCCCCCACCCCCCTGAATAATATTACGAGAGCAGTATTTACGGGCTATTCATGCCCGTGCCACCTCTTGGGTGGCTTAATCTTCATCAATCGAGAGCAATAATGTAATATATATAATGTATGTAATATATAACATATAATGTCCTAACCAGACATTATATGATGATATCCTGAACAGTTGATAAATAAAAGTAATTGCGGAACTCCAGTTATCTAATACTTATCATAAATGGTATAAAATCTTATCATAAGTCAAGGGATTTGTAGATCAGTGTTTAAAGGGAATTTGGAAGCAATAATAACAGCTGATGCCATCTGTCGGCAGAAGAGAACACTATCAACTGGCTGGTCAACAGTGGCCATAAGATACAGCTTACGCCATCTGTTGACATCAAATTACACTTATAACAAATTACCCCACAAAATACCACTAACGCCATCTAGTTTTTTTCCAACGCACTATAAATAGCCAAACAGCAACCCATAAGGCGGGTTGTTGTGCTCGGGTAGGAGGTTCCAAGCTCCGCCCACAGATGGTATGGGGTGCGTAATAAATGGCATATCATTGGTAGAAACTCTTTGTTGACATTCACACAACAGCCAATCACAGGAAGGGATCAGCTAAAGGTTCCATCCACTTAATAAATCATCTTTATTCAGCACACCATCCTTGCTTATAACATTCTGCTTCAACTTTAATCTACCTAAAAAGTGAAATGTTAAGTATTTAAAAGCATTAATATAGTGATAATTAAATACTACAGGATGTAACGAGTGTTACAGAAACATGGGCTGGCTACCTGACTTGTGACGTCACCAGAGGGTGTTGCCTCACGCAAATAATATCGGCGATACAATGCCTCCGTCCTCTTATTGGTCTACATTATTCAGTTAGATGGAAATTTCTGTCTTGTATAAAACAGAAATTGTTGTTCTTTTGTACAACAACAACAAGGTTATTGAGCAAAAGGAGTATTTCTTATTTTGCATTTTATTCATATAAGCGTTGGCATTCCCCGCAACAGCCAATCACAGGAAGGGATCAGCTATAGGTGCCATCCACTTAGTAAATCATCTTAGTTCAGCCCACCAGTCCTGCTTATGGAATTCTGCTTTAACTTTAATTTACCCAAAAAAGTGAAGTGTTAATTATTTAAAGTGTTAATAAAGTAATAATTAAATACTACAGGATGTAACGGGTGTTACAGAAACATGGGCTGGCTACCTGACTTGTGACGTCATCAGTGGGGGGTTGCCTCACACAAGTAATGATACTCGGCTCTGCCCTCTTATTCGAGTAAATTATTCAGTTAGATGGAGATTTCTGTCAGGTGCAAAACAGAAACTGTTGTTCTTTTTCACAACAACCTTGTTGTTGTGCACAAGGACCTATTTCTTAGTTAAAATTGTATTCATAAAAGAGTGTTGGTATTCCCCGCAACAGCCAATCACAGGAAGGTATTTCTGGAAGCTCGGCCTCCTTATGGACTCAGCACATCGCTCTAGCTCATGGCTCTCTGCTCATCTCTTGTATATACAAACTATGACTTTTTTCGATTACTGTTATAATTAATAATATGAGTTATAAAAGTTTTTACACAAAATGGCTAAATTCTGCCATTAAATAGACTTTGTCTGGTATACATACAAACATACACCAATTTATTACCATTCATCCATTATTAATTTCAAATGTAATGTATACTGTCTAGTTTTTTCCTCTCGCCATTACTTGGTGCAATATTTGAAAGTTGTCTATTTATCGATCTATCTATTATCTTGTATTTATATTTACAAGTTTCTGTGATTGGAAGAAAACTCTGCATTGAATTGGGACTAATTTATTAAATAATATTATTTAGTATTAATTAATATTTACAATTATTATTAATTACAATTATTTATAGCTTAGTTAATTTCATGTAACTCGCAATCGTACATTCTTAACATTAATAATCCAAATTAGCACATCTTGCTTTTAAATTAGCCCAAAAAGGTAGCAAGTAGCGAAATTAAAAATTTGGGAGCGCGGGGCTCTCAAAAGTAGCCCAATTGGCTATTTGTAGCCCAATCTGGCACCACTGTTCCACCATGCTCTCATCCCAGCCAAATTTCATTCTGAGACATTGGCGTTCACAATTGCTACAACATCAGTAGTTCATGGGTGTAGGAGAGAATACGCGCCGTGGATGCCTTCAAGATACAACAGAGGTGGTGTTTAATTTCACATAGAAATACCTGCCTTGATTCAGTGTACACACGGCCGGAGGTAATGTTTTTATAGGGTCCACGCCGGCCCTATTTGGGATAGGTAGAGTACCATGACTTTTAGAGGGGTGGTTGACTCCCTTTGTCTGTGTGTGTGTGTATATATTCTAAACTAAATATACTAGGTATTCTAAACTAGGTATGCTTGTATTTTTAGCCTCGGTTCCCAATCCCGCCTTTCCATGTATTGGTTGGCTAATGCAATAACTCAATTTATGTATTTTATCAGATTTGCTTTTGAAACTTCGTATAGGGTTTGCTTCAACAAGAAACTCCTCCCAGCCGGATTCATCTATTCTGGAGCTCGCACGACCTAGGTGTGCTTGCAGGGATTGAGCTTTGGCTCCTTGGGCCCGCCTTTCGACTGTCAGTCGACTGGTGTACTGGAGCCTACTGGGCTCTATCAAATTTACACTTGAAACTGTGTATGGAATCATCCTCCACCACATCACTTCCTAATGCATTCCATTTGTTAACTACTCTGACATTGAACAAATTCTTGCTAATTTCTCTGTGGCTCATTTGGGTACGAAGTTTCCACCTGTGGCCCCTTGTTTGTGTTCATGTGTGTGTGTTTTTGTTCCTGTGTGAGTCTGTTTTTCAGCAAGTCACGTGCCCTTGAATTTTTTTGTTTTGTTTTTTGTAGGTGAGTGCAAAGAAAGAGGCGGATCTTATCCCACGGGCGTCCAGTCACACATGAGCGCTGACTACCGCTGGTACATATATATATACCGGTTGGAAGCTGGTTCTCTTCACTTGCAGCCTCTCCACTGTCTAAACTCCTGCGTCTAGTACTGCTGGTCCTGACTGCTACCACTCCAGCGAGTCCCACTCGACAGGCATTCACCGCCATCAACATATTTCAGCTTCAACGTCAAGTTATATACTTCAGGTAAAAAGAATCTTCGAAGTTTGTCTAACAAGGTATGTCCCGAAATGCCTTTTGGTACGAAAAGTGATCCATCTGGCGACAGTGTAGCAAACGTCACAATACTTACCATCTGATCTTCCAAGAGGTTACCGAAATGGGTTGGTTCTCCACTCACACTAGGGAATCTTAGGTTTGAATCCCGGGCGGAAGAGAAACGGTTGGGCAGGTTCACTATCACCTGTTCACCTAGCAGTAAATAGGTACCCGGGACAAGCCACAACTTTATGTAATGTAAATGTAACTCACAATTTCAGAACCAGCATTCGTAACATGTCAAGTTTAAGAACGCCCTTTCAGATGGCTCTCTGGTGAAATATATGTCATAAACGATTTTCTAGCTTGTAATTTTGCATCTATAGGTAATATCTTAATTATTTTAATCACTCCAATCATTGCTGTCATTTAATGCTCACAAAAATTGTTCGCTATTGGTTTAGGTGTCAATATTTAAGACAGCACAGAAGGGGGTAGAAATAGCCTTAGCTACTCTATCCCTTTGAGATGTATTTTCTTGTCTCGATAAACGTACTTGAACTTGAAGACAGTACGGAAAGTAGTTCCTCAGCTCACATTAATATGATAGGTTTCAAATATATATTAATGGGCTAGTTGTTCATCGAGCGCAAGCACAAAATGTTTGTGTACCTTGATTTTCCTAGGCAATTTCGAATTTTTGCATCACGGTCACGATAGGCCTTAGAGGTTCCTCTGGATAGGTTAACATTTCCTAATAATGTCTTCTGTGCGCATAAAATCTGAATTAAATATATTATACAATCTTTTATAAATTATCTTTAAACAAACGCTTATTGTTCTTAATGGTGTTGTAGACAGTTTTAAAGTTAGCGTTAATTACTCCATCTCGGGACAACATTATTTTGAAAAACAAACAAACGTGTTGTTAAATTTACTGCCCCACTGACACTATCATTTGTAATAATATCATCTACCAGTCTAATACTTTTATCTACTTACATCGTATCGTTGTATAAGGTTGCTGCCAGATAGATGTAGAGAGGCTGCGACTGTTCACAGATAATGTTGACTCATTCTTCACCAATAACACTACACTACAGCTCAGTCGAATAAGGCAGTGTCTGGGATGCTCCCGGAACGCAGGTTCGAATCCTCGTCACGGCCCTTGTGGATTCGTTCATTAATTCTTCACCAATAACACAACACTACATCTCAGTCGAATAAGGCAGTGTCTCGGATGCTCCCGGACGCAGGTTCGAATCCTCGTCACGGCCCTTGTGAATGTGTTCATTAATTCTTCACCAAGATTATCACCTGAACACTTGTGTTCCCTTCACAGGATGAATGGCTTGCTGTCCATGTCAGTGTTGCTGATGGTCGTGTCGGGAGCGTTGTCTCAGGAGAACAGCACCGACCCTCTGGACTGCTCTGAAGACGAGTATAACCAAGCCCTGAACGCCATCAATCCGGCCCTGCGGGAGCTCTACTTCCCTCTCCTAGATGAGACCTCTGGCGGCATCCGCGTCCTCGTGGCTAACGAGAATAACGTTAAGCTGTATATTGATTGTATCATCGAGAACAAGGCTTGCACCAAGCTGGGCAAGTCTCTCCAGCGTAAGTACCCCAAACCTATAATAATAATAATAATAATAATAATAATAATAATAATAATAATAATAATAATAATAATAATATTATTATTATTATTATTGTTATTATTATTATTTTTATTATTATTATAATGTTCAGTATGTGATAAGTAAAACATATAACGTTTTATATATGTGTAAAACTCAATACTATATTTCAAAATAATGAAAAATATTCAGTTGAACATTATTTTCGTCAAAATATAATACATTATCTTGTTCTTCTCTTCATTTTTATCTTTGTCATTTCACCTTTTAGCTCTCTCTCTCTCTTTTCCCTAATATTGTTTATCTCTGTCATTCTTTCCATTACAATACTGGCTAAAGGATCAGGACGGACTGAAAGGTCGGCGTTTCTTTATTTTTTGATGTGTGGTTTCGATATCGTATCTTAAATTTGTATTTGAAGTATTTTAAGAACGTGTATTTGAACAGGGATATGTACATATTGAGAAGTGTACACTGCTTCTCGGTTGGACGGTAGAGCGAGGGTCTCGCTTCATGCAGGTCGGCGTCCAATCCCCAACTGTCCAAGTGGTTGGGCACCATTCCTTTCACCCCGTCCCATCAGTCCTTATCCTGACCCCTTCCAAGTGTTATATAGTCGTAATGAATTGCCGCTTTTTCCTGATAATTCCATCCCCTCGGTGTATCTACACCGAGTATAGTCCTGGACAATGTTCAGGACTACAGTATAATTGTTGGTTGGTCAGTAAACGTTTGTGGTGACTTTAATAACCCGCCAGAGGTAAATAGGCTGTAAACCCAACAACAAACCAAACACGTGAAACAGGTAAATAAAACATAAATGAAGATTAATTCAATGCAACAGAAGGTAAGGTAATTATCATTAAACAATTTATAGTGATCCTAGACTATCCAATATCTTAAATGGAACCAAAACAGACCCACACCTCTCTCTCTCACATTTCAGACTTTGTGACAGACGAGTCTGGGAATGACCTATGTTCTGGGTGTCAGCAGTGCCAGATCCAGCGCTTCAAGTACATCTTGAGGGAACTCCGCTGTAACTTCAACGACCAGGCCGACAGGATCCAGACGTACGTTATTGGCAAAAGGAACATCGATATCTATCAATATTTTAACCTACAGAATATTGTATGTTAACTGGTTGATGCCATGTCTGAGTCGTACCTGGACCTGGTTACCATCTATCATGCTACAAATTTCAAGAACTTAGCAGAACTACTTCGCCCGCCATCTGCCAGTGCCGACACTGTTTATAGGGTACAACCCCAATACCTTCAAGATAAACGAGCCGGTAAAAGCATTTTGATCTAAGTTCCTATTAGGTTAAGAACCAGTGGAACATCTTAGGGCAGGAACCAGTGGAACATCTTAGGCCAAAGAACCAATGGAATTACTGTTTCTTGTGTTTATTTGAATTATAAAGTTAACGTAAATCTCAAAGATTATATAAACACTAGTATATTCTTCAGAGTAGCAGTTCAACTTGAGACAAACGTCGTCAGGTTATACTGTAGAGAAATAAAGCTTAAAAAATACAGTTGGGTCTTTACTTTATTACTCTTCATTTTCTTGTCCCCTTGACCATACAAAAGAAGGCTCTATATTAATGAGTAAAACACTAAAATGGCAATAAATAAAACAATTTATAAAATCTGCGAAATTTTGTGGCAAAGCGAGGCTAGCCTCTCATCAACTGAGTAATTTAGAAAATTGTACACGTTTCGAATATATACATGTTTTAAAGCATTGTATCGTCAAAATATCACGAGATTAGAATCTATGTACAAAAAAATGCAAAAAAATAAGAATGTAGAAAAATGCAATGCACATAAGAATGTAGAAAAATGCAAAGAACATAAGAAAAATACATGCATCTGCAGGAAGTCTGTTGTTTGTTGGTCCATACCAGGCAGTAGTACCTATTAACTTGTTCCAACAAGCTAATCATTATTAGCAACTACCTAAACTTGTTCATCTTTGTCTAACCTATGCTTTAAGGAGCTTGGAAGACAAATTAAACGTTTCCAGGAAACGAGAAGTTAATTCTGGTCAGAAGTTAGGTCACACAATTAGAGGAGGGAAGGGTAGGAGGGAATGATCTAGGTGTGTGATGAAGGGAATATAATCGTGAATACGATTGACTTTGTTGGCGTAAGATGCTGAGGAAGATGCTCGCGGAGACGACCTCAGCTGAAGTGATAGAGAGCAGCAAGTGTTGATGATGTGTGGGAGAATTCTATGTGTTGATGATGTGTGGGGGAGCAGCAGGTGTTGACGAAGACACCTATGCACGACATCACTGCACACAGTGGTAAAAGGAATGAAGTAGGTCACACAGATGCAAGTAATTATCAAAATCAGGCTCCAGACTTACAACACCATTAACCTACAACAGCACCACGGACCTGTAAACAGGACCGAGACGTCAGTCAGAAGGCCAACATGAGCGTGCACAAATGCTTATCATTTCTCATTAACATTAAATCCCGAGGATCTAGTCATGTTACATATGACACAATGGAAGACAAATTTTCAAGAAAGCCTGAGGAGGAGTTTGCATGTCACTTGATTGAAAAAGACTTGGGACTAAACCATAACGTAAAATAAGACTAAAAATTGTGAGTATTATGGCGATAATAATAATAATTATTATTTTTTAAATTGTTATCCATACTTCCGTGGAAATAAACACTTCTCTTGTGTTCCTTTGATCGTGTTCCGCTCATGCTAAATAGTTTGTCTTTGTCCACCCTCTCAATTCCTCTGAGAAAATTTGTAGATAGTGATCATGTCTACCCTAACTCTTCTGTCTTCCAAGGACGTAAGGTTTAGTTCCCGTAGTCTTTCCTCGTATCTCATACCTCTCAGCTCTGGGAGCTGAAATAGAGCTCTGGGAGCTCTGTATGTCGGTAACTCAGGTTAGATTAGGTAATGCTAAGTTAGGTTAGGGTATACTAAGTTAGGTTAGGGTATAGTAAGTTAGCTTAGGATATACTAAATTAGGTTAGGTTATAATAAGCTAGGCTTGGTTAGGCTAGGTTAGGTTACGTTGTTACGTTACGCTACATTAGGTAGACTAAACAATAACTACAAATCCTAATTCTGTTCAGCTAGGCACTCATGTGAGTCACTGCGTGACAAACAATACAGCCTGCAGGAAACACTTACAAAAACATTTTTTTTTTTGCGAGCACCTTTATTGGCTGAAGGCCAGTAGGTGGGTGGGTGCAGACGTGTGTGTGTACTCCCCTAGTTGTTATCATATAATTGTGCTTCCAGAGGGTAAGCTACAGTTATCTGCTCCCGTCTTTCAACCTTCAATAAGTTGGTGTTATACTGTTGCCTTGAATTCTAATCCGGCCATTAATTCACCGTGTCATTTTCTCTATATATTTTGTACCTTGTGATCCATATCGTACCGGTTCTTCTCTTTCCTCGTGTTTTTTAAAATTAGACGCCCAATCCACAAGTCTGAAAATAAAGGAAGTGGCTACCATTCCATTCACCTGAGCTGTAGGAGTCTAGCTACAGACTCTAGGCTAGACTGTAACCTAGCCTTGACTGTAGCCTAGCCTCGCTTTGAAGTGACGACGTTTCGATCCATCGTGGGTCATTGTCACGACTTGATTATGGTCTGGGACGGACCGAAACTTCGCCACTTCCTATATTTTTCAGACTTGTGGGTTGGGCTTCTAATTTGATGTCGTGTTATTGGGACATTGTTTACTAAAGAGTTCATTGACTTCATAATTCGATTCTTTTCTATCTGGTACCATTCTAGACTTGCTTTCAGACCGTGACATGATTTAGTTTTTGCTACAAGACGTTTAGAGTCCGCGCAGGTGATGCATATTCATATTCTAGCCTTATATGGCTTAAATACAGAGTCCTGAACTTCGCCTTGTTTATATTTCGAAAGACTTTTTCAATTTGCCAGTTTTGTATATGCTGTTGACGTGATTCTGTTTATGGGCTCCTCTTAAGACACACTTTGTGCGACAGCTACCAATAGATCTTCATCGTCAGAGGTTGTGAGTTGTTGTATTTCTCTCAGGTTGTATAGATCTTTTTGTCTCCCGTTTCTTGTTCACATTCTCATCACTTTACACTAGTGAGGATTAGACTCTAGAAGCCATTTGTCTGACCACATGTGTAGCTTTTCAGAGCAGGTCCTCCTGCAGACCTGCTCTGTGATCTGTCGTTATTCTCATAAGTTTTGTGAAGCCATATATTCAGTCAAGTTAATTACGTGGATGAAGAACACTTGTGGACCTGCGACTGATCTCTGCTGTACACCACCACTTAATGCCGCCCTGCTGTCTGGTGCTCTCGTCTCTCACCTGTCTCCTCTTGCATTAATAGATTTTCTGCCATCACACCTTTGTCGTTCCAATTAAAGGTCAAGCCTTAACGATGTCGAAGGTTTTTGGACTGTCCTAAAATAGACTTTCCAGTGTTTCTATCTTCACCTTATTGGATATCGAATAGTAAGGGACATGCTTGGCTTATCGAGGTCTCCCTAGGCCCCAGGCCAACGTTTGACCTTCCCCAAGATGCTACCCACAACAGCTACCTAACTCCCAGGTATCTATTTACTTCTAGGTGACCAGAGGCTTCACGCGAAATGATTCGTACACAACCATTTCTGTCCCGGCCGGGAATTGAGGACAGAGGGCAAACATGACAGGCAAGAGGTGAGACAGTAGAGAACAGTAAGGGGTTAGACGGGACAAGGGAGAAGAGAAAGAACTGCTTGAAGGGGTAACCCCATGGCCACTGACGCGTCCCAACAGGAAGACTTGCGGTGTACATGGTCACTTTTTTTTTGCTCTATAATTGTTTCACAATGCGGAGGGTGAGGTGATGTTTGTATATATATGCCAAGCAGTGCCTTTAGCAGACAGTGTAGGACTTGTGCTGACGCCTCTTGGATCCCTCTCATTCACAAGGTACCGTGTGTATAATTGTTGTCGCTCTTTCCTCACATGGGATTAATTCGTGAGATTTTGATAAGACCTCTGTGACGAAGGTTACCCGCGCTTGTCGGTGTTATAGAGCAAAGGGCTAATATAATTATGGATAGATACTGATATATGAGCATAATGATCCTAGTTATTAATAATGAGTGGATACATATCAGTATATATAGGTACGTTTTAAATACTGGTAGGTGGTTCTTTTCATGCAGGTTATTAGTTATGTGTAGATGGATGTCAGTAGTGGGAACGAGTGCAAGGGTTTTGTTAATGACACTCATCTACCTATTGGTAGATAGGTAAACGTATTACCTTTATTAGAAGTAGATGTGCTTAGTCTCGTTAGCAGTGTACAATATTAGTACATGGATCTTACCTGAGCAGGGTGTGCTGTTTTGGAAATGGTTCGTCCAGTTTTGGTAATAGTACTGGTGTTGTGGGGTGTGAGTTTTTGTCTGGAGTTATGTGGTGTAGCAAATATGTGCTTGATGACGAATTGTAGTTCAGTCTTGTGCCTTTCTCCCTCCTCATCTTTCCTCCTGCAGTGTTTCTATCTGCCTCTAAAAAACTTTCAGAATTACCACATTGAAATTGAAATAAGTTTATTGAGGTAAAATACACACAAAGGGATGAGGTAGCTCAAGCTATTCTCACCCCGTTCAGTACATCGTGTTAATACATACATAGACACACATCAAACAATAAACATATTACCAAAAATTCTGAGAGATAAACATATACATTTCCTATTACCACATTGGTCTTTGTCTATATCGCTGTGTACCTCTCATGCTGGCCATTGAAGATCGTAGCATTTTCTCTTATTAATTGGAAATTTGCATAGTTTAGAGTGGAAGTATCTGTATTCTGTTTCAAAACGGCATGAACTCTTTCCCATCATCTTCCAGAATTTTTTGGATGCATGAAACAGCATTCTGGGTCTTTGGGCCCCTATTTGCATATTCTCTTTGTATGGTATTTCCAATAAATTTTATTTACAGTTTTTTTTGCTTGTCTTGACCATCTTTTAATTGGAGTCATGTATGTTTTTTGTCCTAATTTCGTTTCCACATTCTTTCTCATTGTTATTATTACCGTTCGGGTTTTCAATATTTTATTTATTTATTTATTTATAAATAAAAAAATTGCTATTGTTTTTGTGTAGCTCGACACACTTTCCTTCACTACTGCTTGTGTAATTATACAATGGACTAAACTGCCAGTTCCTGAGTTTAGTCCATTGTCAGTTTCTTTATTTTTTGCGAGCTGCGTGTAATGGCTGATAGTTTGTGTGTGAATGTTGACCTGTGTGTCTCAGGAATGTGACTTGTAGATATGTGTTAGCTATTATCTGAAGAACAGCTGATGGGGGAATGAGGTACATGCTCATTTTACTATTGACTGTCATCACTTGTGTTGACTTCCACCCCTTATGTTGACTTCCACCCCTTATGTTGACTTCCACCCCTTATGTTGACTTCCACCCCTTATGTTGACTTCCACCCCTTATGTTGACTTCCACCCCTTATGTTAACTTCCACCCCTTATGTTAACTTCCACCCTCCCTTTAGTACCAGTTGGAAGCTTGTCTGGTGGAGAGATGACTACACCCCCTCAACACCAACCACACACTTGCTCCCAACAACTCACAGTCCTCTAATATTGGTGTTCTGGTGTGGTAATTACACAGCCCGTCCTCCTAAGGTTTCCCAACGTCAAGAAACTGTCGTACTAAAGTGCCCTTACCCTAACCTACCAGAGGACCCAAAACAGAAAACGAGACAGTATGTCAATTTCGCGAGGCGCTGCCATTTTCTAGTACGACGATTTTTGGCGTTAGGTAGAGTATACGTCAAAATACGACGCTTTGTTAGGAGGATGAGTCGTACTGGTCTCTTCTGGTCTGCTCTCTCCCTTTCACAGCTTCATTACTTTACACTTGTTCGGACTGAATTCTAACAACCATTTGTTTGGCCATTCCTGGAGTTTGTCAAGATATTCCTGTAAATTCCTTCAGTCCTCCTCATTTTTACATTTGTTCACACTGATTATGAACAGCAGCAGTCCCAAGACAGAGCCTTGTGGGACCCTACTTGTTACATTCCTCCAGCTTGTATACTCCTCTCTCATTGTGACTCTTTGTTTCCTGTTCTTCAGGTACTCCCTTGCCGAGTACTGTGTTTTCCCAGTTACCACAGTCTGCTTTACCATCTTGTACACCAGTCCTTCACGAGTAACAGCGTCAAATGCTGTTTCCTAGATTGTCAAATTTTGAGGTAGATGCCTAGATTGTCAAATTTAGACAATCTAGGAAAACACAGTTTACCCAACATTTTTTTCCTGTATTATGTTAGTAACCTTGTCACAGAACTCAGTCAAGTTTGTCAGGCGCAACTTTCCCTTTCTAAAGTCATGCTGATCTCTTGTCACATAGTCGGTCACTGCAAAAGTTTGTTTTTTAAGTAATAAATTAAGTGGTTATCAAAAGAAGACACAGTAATAAATTAAATACTTTGCAGGTGGGGCAGTAGACACAAACGGCACGCCAGAGGGCAGCAGACGACATATACACAACACACACATTACATAATGAGCGAGAGACAGACACCCACGCTTCATCCCGCTCTATAGTGTAAAGAAATACTCGAGACTTTGTGCTTACCGTTATAACACGTTTCTGGCACTCTGACGTCATTGTGAGTGCCAAAATGACACGTCAGAGGAAGAATTATGATGTAACTGTCATACAGACGTTACATACAAGGTCAACTGGTCGAGTCTAAATGTCAGATGTGAGTCTTGAGAGCTTGAGGGCCTGGCAAAGATCAACTCTTTTAAAAAATATAAAAACCTTGAGCAAAAACTGACAGTTCCCTCGTGCTGGAGGGAGCACTTATACGAGGTGATCCAGGTGATCAAAAGAGCACTGATCCAGCGCTCATATACTGTAATATCTAATGTATTTTTGTTTCATGGTTGGTGCAGATGATGCGTGTACTGGTGACCGTGTGTGTGGTGGTGGTGGCATCGGTGGTGGCCCAGGAGCTGGAGCAGCCCCAGGAGCAGCAAGCCCTGGTGGTGCCCGAGGCCATACAGGCGCTGCGCGAGCCACTCACCGCCCTGCCTCTCTCTGATCTCTTCACCAACATGCAGAACCCCACCACCGTCAAGTTCTACGTTGACTGCGTCACCGGGGAGGGAACCTGCGACAAGTTCGGCAAGGCTCTTCAGCGTAAGTAGTCTGCGTCAGGTAGTGCACCGTGATAGCCTGTGGTAGGGCAAGGTAGGCGGTGTTCCAGTCAGCCCAGCAAGGCGACTCACGCACAACAAAGGCGTCTATGACATGCTCAATGTCTCACACATTAAGCCTTACGCAGTGTTGAGTTCTATCGCCACTGCTCAGGCTTTCACCGAATACCTGTGCCTGAGCACAAAATTATACTGTCAATGGTGGGAGTCAACACTAAACTTGTCTTGCTCCTCTGTACAGGTGCTGTCAAGGATCTAGAGGGCCTCCAATCTTATACATAAACTCACCAACTTCATCCTGAACTATAAACAAACTCATCTTCCTAAAGCCCTTTTTAAAACTTCAGTTTAAGCTCAACTTAGCCATATTCAAGTTTATTTAACCCAAAGCTGTAGGTTACCCGAATGGGTTCAATCTGAGTGTACCCATCTCCCCAGACCTGATGAGTGACCAACAGCGCGTGCAGCAGCTGTGCTATGGATGCTCCAAGTGTGAGAAGGAGAAGCTGCAATACGTTATGGATACCCTCAAGACCAACTACAAACCTCTCGCCTGCCAAGTCCAGACCTTCCTGAAGTGGAATGGGCTTTTCGGTACCCCAAGCCCCTGTGCCGAGGCTCCTCTCTCCGCCTAATCATGCATGCAGTACCTAATCTTTCAGAGCCTTCAGTTAATGTCTCAAAGTCCCCCATTCTCTAAGACCACCTCTAAGTTTGTTTCAATAGTCTGCTTCAACCCCCATGTTATCACGTATACTGTACCAAACTATCCCCTCACATCCAACCTGCAAACTCCTAGCATCATATTTCAAAATTTACCTGTACGTGTCTACTATCAATTACTATAGTTTATAATCTTTTTTGTTTCTCAGTCTTTTGTCACCAGCGTCAAAAAGCGTGATGGTGAGGAGTCAAAATTATTACATCTATCGCCAACTCTAAAGCCTACACCAATAAAGAGTCAATATTATAATTCGTTTACGTCTCTCCATCTTCATATTAGCTGGTATGCATGTACCCACCAATCCACAGCTTTGGAGTTAACTTACAAGCATGTTACCGATGCTGAGTAAGTAATTATCAAAAGAAGGCACCAAACCGGGAAGGCTACGCCGATGCTGAGCTAGCTAGCTAATTTGGGAAGCTACGTTTGGGGATAATTAGAGTTGAATTACTGTATTAATGAATCAAAACACCATGTTGTATCAGTTGGTAGAAAGGTGAACCTGTTTAAAGTAGTGACTAGCCTACTACACTGATAGTCACGAAATACTACAAGTTTACAGTATTCATTTATAACTTCTCGCAAAGACTAACATTTACTCTGCTTTCGATACTCAATATGTAGAAGTATGAATTACACAGGCACGTCCAGAGGTAGGCCTACTGGTCTCTAGTAGACAATCCAATATATTCTCTCCCATTACAGTTCTCTAGCTGTAGGATTTACACCATAAACACATCTACCCTCGGCTACAGTATCGGAATCCTATGAAGACACCGAGAATGGTGGCCTATTACACATTAAGGGATTATGGTACTTAACTGGTAAGCTGGAGGAACCATTACTGCACAACCCGCCCCGGAAGTCATTCTGTAAATGTGTGGCCACGTCTGTGGTAGGAAAAAGCTTCCATGGCGCCGGTCTGACCTAATTCACAAGAAGCCAATTAACCAGTATTAGCCCAACCTCTAATGTAACCTAGATTCATTCCTAGGTTGCATTAGTTAATGGTTAAGTTACATTCATAGAATGTAACCTAACCGTTCGACTATACCGTCTTATTTTAAGATAAGCTAGAAGCTTACGTCATACGGTTGGCAGTAGTGGAACCAAAACATCACTCCATCTGTAAATATACTAGTTTGTGTTCCGTTTCTTATCAGAGGCACAGGAGCTTTACAATGTATATAATGACTACTGTCAAAATGTAGCTTTATTAGCCCTCTAGTTTTAATCTTACTAGCTGAAGGACAAACTATTTTACGTCAATTTTTTTTAAATTTTAGTGTTGGCTGTGTACTATACAATCTTTTAAATGTTTATACCATGTATAAACTAAACTATTCGAGGGTCATGTTTACAGTTAAAAATATAATCCATTTTACTTTCACACACTAGTTATGAATTTTAGTTTACACGACCGGCATGTATATAAATATATTTTGTATAATTATATATATAATATATAGAGCAGCATCATAATGTAAACATTCATTCCCTTTGCGTCAGAATGGGGGAGGGGGGGTCAAGGAGCTCAAATGTTGGGTATTATACAAGGGATTTTGGGGAGAGGCTGTATTATGGTGTCCCCCAGACACTAGGCTAGGAGCTACGCATGTACTTCCCAACCTTTACGTTTTCAATCTTTGGCAGCTTTATTAAACGGTTAACGAGCATCAAAACGTTCCAGTCAATTACGTACAGACTCCTTGTGGTAGTATTAATGGCCCTCCAGCGCCAAGAAACAAGTACATCAAAAGACTGCCGTGGTGACCGTAGCCAGAGGCCAAGAAGTCGACCCTAGACCAGTAGTGGTGAATTTTTAGTAAATACAAGGACCACACTTAAGAGGATTTCACAAGCGAGCTCTGCGCTGTTCGCATTCAAACTTGTGCGATTTTGCACTAGAAAGACTTATTCTTAAAAAAGTTTTATTTAAATTACATTCATTCGTTAAAACTAGATTAAATTATTACATTTAAAGACACTCTGCACATTAAAAAGCCACTAATCTTGTGGTAGAATCAGGTTTACCAACATCAATAGCTAAAAAGTTCTCAAAAACCTTTAATTATACCTGCATTATAGCTCCAAGCGTCTATATCTTGCAGGGTTCACACCAGGAGGGACCCTGAACCTCTCCTGCATCCTAGCATCGCGCCAGGATTCTGCGCCTTCCTGAGGATAAATCTGCCCATCTTTGACCAGATCCTCTACTCTCATGGCATTCATGTAGTGTTGTTGTTGTTGTTGTAGCCTTCCCTGCAAGTGTTGTTCCTGCAGGCGTTGAGGTCTCATTTCATTCGCCCGTCTGATGTGCCTGGGCTGGTGATCGTACTGCGGGTGTCTAGGTTCGTTTGTGTACCTTCGCGAGTCAGTAGGTTGACCTTCCCATTGGGCTTTGTTCCCAGGGCGAGCATTTTCCTGGTTCGCTCTATCCCAGAGGGCTTGGTTCACAGGGGCAGGATTACCCTGATGAGGTCTATCCCACTGACCTTGGCTACCCGACGCAGAGTTATCCTGGGGCGACCTGTTCCACTGACTACCTTGGCCAGAGTTGTCCTGGGGCGACGCATTCCACTGACCTAGGCTACCCGGGGCAGAGTTGTCCTGGGGCGACCTATTCCACTGACCTTGGCTACCTGGTGCAGAGTTATCTTGAGTTGACCTCTCCCAGTCTTTGTTCCCGGGAGCAGGGTTCTCTTGGCTAGAACTCTCCCACTGTTTTATCTCGCCAGTTTCATCTCTGGCCTGGTTTTCATGGCCTTCCCATTCAGTGTTCCGCAAGTTCTGATTCACTTCGTAGTTATTAACAATGTTACCAGGAGTCTCATCCTGAATATTCTGTGGCGTATCCCCTTGATATTGTACCTGTGCTGCGTGTTGATCAAGACTAGCCGTCTCGCCTTGTACTATTGGTTGTGACCCAAAGTCTTCTTGCACCAGTGAGCTCGAGTCTGTTCCGTACCGTTGTGGATCATTTACGGATTCTGTCTGCCGAGTAGGTTCTTCAGAATTCAGAGCATATAGCCGTGTAGCAGACTGCTGTACGCGTTCAGTATACTGTCCATTGACTACTTGAAGTCTTTGTTTGCGATAAGCACTTTCCTCCATACGATTTTCACTAAACTCTGCGTCTCGTTGGAGATAAGAGTTTGGATCGCTAGCATACCCAGTGCTTTGCTCTTCAATAGTATTACTCGCTAACCCTTTTGTCTCAATGTTTTCAGATTGAAGAGCGTCTACCTCCGGCTCGTTCAAGTCTTCCGATAGACTGTGGTAGTGAGTAGGCTGGCTGGGCGGAGAAACTGCTCTCAAGAACCGCTGAAAAAAAGAAAGACCATTCATTAATCTAAAAGCGAAGCAAGAAAGTTAAAATTATAGTATATAAAGTTTTATGCGAACTAATTTGAGCGCCATTTTACATTAGTGCGGCGAGTCCTTTAAATTAACTGACTAGCCTAATTATCCAGATCTTTTTTGCTTTAGAAAAGAAAAATCTAAAAATATACGTTGTAAACTTCCTACCCGAGAAACAAATCTAATAAGCATGCTCTTAATAAACTCTGCCAAAGTCACATTTTAGCGCAAGTAAATAAAATACTAACCTGGAAACTTGGGTGGCCATGTGACGTGTCTCCATTCAGACAGTTTAGGTCGTCCTCAGCACAGGTAATTTCAGGGTTCTGCTTCGTCTGTACGTTATCTGAAATTTATTTTTACACCATTAACCCAAAAATCAGGACTATACTTTAAGACCATTTTAACTCAATTTTTGGCTTACTGTATTGAAGGTTACTTTAAGTGAACAAGTAGCAGATATTGCGTAGACCAAGGTAAATTATCAAAGTGCACTACCTAGAAAAATTATAGGTTCTTAGAACTAGCTGCTTCGGCTAAATTATTGCTTTCAAAGGCAGTGCTGCCAGACTTTACTGGGAAGATGGGGAGAGCCCCCAAGCACAGCTCTAGAGGGAAAGACATGGTGTGGCTCACCGCCCAGAGTCCTAACGAGGAAGAGTGTGCCAGCCAGGACTGAGAACACCAGGATGAGGAAGATCTTCCAGCGGCGCGATAAACGTTTAAGACCAAATTTACTCTTCAGCTTAACAAGTGCTTGAGGAGAGCCAGAACTCAAGATCTGTAGAGGAATTAAATTAAGGCCACTTCATAGTTTGCCAAGTTATTGCTGGAACAAGACTTACAACAATTCTAGGTTAATCGTAAGCCTTAAAAGGCTAAAATTTAATTACCTGCAAGGGAGAGTCATAGGCGAACTGTGTTGAGAAAGCCATACGAGGCGAGACGAAGCATGGCGTGGTACAGGGGGTCGGAGACGGCCTTCTGGTCATCAGTCCGCTGCTGGTGGACAGCGAAGTATAATCATAAACGGTATACTCTAGGCCAAACTTAAAACTAATCGGCAGGCTAATTTTCTGTAGTGAAAACTTTAGGTCAAAAAGTAGTTATGAAAGAATCTGTTAAAAAAAATTGTAGTCACCCTACCCATGATTATGAACTATTTCAATTTACTTTATCTGCCGTTAAAAAAAAAAATGTAACAAGTTAGACTAGGCTGTTATAGCAGTACTTTCCCGCTGACCGACTGAAACTGTGGCCCGCTATATTAATATTCTAGCACATTTTATTACCGTAAAATACAGGCCGTCTTAAATGAGACTTGTTCAAGACTAGTACTCTTGAACGACGGAAATAAGATATCAGCATCCTTGATACATTTAAGCATAGTACCTAGTGTTTAAGTGCCTGCATCTAGATATCTTAAACGGACCTTTGGAGTCTTCCACCGTCATTGCTTCACCCCCCCCCCCTAACCAAGGGCAGGCAACTGCTATCAGTCACGTACTATAATGTTTGACCGAGCCACTACGAGATACTGACGTGCCAGATGTGAACTGTGGAGAAAATTTTGTGACGTCGACGACACTCATGGAGGCACTGCGAGGACGCCATTTTGGTGCCAAGGAAACGTCCAGCATACTCTGTGGGTGACAGAACTTAGATTTAATGATGCATCAAGCGCGGGTAATAAAATTTGAGAAGCTTTCCAAGCTACCAGTTATTTTTGCCACTAACGTTTGAGATTACTAGGCGCTAGAAAGTTAGTTTAATATGGTCATTCTTACAGTATTAACAATTTAAAATTTTACATCTGACTTAAAAAGTCAAGTCTTGCCTTTATGCTAAATTTGTCCGATACAAATCAACGGATTTTAACTAGTATTTGGCATTTTAGTTGACAATTTGTGTTTTGACAAGTCTGAACATTAGTCATTCGGTAAACTGCCTATCGGTAGGCACACAAGCACATGCGAAAAGTTTAGCTGTATAGTACTAACATAGCAAAAGTAAAGGTTAGGCTTTTATCTAGCCAATAGTAATTATATAATTTTAAAGTACTTACGTGTCTCCTGGTTGGACTACCAGTAGGTAATTGGTGGTAGCGCATCATCGTCACCCTGAAATATGTGTTTATACTGAACATACGAGACTACGACTAATGCCATAAAAGGTTACGATAAGGATGCTAGCGTTATGAGCGCCCGTCTGGACAGCTTTTCTAATTTACAGTACTCTAGCCGCTAAATAGAGAAGGCTTTAAATTATACAAATGAAAGAATATTAACGCAATCTTTATATAGTTTAAGAGTCTGTTGAAGACCACGAAGAGAAAGCAAGTCTCCCTAAAGATAGTATTTAGCACCAAGTACTAGAGATTTCTGTTAAATAGTTAATCAGTATTCACTTAACGAATACAATGCCAATTTTAGGAGGGCAAGTTATGTAGTTAGGCAAAACTAACTAATCAAAGAAAAATTTCTTCCGTGGTGCGAGTTTCTTAAAAATGCACAAAATTTCTAATCGCCAAAAATATTAATCGCCACACAAACACCGAATAAAGAGAAAATATGAGCATATTAAACCGTACAGTGTATGTAGCGAGACAGAAACTTGGAGCACTGGTGGGGAAGGGTGGCTGAGGTCAACTGACCTGCCCTACCCATCCACTCACCACCTCAACTACGGTACCCCAACCCTTAACCTCCTACCCACAACCCCCATCCTAAACACCAATATTAACGTCACCATTACTCCCTACATTTATGGCTTCAAGCTCCTAAGTTTGTCTATCGGCTGTATGCGTTTAACTAAATAATTAACATAGTTTAAAAAATTAACATAATAATAACATTACATGGAACGCGGCTCTTGCTGAATTGCAATTGTTAATGGTCTTGTTTGACGACGTGTTAACCAAGCTGACGTTAATTACCTGAAATTTTTTAAATATATCGTTTGAAATCAACAAAGCCCTGAATGATATAATCATGGATATATTCCTACACACTATGACAAATAATTACCAAACTGAAACTTAAACAAAAATATTCACGGCTGTTAGATTAGTGTTAAATGTTACTCATTGTAATATACTCACTGACACAGTTTATACATCGTACACACAGTTTATACACGGTACATGCAGCTTATACACGGTACACATAGTTTATGCAAGTTGCACTTAGTTCATACAAAATACACTGTTTATACTCCAACCTGCACTCACATATTGCGTTTTGGCTGTGTGCTTTTCCGGGTGCGGGTTCCATGCTGGGACCGCATACTGATGAACTGGTCTGAAATTTATTAGGTGATGGGAGCCCAGTTGATCAGGCGGACTTCCACGTAGATCTGTGACTAACTTCGAACTGAACTGCAAGTGATGTTGATTTGCAGCAATGCAAAATAATATAAATCTACCTTGAGAGGAGGCTACTTCATATTACTAGGCTGTGTCTATGGTAAACACGGGAACAGGCTGTTATATAGTGAACACTAAATTTTAAATTTTGTCCAGAGGGGCGAGTTTATTGGGCAGCACCACTCACTTCCCACTAAATAGATACTATATGAATTTTCATTTTAGGAGAGCGAACAGAAGCTAGGATGTGTATCCGTCTTGAAGAACTGCCTTTCATGGCCATCTGTTTCTTATCAATTGCCTGTCTACCCAGTACAATCACCACACAATCAGAGTATATACGATTAGATTAGATTATAGGATTTACTTGTTTTTTTATCTAAATTGTTACAAATCTGTAGCGGATGAGTAGGAGCTGCAGGACATGATAGACATATTTTAATATGTAGATCAAGGAACACCGTGTCTGTGTTCATTGACTGCTGACATACTGGCGAAAACTTAGAATGGAATTTTAATGGCGAAACTTGCATAGACTGGTGGTATTAACAATGAGGGTCTAAAACGGACAGAATTTATGTTTTTGGCGAATCTGTAGACCTGACTGAATGGTGAGCCGCGGCCTTATCAACAGGTACTCAAGAAATAAAAAAAATGTTGCCTATCGGGATTCTGGGAATTTAACAGCAATGTCATATCCAAAGATAAAGTTGTGGTTTCAGATTCAGATACAGGAGGAACTGAGATATCGCGTATCCGCAAGTGTTCACTTCCCAAGATGGCGGTAAGTTTTCCTATTTCCTTTTCCTATTTGCTGTAACTGGGGATGGTTAGTATACATTCCGTTCTGAGATGGCCCCAGGCAGTCCGTCCACACAGGGGCCAGATTCACGAAGCAGTTACGCAAGTACTTACGAACGAGTACATCTTTCCTCAATCTTTGACGGCTTTGGTTACATTTATTAAACCGTTTGCAAGCATGAAAACTTGCCAATCAACTTCCCTGGGATAGATAACCCCTGAGATATATAACTCCTGGGATAGATAACCCCTGGGATAGTAGCCGTTGACAGATAACCGTAGAATAGATAAACTGGGAGAGATAACCTGGGATAGATAATCCTGTAATAGATAAACTGGCAGATATAACTTTTGGATAGATAACATGGGATAGACAGCCCTAGGACAGATATCCCTAGGATAACAATCTGGAATAGATAACTCTGGGATATATAAACCTGGGATAGATAACCCTACGATAGACAAATCAGGAACAGCTACAAGCTAATTACAAGGAGAATTAAACAATAAAATGAGCTTATTTGCTGATAATTTGTTTTCCCTTTATTCCTATATTACACCAATTTAATGCCAGTTACAGAAAATACAAGAATTATTGTTTCGTGATCACTGAGTGACGTTGAACTGCGTCGAGTGACACCATAGCTTTCCTGCCCGTCAGTTTGTTATCTTCAGTCTGTAAAGAACTTTCTGATTACGCAAGATGGAACTTTCTGATTACGCAAGATGGAACTTTCTGATTACGCAAGATGGAACTTTCTGATTACTCAAGATGGAACTTGGAGATGCCCCTTCCTCCAGACTCTTACTAGTTAACTTGAGGTTAACATGAGGTTAGCATGAGATTAACATGAGGTTAGCATGAGATTAACATGAGGTTAATATAACGTTAGCATGAAGTTAACATGAGATTAACATGAGGTTAACATAACGTTAGCATGAAGTTAACATGAGGTTAACATGAGGTTAACACACCGTACTTGGGAATAGTTATCAACTTTTCCATAACAAATTCAAATTCAAATTCAAACTCCTAACAAATTCATTAGGAGCCAGTTTCACTGTTCGATGAATTTCCCGAGTTCATAATTCACAGAGTATGAGTTCTTGATGAGTATGTAGACGATGAGTAATATTTCCTCATGCCTCGTGTTAGGGCTGAACAGCTGCTGTCAAGACACAAGTAGTAACCTTGACAGTTGGCACAGACTTGAAATATAAAGACAAAGATAGAAACTCGATTTCGCGCCAATTTGGAGTTGTGAGTCGCATCAAAAGAACAGTCTTGATACGTCTCTTAGAGAACCTATTGCTGTAAGATCTTCTCTTTATAGAAGAGAAGATCTTCTGTACGTACCGTAATGTGTAAACACTGAAGGTTCCGAAGCTAAATGATGTGTCAGAGACCCCTTCCTATCCAGCCTCATGGCCCCCGTTCATACTGAGGCTTCTCATTCACGCCACAGTCCATTTTATGAGTGGAACTCATAAAATCTCCCTCATTTATTGGCGTAATGAGGAAAGTGACCCCCCTGGTTATCGGTACAGCTAGTCATTGTGACGGAAGTGACCCTCAGTATGAATTTGGGCCCGTATATGAAAAGGGATCTCCGAAACCGCTTCAGGCCATGGATGCCCCGTACTCTCCTCTCCAATAGTCTATAAATGCCTCGTATTCTCCTCTCCAAAAGTTCGTGGATGCTTCAGTACTTTCTTCTCCAAAAAAAAACAGTTTTCAAGATATAAGTTAGCCTATTTTGATTTGTAATAATTTCAGCAACTGAGGTTCCTGAAATGTTATTCTAAGCGGTTTAATATGTGATCAAATTATGTAGCTTACATGTAAAATGGGGAGGGATTAAAAGCGTACACATGACCCTTCGACATAGCTCGTTTTCAGAGTGTCAGAACTGTATATATCATTAGGTTAGGATGGATTAGTTTAGGTTAGGCTGCGTTAGGCTCGGATGGGTTAGGTTGAATAAGGGTATATAGGATTGAAAATTAGTTTGGGTATCGTCTTGAGTATGATACGAGTTGTATCCATGTAAACTGTTAACCTGCAGTGTCTCTAGAAGGTGTGGTAATTGTGTGGAGAAGGTGCCAATAATGTTGACCAAATAATACCAATAATACTTGGTATTATACTGAAGGTGCCAATAATACTTGGATGGGATATGAGGACGGAGCGAAGGAACGGTGCCCAATCATTTGGACCATCGGGGATCGAACGCCGACCCTGCAAAGAGCGAGGCCTGTGCTGTACTGACTAGTCCAAGAGGCTGGCTGGTCAGTGTCTAAGAGTTAAAGACAACTAACACGCCTCCAAAGTTGTTACTCTACATCTCCAGATTCCTCAGTGAACTTTATTAACAACCACATTATCAACCAATTGTATATTTAGCCCTAAATCCTGTGTAACTAAAGCTTTTATTGGCCAGCAAGAACTTCGCTAATGAGGCTTTGTGGAAATTATTGAATTTGTATTAATGTGAATGGGAATTCTATATTATTTTCAATGTACAAACAACGCATTCAACACTATAACTTTAGTACACGTTGAGCACACGAGATCGGGACGTCGGTGCTAGGCCAGTACAGGACGGAGCTCGTGGCAGCCGTAGAGTGTGGGATCTACAGGCAGCTCCTCCAGACCCAACATATCCATGAGGCCCTCCACTACCTCCAGCACCTCGGATCTCTTGGTCCTCCTCGTCGCGGGGAGCCTCATGCTCCTGCCACTGTGACTCTCCTCGCTGCTGCTGCTGCTGCCCACACTGTCAGAGAGGGTGCTGTAGGTGTTTCCACGCCTCCGTCGACTGGTCCTGTGTTCTTCCATGTCGACATAATCATCGACGTTGAAATCCAGGTTTTGGCGCCAGCCTGTAGGGTGGGGTCTAGTGTTGGGGTCGCTACTGTAGGACTCACGCAGCTCTCTCTGTGCGTCGGTCTTCCTGACGGAGTCATTCCAAAGAATCCTGCTGAATAAGTGACTAGGGCCAGCACTGAGAGCTCGGACGTCCTGCCTACCACGTCTCGCTGCTCTCTCCTTGGGCTCCGTGGTGATGGCCGAAGTGGATTTCCTGTCGTGGGTGTTAGTCGTGCGAAGACTCGTGGATCCCTGGCTGGAGAGTCCTTCCGCTAATGGCTCGCCCGACGGCCCGTCCGATAATTCCTGCAGTACTCGTCTGCTTCTTTTACCGAACCTCATGGGTCGTCTGGGGAAGAAGAGGCAACAGTATTAATCGTGCATATTTGAACATAATAAGAGAGGAAACTTCGAAAGGCCTATGCAAGGTTTCAGGCAACCTCTTTAGACCCTACCACACCTACTCAAATATTTGTCTAGCCTTCACTTGAAACAATCCTGTGACCCCCACCCCCCACGTGTGTTATGTTACTTGGCAATATGTTAAATAAATCTACAGCCCTATTTTCAAACCAAGAAGTCATCAGGACAATATATCTTCCAGCCATTTGTATATCTTAATCATGTACCATCTTGTTCTTCGCTTCTCAAAAGAATATTAATTAAACTTTTAGAATGTCTTCAAAGGGAAATTCCAAATGTCCGGAGCTGACTTTGTTATCCCTCTCTGCACACGTTCAAGAGAACTGCATAATAAGCCGGAGTAGACTATGAGAAATAGGAAAATGTTTGAGTCATTACAATAAATAGATGTTACTAAACAAAACCCGACGTCTATCACCCCAGACACATGTCAACAGAACAACATCAGCGGCGTGTGCAAAACTGTCGAACATTCCTGTAGCCTTCAGCCACCTGGACTAGGAAGATTTCGAGACATTGTATACAACTTGTGGTAGAATGTGTAGTCCAAGTGAGCGTTCCTCACCTCAACAAATGAAGAGAAAGTGCTATGGTTAGGAACATGTCTGGTCCCTGCACCCAGAAGAGTAAGCAACGAAGAAACATCACTTTACTGGAAAATTGAACTATAAATAGGGACATGATTACTATATATAATATTCCTAGAGTCATTAACAAAGTGGATATAACCAAACATGTGAAGATGAACAGGGATAGGACAAGAAAACATGGATAGAAACAAGAAATTCAGATGGCCCAGTAGGATGCTGGAAATCAAGTCTTCAGTAAATGAGTAGTGAATTGGGGTGAGTTGAAGGAGTTGAAGGAGGAAGTAACTGAAGGTTATTCCATCCAAGGCGTCAAGGATGGAGGCCATACTTCCATCCAAGTATGACAAAAAAGCACTATCGACACAACCATCAGCCGACATGCAACTGAAAGATGAGACTCTGGGACCCAGACTCTGGGACCCAGACTCTGGGACCCAGAGTCTGGGACCCAGAGTCTGGGACCCAGAGTCTGTGTCTCAACCTCGCCATGCGGGCACACAGCTATAAGAACAGAGTCACACACGGGAAACATAGACCTAATATGTATGGGTACAAAAAGGGATCAGAAATTGATCAACACCTACATGATTCATTAATATAATTCATATTACCAAGTCCTACAGTATTGCGGCAAATCGCATTCGGGTCGATGATGTCTGACCTGAAGACACGGGCAGATTGGTCAGTGCCAGGTGCCCACGGGTCGGCTTCCATACACTTCTGAGTGACACGGCCATCAGATACGACTATCAGACACGACCATCAGACACGACCCTCAGACACGGCCATCAGACACGGCCATCAGACACGACCCTCAGACACGGCCATCAGACACGGCCCTCAGACACGTGTCATATGACCCCATATGGCCTTTGATTACAGCTGCTGACCCCACATGACCTTCGCCAACAAGTACTGACCTCACGTGTCCTGACTGACCCACTGACCTCCTGATACAGCGGCTACAGTGGAGGTCGAGGTCAGGAAAGGAGCAGATAACGTCGCAGCGAAGCGCTTGCACGTCACACTGGCTGTGATTGGCCAGGACGCGGCCAATGCCCGCCCAGCACGCCCACGCCAGCACCAGGACCACGCCCGCGCGCCCCACCTGCAGGGGGAGAAGGTCAAGTGATTACCAGGAGACACAGTTGTTCTTCTTCTTTAAGATTCAGCTACTAGGTACAAAGAGTTCCAAGTAGCACGGGCTATGGTGAGCCCGTAGTGGACTTACCTGGCACAGGAGCGGGGCAAGTAGCACGGGCTATGGTGAGCCCGTAGTGGACTTACCTGGCACAGGAGCGGGGCAAGTAGCACGGGCTATGGTGAGCCCGTAGTGAACTTACCTGGCACAGGAGCGGGGCAAGTAGCACGGGCTATGGTGAGCCCGTAGTGGACTTACCTGGCACAGGAGCGGGGCAAGTAGCACGGGCTATGGTGAGCCCGTCGTGAACTTACCTGGCACAGGAGCGGGGCAGTGAGAGAGACACAGTTAAACACAAGTGATTATATATCACTTGGGAGGGATATCAGGACGGAGTCAGGGAACGGGGCCTAACTACTTGGGACCATCGGGGATCGAACGCCGACCCTGTAAGAAGTGAGGTTGTCACTATACCGACCAGTCCAAGTAGGGGGGAAATAGTGAGGAGCCGATACAGAAATAGTCAGATATACATACATACATAGAGATACATAGTGCATAGATATACATACATAGACAAAGATACATGGTACACAGAGATACATATACATAGACATACATAGTACAGACACGAAGAGGTTGTCAGTGTGGACTAATGTAACCTAACTCATTATCGGCATGAATCAGGGGCTTTAACCTCTGGTGTCACAACACACCACCCAGTGTGTCACCTTTGGCAACGTTTCTTTGCACCTGGTGCCTCTGCTCACCTAGGAATAAATTGGGGCCAGATTCACGAAGCAGTTACGCAAGTACTTACGAACCTGTACATCTTTCCTCAATCTTTGGTGGCTTTGTTTACAATTATTAAACAGTTAAGGAGCTCCGAAGCACCAGGAGGCTGTTCATAACAATAACAACAGTTGATTGGCAAGTTTTCATGCTTGTAAACTGTTTAATATATGTAACCAAAGCCGTCAAAGATTGAAGAAAGGTGTACACGTTCGTAAGTACATGCGTAGCTACTTCGTGAATCTGACCCCTGGTTCCTGGGAGTTAGACAACTGTTGTGGGCTGCGTCCTGAGCAAGATCATCAGTAGTTGACCTAGCGAGGACTCTCGTTAACCTATCAAGTTTTCAACCCGTTCTCGCAAATTTAATAAGTCAATATTGACTTGTTAAATATGTGCATAGGTGACATACTTAACATAATAGATACCCTTAAAAAGATTCATAGAAAACACCGACCTTACCTAACCTACTTAGTATGTTAAGATAAGCATCTTATTGCTTCGTAATTACAATTATTACCTAACCTATAATAGGTACAGGTTAAGTAATAATTGTAATTACGAAGCAATAAGATGCTTATCTTAAGATACTAACAAGGTTAGGTAAGGTCGGTGTTTTCTATGAATCTTTTTAAAGGTATCTATTATGTTTAGTATATCACCTATGCACGTAGTTAATAAGTCAATATTGACTTTACGAATTTGCGAGAACGGGTTGCAAGTTTTCCGTCCCCGGCTACAGGACAACGAAGCAAACCCACTGTGTGAAGCTCCCGCCTCAGGAAGCACAAAGCAAAGATTGAGGAAGTACAGAGATCTGCTGAACTACGGGGACACTGGTAGAAAGGAGAAGAGGGACATGTTTCAGACATACGCAATACACATCAAGTATTTACTATGTTGACCAGACCACACACTAGAAGGTGAAGGGACGACGACGTTTCGGTCCGTCCTGGAGCATTCTCAAGTCGATTGTGACCACTCTCACAATCGACTTGAGAATGGTCCAGGACGGACCGAAACGTCGTCGTCCCTTCACCTTCTAGTGTGTGGTCTGGTCAACATACTTTAGCCACGTTATTGTGACATCGCCTGCACAAGTATTTCCTAGTATACCCCACCTAAGAGTTTCAAAAGATAAAGCTCGGACTGAAAGGAAAAAGAAACCTGGACTTAAAAGCCAGATATATGTATATTGAAACATTTATTTTCGACCGTTCAATGCTTGCATTATGTATGTATTAACACGATGTACTGAACGGGGTGAGAATAGCTTGAGCTACCTCATCCCTTTGTGTGTATTTTACCTCAATAAACTTATTTCAATTTCAATTTCAATGCTTGCAGTGACTGGCGGAGGCAATATAAATACCCGTGTATTCCCCGCGCTACCTCAAGACCCCATAAACACGTGACCGCCTCCAGCGAAGCCAATTAGAGAGCATCAAGCGAACTCAGTCCAGCTACCAAAAGGCACCGTAAGCTCAGCGTCCAGTCAAGCTGTGCCCCTCGCCCCCAGGATCCCACCACACATTATGTCAACAGTCCACAACGCGGGACATTTCATCCTCGGGTATTTGAATGCTATTTGCAGCCCATCTTCGACGCGTTGGGCCGAAAATCCCTAGCAATCCGATGACGCCTTTGATGCGTAAGTGAGGCAAGGAAACTGTGAATTGTTAGCTATCGTCTTCTCACTGTGAGGACCTCGGGAAGAATGGTCTAACAAGTGGTTGATAGAGTTCAACTCCACCAATTGCAGTATGTTGAAGACGGGTATTGGGCACAGGAGGCCGGACGCAAGACGGGTGCTAGGAACAACAGTCTCCGTGGCGTAATGGTTAAGACGCTCGCCTGGCGTTTCCTTTTGTCCTGGGTTCGTATCCTGGCCGGGGAGGATTGACGAGGCGCTAACCCTTAACTGTAGCCTCTGTTCACCCAGCAGTGATTGGGTACCTGATAGTTAAACGATTGGCGGGTCGTATTCCAGGGTAAACAATGTGGGTAAGGCTTACCATGAGCTATGGGAAGGGAACTCTTTCAGTTCCCTGAAGTTCCCTCAGTTCTCAGAACGATCAATATACTCATTCATATATTTAAATCAACTGAAGTAGAGGCCTTTATACTGCAACGGGTTAAGTTGCACACATAAACTTAGCAACATCAGCAGTATATGCAACTCCAGTACGTCAGGACTCTCAGCAAGAAATCACTTACAACGCTATGCACCACCTACGTCAGACCAGTGCTGGGGAAGTGTGCAGGAGTGAGCACCACCAGGATCCATTAAAAAACTGAACCTCACGTGACTACAAGTACTGAGTATGACGTTACTAGAGAGAAGAAAGAGGCGGAGACATGATCACAGCATACACATTACTCCAGGTAATATGCCAGGTAGATAGACTGACGCAGGATTGAGAGACGCAACAGAGTACCCACATGCAGTCAGCGAGTGGAGTGGACCAGGACCCGAGGTAGTGGAAGCCATGTCCACTTGTAGCTGTATAAACATATGTCATAAAGCAATAGACACAGACCGATCCTAGAACACAGACACAGAGCCAGGTAAGTTACGGGTTCACCATAGCCCGTGCTACTTGGAACTTGTTCCGAGTAGCTGAATCTATAACAAGAATGTCATAAAGCAATAGACAATAGAGAGGTGTGATTATATCAGTTAAGAAGCCGGGTCCGAGAGCTAAACCTCACCCCATTATAGGCCGGCCACACACGTGCAGTTATAACTGATAGTTATAACTGACAGTTATAACTGTTCAGTTAAAACTGTCAGTTAAAACTGCACGTGTGTGCGTATCTCAGTTGCTCATTTCGTCAGTTCAATAGAACTGTACAGTTAAACTGCGACAAATTCAATGTTCCATATTTTTAACTGAAAGGAGTAACTGAACAACTGTGTGTGGAGATTCGTAACTGTACAGTTCTCAACTTCTCACTTCTACAGGTGGTAGCGGTGAGTGCAGTCTGAGATACTTCTCACTCTACAGGTGGTAGCGGTGAGTGCAGTCTAAGATGACACGTAAACAAAACTTCTCACTTCTACAGGTGGTAGCGGTGAGTGCAGTCTAAGATGGCACGTGAACAACACTTCTACAGGTGGTAGCGGTGAGTGCAGTCTAAGATGACACGTAAACAAAACTTCTCACTTCTACAGGTGGTAGCGGTGAGTGCAGTCTAAGATGGCACGTGAACAACACTTCTACAGGTGGTAGCGGTGAGTGCAGTCTGAGATGGCACGTGAACAACACTTCTACAGGTGGTAGCGGTGAGTGCAGTCTGAGATGGCACGTGAACAACACTTCTACAGGTGGTAGCGGTGAGTGCAGTCTGAGATGGCACGTGAACAAAACCAAGTGATTGTTGAATTCACTGAACTCTATCGCTGTGAACCTTGCCTGTGGCAGGTTAAAAGTGAAGAGTATCATGACCGCACAAAGAAAGATGTTGCCTATAGCAAATTAGTAAAGAAGTTGGAGGAACTTGAGCCTGGTGCCACTAAGAGGTCAGTCTTGAGGAAAATTACTAGTTTGAGAAGCGCTTATCGCAAGGAGAAAAAGATGGTTGAGGCATCAAAGAAGGTTGAGGCATCAAAGATGGTTGAGGCATCAAAGAAGGTTGAGGCATCAAAGAAGGTTGAGGCATCAAAGAAGGTTGAGGCATCAAAGAAGGTTGAGGCATCAAAGAAGGTTGAGGCATCAAAGAAGGTTGAGGCATCAAAGAAGGTTGAGGCATCAAAGAAGGTTGAGGCATCAAAGATGGTTGAGGCATCAAAGATGGTTGAGGCATCAAAGAAGGTTGAGGCATCAAAGAAGGTTGAGGCATCAAAGAAGGTTGAGGCATCAAAGAAGGTTGAGGCATCAAAGAAGGTTGAGGCATCAAAGAAGGTTGAGGCATCAAAGAAGGTTGAGGCATCAAAAAAGGTTGAGGCATCAAAGATGGTTGAGGCATCAAAGAAGGTTGAGGCATCAAAGAAGGTTGAGGCATCAAAGATGGTTGAGGCATCAAAGAAGGTTGAGGCATCAAAGAAGGTTGAGGCATCAAAGATGGTTGAGGCATCAAAGAAGGTTGAGGCATCAAAGAAGGTTGAGGCATCAAAGAAGGTTGAGGCATCAAAGAAGTCTGGAGCATCTACAGACAGCATCTACAAGAAAGGAGAAACCAGGGAAAGCAGCTTTTGGTACACAGTTTCAGTCATGCGCAAATAATTGAGAAAAATCAATTGGTTCTTCACTTAATTCCTTTAACAATTTAATATCAGAACATTGATTTCGCCTTAGTAACCACTTTTTGCACCACTGCTTACGCTTCTTAGTTTTCTTGTTTCTATTTGCTTGTAGCATTACCAAGAATACACCAAGAGCGGCAAGATCCTACTCCTCGGAATCCATGGTACAACTGAGGGAGTGAACTGTGTGTGTGTGTGTGTGTGTGTGTGTGTGTGTGTGTGTGTGTGTGTGTGTGTGTGTGTGTGTGTGTGTGTGTGTGTGTGTGTGTGTGTGTGTGTGTGTGTGTGTGTGTGTGTGTGTGTGTGTGTGTGTGTGTGTGTGTGTGTGTGTGTGTGTGTGTGTGTGTGTGCATTTCATTTTTAACTGACGTCAGTTTGAACTGTGACAGTTATAAATGAACAGTCATAACTGTCAGTTAAAACTGCACGTGTGTGGCCGGCCTTAGTCGGTGATCAGCGCAGTTAAGATCACAGCCTAACACTCCCGGGTTTGATTACCTTGCGGTTACCTTGCCATGATTTCGGGGCTTAGCTACCCCACGGCCCGGTCCTCGACCAGGCCTCTATAGAGCCAGGCCGGTAGGCCAGAGCGTTTGGACAACCTTACCTTGCACCTGGTTGATACCTGGTTGATGGGGTTCTGGGAGTTCTTCTACTCCCCAAGCCCGGCCCGAGGCCAGGCTCGACTTGTGAGAGTTTGGTCCACCAGGCTGTTGCTTGGAGCGGCCCGCAGGCCCACATACCCACCACAGCCCGGTTGGTCCGGCACTCCTTGAAGGAATAAACCTAGTTTCCTCTTGAAGATGTCCACCTGATGCCTATATGTTCTCCTAGGAGTAAATAGGTACCCGGGAGCTAGAGAACTGTTGTGGGTTGCATCAGGAAGACGGCCATCAACAGTTAACCTGGGGCAGCACCTCATTCCACTCATGAGGGCTCCCCTGTCCCTGGCTACGGAGCACGAACCCGCCACACTATGTCAGGCTCCCACAGAAACCACAAAGCAAATATTAAGACAGAACAGAGATCTGCTGAACTACAGGGACACTGGTAGAAAGGGGAAGAGGGGACATGATCGAGATATAGACAATACTCAGGGTAATCAGCGAGAGACAATGCTGAGGTTAGGCAGCAGCGTCACGCAGGATATAAGAAGAAAATGTGACAATAAATGAAGAAGTCAGGAGTCATTACCTTAGATTACGCATCTGATAGTTTGAAAGGCAGAGCCCATGAGCTAAAGTTCGGCCTTGCAAACTCAAACCATAGAAGCACCGTTAGGTAAGAACACACTCAAAATAGAAAATTTAATTGAATAAAACAGAAATAAAATGCTTGTCTCTTTCTGCAGGTTTCAAAGAGTCGATGAAAAAAGTGAGTCAATCCCCCCTCCTCCCCAGCCCCTGATGGGGGGGAGGTCAGACACCCCCCCATGGAAAAAGGGGGGGGGGGGAGGGAGGGACCTGTTAACCACTCATTCGCACTCTTCTCACGTATTATAATTAGCAGACCCGCCACTGCTCTGAGAGGGGGAGAGAGAGAGAGAGAGAGAGAGAGAGAGAGAGAGAGAGAGAGAGAGAGAGAGAGAGAGAGAGAGAGAGAGAGAGAGAGAGAGAGAGAGAGAGACAGAGAGAGAGAGAGAGAGACAGACAGACAGACAGACAGACAGAGAGAGAGAGAGACAGAGAGAGAGAGAGAGACAGAGAGAGAGAGAGACAGAGAGAGAGAGAGAGACAGAGACAGAGAGGGAGAGGGAGGGAGGGAGAGAAAACACCTACTTAGCAGTGGTAGTTATAAAACATTTCTCGCCAGCAGCTGAGCTCTGCCACTTTTAATTCTAATGTTCTTGAATAGCATCGCGTTATAATTGCCTTAGACATTCCGTATATAAATGCTCTAATTATCAAATATATTATTAACATGTATCGTGTGTATATATGACCAAGAACAGAGCAACAATAAGGGATAGAGCGAGGAGTCTTTAGATTTAGATTTAGATTTTTTTTAATTCAGGTAAAGGTACATACATTGAGTTACATATGTTGGATTTAAAGATAGAGATAGTACATACAATACCTAAAGCTACTAGTATGCACAAATCCACAAGGGTCGTGACGAGGATTCGAACCTGCGTCCGGGAGCATCCCAGAGACTGCCTTAATCGACTGAGCTACGACAGCGTAAAATTGTTGAAGCCGAAGTTCTACTGAATTTTGTGGATTTGTTCATTTGATGCATCACGTTAGTATGATCTCTGTGTGTGCTACTAGTCTGCATATTCGGGCAAGCATCTTCACCACACCACCTACAGCACTCGGCGATACATTCACCATCACCGGTTTACTAAATAAATACTTTGTAGATGAAGTAAGACGACACATTGGGAGACATCTCCCGTCACGCAGGGTGTAGTCGCGCCTCCACAGACCTCCAGTATCAGCTCTTGATGATGGAAATGGCTCAAAAGGGCCACCACTTACGGGCTATTCATGCCCGTGCCCGTGGTGTCAGCTGACACCTTCACTACCAACAAACTCAGCCAACTATCAACAGCCAGTTGACACCTTCACTACCAACAAACTCAACCAACTATCAACAGCCAGCTAACACGGGGTTCCACTCTGCCATCTTCCAGACCAAGACTAAACATCCAGCAGAGTGCCCCAGCCATCACTTGGGAGTGATGGCTGGGGCTGGGTACCCCAACCATCACTGGTACACAACAGGTGGTGGTAAGCTGCGGTGGACCTACTGACCCATGCCACACCTCGCTAGGTCCTCTCTTGCTCCAGCTAAATTGTATTCACTTCTACCCCGCCTTTGACAATGTTGACAAGACCAGTGAAACGCTTCTCTTAGCGTCTGCAAGAAAGACTTCTACCAATATCTCATCCCTTTGTGTGTATTTTACCTCAATAAACTTATTTCAATTTCTACCAATATATACGAAGTCTAGAAAATGCTTGAGGAATGCAGATATACTTGATTCTCCAACCGGCCCTAGATTACAAATTCTAGAAGCAAAAAAATCATGGAAATCATCCTGGAAAGAAACTGCCAGCATTAACACACAAAACGCCGCCCCACCACTAGTCCCGGGACCTTGGCGGGTGACGTCGCAGCAGACTCCGCCCCTCGCCTGACACCTCTGCTTGACTCACCTCACCTCCACCTCATAAGGCGAGGTATATATCTTTCTTACAAGTTACAACTCCCGGGGCACACACAGCACCGCTCCTGTGCCAAGTAAGTCCACTACGGGCTCACCATAGCCTGTGCAAGGTAAGCTACGGGCTCACCATAGCCCGTGCTACTTGGAACTTGTTTCGAGTAGCTGAATCTATAACAACAACATAGTTACAGCCCCCGGGGCACACACAGCACCACTCCTGTGCCAGGTAAGTCTACAACGGGCTCACCATAGCCCGAGCTACATGGACATTTCGTTCCAAGTAGCTGAATCTAACACAAAATCCCTTATCGTACACGCTACACACCATTTTCGGAGGTATAAGCAAAATCCGGAATGGATTTTTAAGTAAATTCATTAATTATTGTTTCAATATTACGTAACATTGAAGCAAATAGTTGTCCATAATGAATTAATTATTAAATTTAACATTAGTATGATAAGTAGTAGAAAACATAAATCGTATAGAGACATAACGTTGAATAACTAAAGGATAAATGTAAATGAGAACAAACTTCGTGAATGAGGTTAGGCTTCAAGAATAAAATAAGAATTGCCAATTAGTTGTCCAAAAGCAGACGCAGTGGAATAGTCAGATATATAAGAGAATAACGGAAGGGTGTGGGCCCAGCTGAGGAAGTGGAGATTTGAAGTTAGTGAACACCAGTAGAGACATAATATTAAGGATGGGGGTTCCGGTGCCCCCCCCCCCCTCCACATTCTTGGCCAATGGAAATGTCGCAGGCTTCGTGGGCCACAGCTGCGCATTACATTATGTAATGCGCAGCTGTCGAACTGCGAGTCCAAGCCTGGCATTTGTTGTTGTGTTAGTTTCAGCTACTTAGAACAAAAGTTCCAAACTACCACGGGCTATGGTGAGCCCGTAGTGGACTTACCTGGCACAGGAGCGGGGCTCTAACTATTGTGCCTTGCAGTTGTTGTTATTCTTTAAGATTCAGCTACTGGGAACAAACCGTTCCAAAGTAGCACGGCCTATGGTGAGCCCGTAGTGGACTTACCTGGCACAGTGGGGGGGGGGGGGGGGGTTGACCAGATCCTTCATTTTGCTCTTCGAAAATCCCGGGTCTGCGACAGGTATAATATCTCACCTCAAGCCAATACATTAAACATCAAACCTGCACTTACGAACTTGTCCATCTTTTCTCAGTATTTGGCGGCTTTGTTTACAACTATTGAACATTTAATGAGTTCCGAAGCACCAGGAGGCTGTTTATAACAATAACAACAGTTGATTGGCTTGTAGTTTTCATGCTTGTAAACGGTTTAATAAATGTAACTAAAGCCGTCAAAGACTGAGGAAAGATGTACACGTTCGTAAGTACTTGCGTAACTGCTTCGTGAATCTGGCCCGCATTATACATACCAAGTGAGATTAAGAAGGGAGGGGGGGGGGTTAGTATACAGGTTGGGGCAGTAGATCTGGTGCTGGGAGGAAGTTCTCTCTCTTGGTCTAGTGGAAGTTAAGGTACAACTAAGTACACCTTATTGATCTTGAGAATGGTCCAGGACGGACCGAAACGTCGTCGTCCCTTTGACCTTCTAGTGTGTGGTCTGGTCAACACACTTCAGCCACGTTATTGTGACTCCTCGCCTGCCTTAACTACCAGTAGACCAACTTCCACTGTACCAACTACCACAACCTGTTGGTACTTGAATAAGAATACTTGACATGTAGTACTTCGACACTGAATATTATTTTTCATTTTTTTTAATTAACAAAATATACTGTACCGTCATTTAAACTATCACACATAAATAGTCATTAATATTCCAACATGTAACACAGTGTATGTAGTTCTCTACCCACAATCCCCCAGCCTACACAATACAATTATAAATATACATAACAGCACAGAGGAGGTCATTTGACAGCTGGCGTGGGTTCATATCTACCTTTATCCATCATTCCCCGGGGGCAAGAACCAATATATTCCCGCATTTGTTTATAAACACCAGATTATAGTAATGCGGGTATCAAAGCCTGGTGTTGGGGGGAGGGGGTGAGATGTGGGGGGGGGGGGTTAGAGGTGAGGTGGGGAGGGGTGATGGATTGAGGGGGGGGGAGGAAGGTGGTGATAAATAAAGTCTAATTAATTACAAGTTAACGTTGAGTGTCATTATAAAGCCTTAAGGACTTGCCCGAAACGCTGCGCGTACTAGTGGCTGTACAAGAATGTAACAACTCTTGTATATATCTCAAAAAAAAAAAAAAAAAAAAAAAGGCTTACAGTATCTGGGCCTAATCCACCACCACCCCCCCTCCTCCTCCTCCATATATTGAGTTACCCTCCACGAAGGGTGGGCTCAGGGAAGGGAATGATTCCCCAACACACTTGAACACGCTGCAGAGATGGCCGGAGGAATGGCTACTGTACCTCAACACGAGCAAGTGTAATGCGATGGGAACAGGAGACCAAAGGGACAGTACACAATGAAGAGAAACGATCTGCTTGTAACGACTCGAGAAAGAGACCTGGGAGTGGACGTAACGCCAAATCTAACTCCGGAGGTTTATATAAATAGGATAACGACAGCAGCGTACTTTACGTTAGCAAAAGTTCGAACGTCATTCAGAAACGTAAGTAAGGAGGCATTTAAAACGCTTTACTCCACCTACATGAGACCAGTCTTAGAGTATGCAGCCCCATCATGGAGCCCCCCACCTGAAGAAACACACAAGGAAACTAGAACAGGTTCAGAAGTTTGCGACCAGGCTCGTCCCAGAAATTGCGAAGGATGGGGTATGGAAACAGACTGAAGAAACTAAACCTGAAGACGCTAGAAAAAATGAGAGAGGAGAGACGTGAGACATATAAAATACTTAGGGGGGATTGACAGCGTTGAAATAGAGGAAATATTCAAAATGAATAACAACAGAACAATAGGTCATGGGTGGAAGTTGAGATTCAGGTAAGTCATAATATTAGAAAGTTTCCATTTAGCGTAAGAGTAGTGGGAAATGGAATGAACTACATGAACAGGTTGAAGAGGGAAAACTCTATTCATATTTGTAAAATTAGTTATCATAGAGAAATAGGCCAAGAGTTAATGGTTTAGACAATCAGCGACGATAGAGGCGGGATCCAAGAGATAATAGCTCGATTTTGCAGGCACAAATAGTAAATACACCACAGCTGAGTGGACAACGCTTGGGAGTAATAGTCCTAAGGATCCGGGTTCGATTCCCTGGTCTACAAATGGGCAGCGTTTCTTCCACCTGAAGCACCTGTTCACCTAGCAGTACGCAGGTACCTGGGAGTTAGACAGTTGCTGAGGGCTGCATCCTGGGATATGTGTGTGTGTATGTTAGAGAGTTAGAGAGAAATATAAGTTTTTTATCTATCATAAGCAAATATAAGTATGCTTATGACTAGATAAAACAAAAACAGGTCGAAAGTCAATACATTAGACAACCGACGGTTAGAAAGGCGGGGTCCAGGAGCTAACAGCTCGATCCTGCAGGCACAAACAGTAAATACACACACATACACATACACAATCATTACAAACATGGCAATAACCATGAAGGAAAAGTCATATAAATAACGAGGACTGACTCGCGACTCGTCAAGTGTCATCATCTCTGAAGCCTCATCAACAAAAGTAAGGCAGCCTTCACTAGTCAAGACTGCCGAGGTAAGGCAGCCTTCACTAGTCAAGACTGCCGAGGTAAGGCAGCCTTCACTAGTCAAGACTGCCGAGGTAAGGCAGCCTTCACTAGTCAAGACTGCCGAGGTAAGGCAGCCTTCACTAGCCAAGACTGCCGAGGTAAGGCAGCCTTCACTAGTCAAGACTGCCGAGGTAAGGCAGCCTTCACTAGTCAAGACTGCCGAGGTAAGGCAGCCTTCACTAGTCAAGACTGCCGAGGTAAGGCAGCCTTCACTAGTCAAGACTGCCGAGGTAAGGCAGCCTTCACTAGTCAAGACTGCCGAGGTAAGGCAGCCTTCACTAGTCAAGACTGCCGAGGTAAGGCAGCCTTCACTAGTCAAGACTGCCGAGGTAAGGCAGCCTTCACTAGTCAAGACTGCCGAGGTAAGGCAGCCTTCACTAGTCAAGACTGCCGAGGTAAAAACCTTGTTTTTTGTATTTTGAATAAGTGATTATTTGTTTTTTTTACGTTCGAGCAATGCTTGCGTTGCCATGTTGAAGCAATTCGATGTATTTAATATATGGATGATTTAGATTGAGGGTCTTGCTGAGGTGTTGTATGTGTGTGTGTCACCGTCGGTAGAGCTGAGCTCAGTGTTATCTGTTACCGTCGATAGAGCTAAGGCGTCGTAACAGCGTCAAACAAAACATGTGTGTGTGTTACCGTCGGTAGAGCTGAGATCAGTGTTATCTGTTACCGTCGATAGAGCTAAGGCGTCGTAACAGCGTCAAACAAAACATGTGTGTGTGTTACCGTCGGTAGAGCTGAGATCAGTGTTATCTGTTACCGTCGATAGAGCTAAGGCGTCGTAACAGCGTCAAACAAAACATGTGTGTGTGTGTTACCGTCGGTAGAGCTGAGATCAGTGTTATCTGTTACCGTCGATAGAGCTAAGGCGTCGTAACAGCGTCAAACAAAACATGTGTGTGTGTTACCGTCGGTAGAGCTGAGATCAGTGTTATCTGTTACCGTCGATAGAGCTAAGGCGTCGTAACAGCGTCAAACAAAACATGTGTGTGTGTTACCGTCGGTAGAGCTGAGATCAGTGTTATCTGTTACCGTCGATAGAGCTAAGGCGTCGTAACAGCGTCAAACAAAACATGTGTGTGTGTTACCGTCGGTAGAGCTGAGATCAGTGTTATCTGTTACCGTCGATAGAGCTAAGGCGTCGTAACAGCGTCAAACAAAACATGTGTATGGGGGCAAGTAACATCATCACACCAAGAGACGTTGTCACAGCTCACATAAGACTTGGCTACAAGTATCTCTGGCAGTTCGGCTTGTATAGGGATCTAGACCGAGTAAAGTGTAGTGTACACAAAGACAAGGACACACACTATAACATTATATCTGAAACTGTGATAAAATTGAGAATGAAATGACAAACCATCTTATTACAAATGATAAAATATCTGAAATCCTTACACGGTATCCATATTTCGCTTCCAGTAGATTTATGACATATATATGACTCAGGACTAGGCTGTGTAGTGTAAAGCCTAATAACCTATTTTTAATTTTTTTTTTTTTTTTGCAAGGGATATTCCTGTGCGGGTCCTAAGCCTTTACCTGGTACACTAAGTGTTACTTGTTTCTGTTTTACTTGGGCGGAGTATGAGTATTTGACTCGTATGGTCGCTTCAGTAAGATTTTGTCCCATGTGTTTAACAACTTCGTCTGCCCTGTTGAATCTAAGTTGAAATCTTAATGGGTTTGTAACTGTGCACTGTGTTAGGTAATGTTCCAGCGGTCTGTTGTGTGTGTAACTGTGCACTGTGTTAAATAATGTTCCAGTGGTCTGTTGTGTGTGTAACTGTGCACTGTGTTAGATAATGTTCCAGTGGTCTGTTGTGTGTGTAACTGTGCACTGTGTTAGATAATGTTCCAGTGGTCTGTTGTATGTGTAACTGTGCACTGTGCTAGATAATGTTCCAGTGGTCTGTTGTGTGTGTAACTGTGCACTGTGTTAGATAATGTTCCAGTGGTCTGTTGTGCGTGTAACTGTGCACTGTGTTAGATAATGTTCCAGTGGTCTGTTGTGGCTGTAACTGTGCACTGTGTTAGATAATGTTCCAGTGGCCTGTTGTGGCTGTAACTGTGCATTGTGTTAGATAATGTTCCAGTGGTGTGTCGGGCATTTCTCCACAGTGCTGACATTTCCTCTCATCTTCCGGAACTTGTGAGCCTATTTTCCACGCACATGGGTATCCGAGCGAGCAATTGTTTGTGTTCTGTCGTCTGTGTTCCTATACCCCATGTCTAAAATATTTTATGGATTGGCGAAAGACCTACCATTAATCTGTAATAATTTATTATAAATACATAGATATAATAATGAACAACAAATTGTTTGTAGCTGGCATTATATTCATAAGAACTGCACATCAGATGTTATTATTAATGTAAACATTTCCGTCCAGGTCTGAGTAATAACTTCTGTCCACTCTGTAATTATTGGGCACTACCGCTCACGGGATGAGTATGGGGTGCACAGTAAACTACCGCTCACGGGATGAGTATGGGGTGCACAGTAAACTACCGCTCACGGGATGAGTATGGGGTGCACAGTAAACTACCGCTCACGGGATGAGTATGGGGTGCACAGTAAACTACCGCTCATGGTATGAGTATGGGGTGCACAGTAAACTACCGCTCACGGGATGAGTATGGGGTGCACAGTAAACTACCGCTCATGGTATGAGTATGGGGTGCACAGTAAACTACCGCTCACGGGATGAGTATGGGGTGCACAGTAAACTACCGCTCATGGTATGAGTATGGGGTGCACAGTAAACTACCGCTCATGGTATGAGTATGGGGTGCACAGTAAACTACTGCTCACGGGATGAGTATGGGGTGCACAGTGAACTATCACTCACAGGATAAGTATGGGGTGCACAGTAAACTACCGCTCACAGGATGAGTATGGGATGCACAGTAGAGCCGCCTCTGGCGCCAGCAATCAAAGAAAAAACATTATGTGGAGTACATCATTCCATTTCCCTGGCCTCGGCGGGAGTTTGAACACTATTTCCCTGGCCTCGGCGGGAGTTTGAACACTATTTCCCTGGCCTCGGCGGGAGTTACAACAATATTTCCCTGGCCTCGGCGGGAGTTACAACACTATTTCCCTGGCCTCGGCGGGAGTTTCAACAATATTTCCCTGGCCTCGGCGGGAGTTTCAACAATATTTCCCTGGCTTCGGCGGGAGTTACAACAATATTTCCCTGGCCTCGGCGGGAGTTTGAACACTATTTCACTGTGAGACGAGAGAGAACCCAACTGAGTCTTTGATACTTTGGAGGTGGTCAAGAGGAGATGTGTGAGGCGTACAAGAGGTCAAAGCAAGTGACCTCTTGTCAATGTTAGTACGAATCTTAGTACAGTACTAAGAACCTTGGTATTTGAAGCTATGTTAAAGAACCTTAACAGTTTAAGTGGTGTTAAGAACCTTAGAAGTTGAAGCTGCGTTAATAAGAACCTTAGCAGCTGAAGCTGTGTTAAGAATCTTTGCAGTTGAAGGTGTGTTAAGAACCTTAGCAGATGAAGCAGGTAAAACTCGAAGCTTCTGCTCTTATGATTTACACCTCTCAAGGTTTACACCTGTCAGAATTTACACCTGGTAAGATATATCTGTGAGGATTGACAGGTGACAGGACGACCAAGAGGTAATGCCAGAGACTTGCTACAGAGGACAGGACTGTCCCTGACAGTACCAGGAGACGGAGCCGGTGTTCCCATAATCCCGTCTGCGGCGTTAGTTTGGGAAGCCTAACTCATTCCTCCGGTTACAGGGAAAAGAACATAAGTCTAAACTTTACTTAAATGTTTCTTCGCCGAGATAAAAAGTACATTTTAAAAGGCGCTTTTGTTATGGATTTACTCGAAATATATCCTAAATCTCTCAAATCTAAGTTAGGCATTTCGAACGATTTTTCTCAAGTTTATTGAAGAAGCTTACCATTACGATGTGGAGGGTGGGACCAGGGAAGCCAAGGACCAGCTAACTGGTTTCCGGCCGCTGGTGCAGATGGTCACAGGTGCTGGAGTAAGAGCCTCTGGGTTTCTCTCCACCTTACTCCAGAGTTAGTGGTCCTCTTCTGCTGGAAGGTGCTCGGGGGAGGGAGCTCCTCTCAACACGGTCTTATCAGATGGTCATTGTCGTGTGTGGGGAGGAGGGAGGTGTTGCTGTCGTCTTGCAGTAGCAGAGCGACGGCGCAAGAGACGGTGGTTGGCGTGGAGGTGAGAGAGCGAGGGCGGCGGTGGTGTGACGACTTGTGGTGTGTGATGCCGTGGAGTGATGCCTACCTCTCTTCTCTCGCTTTTATATCACCGCCGCTCGCCCCCTCCCTCCCTGCTCACCTAGTTGTGCTTGCGGGGGTTGAGTTCTGGCTCTTTGGTCCCGCCTCTCAACTATCAATCAACTGGTGTACAGGTTCCTGAGCCTACTGGGCTCTATCATATCTACATTTGGAACTGTGTATGGAGTCAGCCTCCACCACATCACTGCCTAATGCATTCCACTTGTTAACTACTCTGACACTGAAAAAGTTCTTTCTGACATCCCTATGACTCATTTGGGTACTCACTTTCCACCTGTGTCCCCTTGTTCGCGTACCACCTGTGTTAAACAGTTTATCTTTATCTACCCTGTCAATTCCTCTGAGAATTTTGTAGGTTGTGATCATGTCTCCCCTTACTCTTCTGCCTTCTAGTGTCGTGAGGTGCATTTCCCGCAGCCTTTCCTCGTAACTCATGCCTCTTAGTTCTGGGATTAGCCTAGTGGCATATTTCTGAACTTTTTCAAGCTTCGCCTTGTGCTTGACAAGGTACGGGCTCCATGCTGGGGCCGCATACTCCAGGATTATGTCAGCCTGTCTGTGTCTCCGTCAATGTCCCTCCCTGTCTGTGTATCTCCCTAGAGACAAAGCACCAGTCATTTAAAGATTAAGAGACGGGCCGATTCCCAGCGAGCGACGGGGAGTGGCGGGAGAAGCCGGGATGACATGTGGTGGACCTTCATGGAGATACAAACATTAAGCAGGTGTGGTGGAGGCTCCCACGGGAACGGCGTGTGGATCCTTAATGTGGATTCGGTGCCAAGTTATATTGGTAGCCAGGGTGTTGCTTTCCCAGGGGATGGTGCAGGATGTCGTCGTCTCGCTTGTTCCCTTCTTTACGCCCTCTCTTCCTCATCCAATCATCAGCCTTTCCTAGTTATTATATCTCTCAACATACACACAAGGTTTATGACAACAGTTTAGCGTCTTGTCCCACGTTCACTTTGTTTTGTTCCGGTCCTGTCGCCTGGGCCCCATGCCATCCATTTGGACTCTGCCACACGTCCACCCGGTACCTATTCCAACTCGTGAGAATCATTCCATGTCCTCGCGGCGGACATTTCAAAGCCTTCTTGTGATGTCCTCCATCCATTTCTAAATCCCGTTCCACGCTCTCCTCGACGGGTACTACCCATATCCTCGAGTAAATACTATGACGTTTAATTGCACCAGCATGTTTAATTATTGTATTGTGGAGCACCATACTCGTCCTGGAGGCGACGGAGGAATGTTAATCACACACATTTGCTTCTGGAACTGACCCTCCTGATGTTCTTCAAGCTAAATAATCTACAATTCTTGTGAACTAGTTAGTTTTCATTTGCCTCAAATTTGTGAAGAAGTTTAATGGGTCTAACGGAAGTCGTGTAGTTAATTTTGCGGCGTATGATCACGGGTTAAGCAATTACAGGAGACTTGCAGGACGAGCAAGCGTACTAGTGTGTCCCCTCACTAGGCTACAGTAAACAAACATGGGATACGTGACTAAGATTCTATGTAATATGTCATTCGCAAAAAAAAATGAACACAAATTTAGCATTAATAATAGTTATCTAAATTCTTGGATTTTTGTTTTACATTCAGCTACAAAGTGACGAAGTGTATTTGCTGACGCAGTGTAACTAGCGTCACAAGGTTGATCAAACGCGGGTTGGACAAGTATATGAGTGGGATTGGGTGGTTATAGATAGGAGCTGCCTCGTATGGGTCAATGGGCCTTCTGCAGTTGCCTTTGTTCTTATGTTCTTACATAGCATAGTATTTACAATCTTGTAAAGCCACTAGTACGCGCAGCGTTTCGGGCAGGTCCTTAATCTAACAGATAATTTTAAGTAGGTAAATTCTAGCAGAATTAATACAATGATAACAAATACATTGCAAGAAAAAAATGAGATGAGACTTGCTTAGTTAAATGAATTATGGGGGGTACAGTCCATGAACCCATAATGTGTCTGTAACGCTCTCCACCACCGTCCACGACACGAGATGTTAAGGGGTGCATAGTAAATGATTAAACTGAACTGACGTAGTGCTTTGCTGATTAAATTTACATTTTCGGGAGTGAGTCAGTCTCTCATCCGGCTGTTATCTTCTCTGACGATCTACCCTCTTAAAAATCGCCTTAATTAATATCTTCCTTGCCCCTGCCTTATAAAATAACCATTTTAGATCATATGTGTGTGTGGTAGCAGAATGCCTGGAGCCACAGTTGTTAAAGATGTGGATCTGAATGTTGTTTGCGCTATCAGCCGCCTCCAAAGTCTCAAGAAGTGCTGATAATATGCACCATTTGAAGTCTACACCGTTTAAGCGATAGGTGGCAACTATCATTTGATAAACAAGTGTTTCTGATATATAATCAGTCTGTCTTGGCACTCGTGCTTGTAATGCTGCTCGTCAGAAGACTAAGCTTACACGTGTTCACAGATCAGAGCAGGAGCAGTCGTTGTTACATTACTTATATGTACTCGCAACCCACACATTCATTTCCGGTCGTAAATTGCACATGTTACACAGATCACCTCGAGTTCATAGTGGCGAGATCTGAGCAGTGTGGGGACTCTTGTGAGCCAGGCTGAAACAACATCCACCTGTTCACCTACGCCCACTGGGAGGCAGCAGCCCACCTACGCCCACTGGGAGGCAGCAGCCCACCTACGCCCACTGCGAGGCAGCAGCCCACTTACGCCCACTGTAAGGCAGCAGCCCACCTACGCCCACTGCGAGGCAGCAGCCCACCTACGCCCACTGCGAGGCAGCAGCCCACCTACGCCCACTGCGAGGCAGCAGCCCACCTACGCCCACTGTAAGGCAGCAGCCCACCTACGCCCACTGCGAGGCAGCAGCCCACCTACGCCCACTGTAAGGCAGCAGCCCACCTACATCCATTGCATGCCAAGCTGAGGCAACTGGAGCCAGCCACCTACACACCAAGCCAACATACTCATCTTTAACAATTTTTCATATTTTTAGGTAAGTTTTTAGGTTCTAACTTGTCTTGATTTGGAACCTATTTTCCCAAGACTGAGAGTCGACAGTTACCAGAGTGTATGGACACAAGGTGGACTCTGGCGCCCATACAAAGTTCACATTTTGTATTATTGGTATATTAATTAAAAGGTTCGAGGAAGAAGACAATAATGCAACTCTCTCTAGGCCTAGTATTGCACATATACGCACTAAATTAAGTGTACGATCGCGTCTATGAGGTATAAGATTGCTTTGTTCAAACTAAGGGAGATTAGGTTACATTCTGACCATGCCTTTTAGAATATCAATAGTACAAAACGTAGGCCTAAGTTTCGGTGCCAGATTTAATTACACTTGACCGTGGTTACAATATTATAAAAGACATTAATCGGTTAAAGTAATTGGTTATGTTTTGTTCGCGTTTGGGTAAAAGACACTGAACTTGTGGACATCATTTACTTATAAAATACTATATAAAAACTGGGAAAAAAATCGATATCTATCTGTAAAGATACCTTTACAGATAGCCTCATCCTTGAGTGTTGTCATTCTGTGGTCATTTAAAACTCTTGCCGAGTGTTAAACATTTTTAGAAAGTGCATTTTAAAAACTTGAATATACTGTATAAGTTTTAGCCAAGTTTCTTTTCATCGTATATATATTTTTATGTCGCAATATACGCTGTAAGGGTCAAGAGCCTTCAGCTGATACTAAATTCCATTTTGAAAATGGTTTTAGCAATTTATTTCGTCTTAAAATACAATCAAGTATTATTCATTGGGAATAACTTTCTGACAAGGAATTAGTGACTTCCATTGTGCCAAAATAAATTTTTGTTAAGCCTCTTTATATGTATTCAGGAAGTTTTCCTCTCATAATCTTAATCTTATCAGCAGCATAACACCACCTCAGTGATAAAATCTTCCCTTAATCAGAAGCTTCATTGAAACAATCCATATATTTCTGGCTAAATATATTCAGCAATCTAGAATAACACAACGCATTTACCAGGTGTGTTGGTTATATTATATATATATATATATATATATATATATATATATATATATATATATATATATATATATATATATATATATATATATATATATATAATGTCGTACCTAATAGCCAGAACGCACTTCTCAGCCTACTATTCAAGGCCCGATTTGCCTAATAAGCCAAGTTTTCATGAATTAATGTTTTTTCGTCTACCTAACCTACCTAACCTAACCTAACCTAGCTTTTTTTGGCTACCTAACCTAACCTTACCGATAAATATAGGTTAGGTTAGGTTAGGTAGGGTTGGTTAGGTTTGGTCATATATCTACGTTAATTTTAACTCCAATAAAAAAAAATTGACCTCATACATAGAGAAAAGGGTTGCTTTATCATTTCATAAGAAAAAAAATATAGTAAATATATTAATTCAGGAAAACTTGGCTTATTAGGCAAATCGGGCCTTGAATAGTAGGCTGAGAAGTGCGTTCTGGCTACTAGGTACGACATATATATATATATATATATATATATATATATATATATATATATATATATATATATATATATATATATATATATATATATATATATATATATATATAGTGATTTTTATGGTGTCTAAAGAGGATCGGGGGGGGGGGGAGGCGACCCCTATGCCCTTCATTATGTAGGATTGGCTCCTATTGCGACAACCAACGACTCCTATGACGTCTGATATATTGGGGTTAATTTTCCAAGGTGTGTTTATGCTACCTTTTTGGGCTGTTATCGATGTTGATTCAACGTCGATAACGGAGATTCAAAGTGGATAACATTGACTCAACGTGGATAACGGAGATTCAAAGTGGATAACATTGACTCGACGTCGATTTAACGTTGGTTCAACGTCAATGTAATCTTTCAAATTAGAATAAGGTAGCAGCACATTGCTGTGTATACCTAAGCTTGTTAATAAAAACAAAACTATATAACACATTTGCAAGGAGTACAGTAGACAGTGTCAGGTGTGGGCTTGTGTGACCCCACACCTGAGTAGTTTAACACAAATAATAAAGAATTTTGGAAGTTATATGTCAATTTGCTCGCCAATTACAGGCTTAAAGGCTGCCGGGTTAAGACCATACTACCTTAATTATTGTTAAGTCACTTATGAGAAATAAACGCCAAGCCAGTATGATAATATAGCACGTGGAAGAGGCTAGAGGCCAGAACAGAAGGACGAAGTAGAAACGGTGCCTAACCATTTGGGCCATTGGGGATCGATCGCCGACCTGTAAGAAGCAAGTCGGCCATCACTGCATCAACCTTCAAACCTGTCGGTATGCTGTAATACCGACCAGAGTTAATGATAGCAGAAAAGGCAAGGTAGGGTAATTATCATGAGAACGTACTAAGCCATTACGACAATATAACTCTTAAGTGAATATACAGCGAGAACTCTAATCCTAAACTACATGACGAGAGGAAAAACATAAGAATTGATGAACCTGTAGTAAGCATATTAAGTCCACACGAGACAGCTGCTAATTATGCCTAGCCATACTCACATATACTTCTAACTTACGCTTGAAACGCCATTGTGTCTTCAGACTTGGCCAAGTTGATTCACGGTAGTGAGCGAGGCAGTATATAATGACGGTGGGGCCGAGGAAGCTGTCGCAGCTGGCACTCGTACTCATGATGGCTGGGATTACCACACAGGTACGTCGCTGTTGTTGTTTTAGATTCAGCTATTGAGAACAGTAAGTTCCAGTAGCACGGGCTATGGTGAGCCCGTAAGGGCGGGTACGTCTCCCCTCAACACTTGTCTTTACGCCATCCTCCTCTTACCTTCTCCTCACCAAAAACATCATAAACAGTTATCTAAATAATTGATATTTTTAAAACACGGGTGATGCGTGTATCCCAGGAATATCTCGCAGTATGCATATTATATATTTTTATGAATGTACATTTTGATAATCTATACAAACATTAAAAGGTTTAAATATCTAAATTTTAATATATGCAATCTCTCACTCTTAAGTCACTATAAATCGGCTCTTTTGTGTCTGATAGCAAGTATCTAGACTCTCACATACATACATACATACATACATACATACACACACACACACACACACACACACACACACACACACACACACACACACACCAACCACTTGGACAGGTCGGTACAGGAACGACCCCGCTTCTTGCAGGTTCGATTCCAGATTATCCCATGTGGTTGGGCACCATCCTTACCTTCGTCCTATACCATATCCTTTTCTTAAGCCCAGCCACTTGGACTGGACGGTAGAGTGGCGGTCTCGCTTCATGCAGGTTGGCGTTCAATCCCCAACCATCCATGTGGTTGCACACCATTCCTTTCCACCGTCCCATCCCCAATCCTTGAGAAGGTGGTAGAGGCCAAAACCGTCAGTAATTTCGAAGTATTATATGATAGAGTGCTGGGAAGACGGGACACTACGCGCATAGCTCTCATCCTGTAACTACACTTAAAAAAAAAAAAAATAATAAAATGTTTATTTAGGTAAGGTACATACATACAATAAATTTTTACAAAGATTGGTTGACTTATAGGTAGAGCTAGTACATACAATGCCTAAAGCCACTATTACGCAAAGCGTTTCGGGCATGATAAACTTAAATGACAAGCTTAATACTAATTGAGCATAATGAGTAGAATTACTTAGGTAATTACACTTAGGTAATTACACTTAGGTAATTACACTCATTTCTGAGGTCGAACAAAACACTGAATGGGGAAAATAAATAATTTTAATTAACTAAAATAATACTTATGAAGCAAATAAGAGCATAAGTGAACATTAATAAACTAAAGTTAACTGTAGTAAAAGAACATTAACTAGTAAAGTACTGTACTGTAAATAGGTAACATACTTTGTTTTATAATATACTAATATTTTTGTGTTGAGATATATTTGGAATAAGGTTCAAGGATATACTTTCTCCTTTTGGGTGCAATCAAAATATATAATTATTATTTATATTATTATTGTTAATGTATCTTAATACGTAACACTCAACATCATTAATATTTATCATGTATATTGCAGATTAAAGATAAGTGTCAAGAAATTCCACAGAAGACAAAGCAAGGAAATTGGATCAATTTAACTCTTGTTGAAATCACACAAAACGAGAGTAACATAAAGTGTAAAGGCACCAATAACATACACAGATTGGAGTCTTTTAATGAAGATATCAAATCTCTCCAAAAATGTGGTGATTATAATACACCAAGGTACACTGAAACTTGCTCCATCACGAAGTTATTAGAGGGTAAGACATACACACTAATTATGGCCCTCCATCTGGAATGCATTGACTCTGGCCCCAATATGAATGAACTCTTTGGTACTGTTATATGTTCTGTGCCAGAAACACCACCCATTTCTTTGCCTCCCGAGGACACGACGGGGACTACAACAGAACTCCCTCTACTAAACACAGCTCCTGCACCACCTCATTTCGAATCACCCAGTTCATCAGAAAATCAAATATGTGAACCGTGTATGTTCCTTGCCAGAATGGTTAAACAATTTTGTTCTAATTTAATTACCTTCGTGATATGTGTAATCATTATTGCAATGCCGTATGCATACATTTTGATACAGCTTATCAAAAAAATTATTAGAATAATATATAGGTACACGACAACCAATGTTGAACAACCAAATCAAGATGATATGCTGTTGCAGCCCACAAATTAGTATAAGACTTAAATCATACACAGCTATAAGAACATTCAGAAAACAAAAACTACCAGATCCTGTATTTGCTACTGTCCATCCTTTGTAAATGTGAAGAAACAATTTGTGGCTTGTAACATAGTACAAGTACTTCCAATGCCTATACTGTATTTGCACCCATCTATGGTACAGCAGCAGTAGTGATAGGTTCCATGTAATAGTAAATCAAAATACATTTAGTATAATAAATATTAAGATTAAAGAAAGGGACAATGGTGAGTGTTAAAAGTGACGGTGAATGAAAGAAACCAAAGATAATGCGATATAACTCATACACACACACAAGAATGCGATATAACTCATACACACACACAAGAATGCGATATAACTCATACACACACACACAACAAACAACTAACTGATGTTCCAAGAGTCAGACTCCACCAAAGCAGAAATTATGTGCAAATCAAGGATCCTTAATCAGTGCAATGAAGACCTCAATGCTTCTTGTACGTCGACACTCATTTCCAACTGTTCAAGTGTTCGGACAACTGTTCCTTCACTCCATCCTTGTACTCTAGCTTCCATCCTGTCCTCGTATCCCTTCCATACACCATATACCATATAATCCTACTGCCTTAATGCCATCTCTTGATACTTGCCCTTTCTTTGAATAAAGCCTTAAATATGGAGTGGCCTCTCAAATGTAATAAAATTATGTATCAATTTAATAAGAGAAAAAAGTACCCAATTGATATTATGTAGCTATTCCAAATTATATATATATATACACACACAATAGCACATAGCATGATCTTACCATTTATCCTTTATGTTAAATATGTCACTCGTATATTGGTTGTTAATCTTATCTCTTAAAATGCTAAAAATATACTATAGTAACAATTCTCATAATATACAGTATATACTGTACCATTAAAGCTTTAATTAAATAAAGTGCACTCCATAACATTAAGTATCAACCTAGAATACTGTTATAATTCACTATAATTCATAAGTTATATATTGATTATTTTTTTTATGTATCATTAAAACCCCCCCACACAAATTGTAAGATTTGCCCAAAATGCTGCCCATGATTAGTGGCTATATAGCGAAGATTTATGAGCACAAAATCTTAATTTTTGGAACAATTTCCTCTCCACAGGTCACAACTGTGTAATATTTAGATACTGAATTTAGATTTAGGGCGCCTGACAGCTGGGTGGACAGCGCTTCGGATTCGTAGTCCTGAGGTTCCGGGTTCGATCCCTGGTGGAGGCGGAGACAAATGGGCAAAATGTTTCTTTCACCCTGATGCCTATGTTACCTAGTAGTAAATTGGTACCTGGGAGTTAGACAGCTGCTACGGGCTGCTTCCTGGGAGGTGTGTAACAAAAAGGAGGCCTGGTCGAGGACCGGGCCGCGGGGACGCAAAGCCCCGAAATCATCTCAAGATAGATAATCTCAAGACAAACCCTTCTGTATTTTACAACAAACAAACATTCACTTTTGCAGTTGGAAAGGATCAAAGAACAATAATATGCAGATTGAGAAAATGAGAACTGACCTTAGCTTTATTATTACAAAAGAGCAAGATACATATGATTAACTTGATGTATGTGCATAATAACACATGGCAATGAGGTAAACAGCATACGGACACACGCATCCGCTAATCACCATTATGATATAATTAACACCCAAGTTGCAGGTAACAATCAAAAGATACATTTGATTTACAATCCATTTCTATTCAATTTAATAATTACTAACATAAATGCTATGTTAAAATTTAATGTTAAAATATAACTTCTAGACAGACAAATGCCCAAATTTTCTATCTATATTAAATAACAAAAATTGTCATTTTATATCTGAAATGATCATGTTGTTACACGACATGAGGACAAATTTGCCAGTCACATTTTATCAAAAATAAGTTTATAGCAACAATAAATTTTGTCTTTCTATTGGTTTAAAAAACAAAATTGTTAAAACATACCGAACTGAGTTTTAGAACCAATCACCTTTACTAGTGCACAAAAATGACATGCTCATAAATCGTCTTTAATAACTAAATGTTGAAGTTTCTCACAAGGAAGCATTGTATCTAGCCCTTGAGGCTGGGGCTGTACGAGTCAGATATACCAAAAATATACAATATAAACTGAATAGTTTGTGTTATAAACATTATTCAATATAAACAAATATATATACATATAAACTGATATCTAGTTACCAATAACACAAACTGACTTTTCAATAATTACATAAAGATATTAAGGAAACAATTTATATACAGTAGAACACAATAAAATATAAATTTCCAGCTAACAAGAGCGTTAGTTAATTTTGGGTTCACAGACCCAAAGTAAAATGGCTACCACTACCTTGCAAGATTACTGCAAATAAATTGGGAAGAAGTGGGATCATAAACAAAATTGCACTCGTACAAGGAAGTGTTTACGTGGGAGAAGATGAGAGAGGAGACAACTGTTTACTTCTCCCAGGGTAATATTTTGGGGGCAACACTGGTCAAGAAATCTTCACATACAAATATAAAAATAAAATATACCTATATTACATTATAAACTAATTGAAATGTGTGAACAATTATCAGTATGGTACATACTTTAGACAAATATCTGGATCAATAAATATAAATCTTTGAACATTATAAATGTGAAAAACTAATTTTAATATTGTATTCAGCTAAATACTGTACATTAATTAAAAATTATTCAAAAATTTTGCATTCCATTTAAGGCTTTGGAGTAGCGAGCTCAGCTTAAACTTTAGTACACAAATGACCTAGTCATTTCAACAATAAGTGCAACACGTCTTTTTTTACACAACAGTTATCTAATATACGACTTCAGTAGTACTGTACTGTACAGTAACATATTTCCCTTTTAAAATCAAGTCCACTATGGACTCACCATAGCCTGTGCTACTTGGAACTTTTGTTTCACGTAGTTAAACCTAGAACATCATCATCATTCCCTTTTGTCATTCATGGCTAGTTTACTCATAACATTCGTCTACATTATGTCCATCACCTCAACTCATCCCAATGTTAATGCTACACCTTTATGTACATACTGAAAACTCATATACAGTATATATATATTTTCTTAACTAAACAACATACTATATTAACAAAAAAATAAGATATATATTTAGGACAAAAGTAAAAAAAAAAAAAAATCAATTACTTACCTAACTTACAACTTACAGTAACCTAGGCCTCACATTACCTAATATAGGAATACATACCTTAAGCCTAGGTTAGGTTACATTTTATTATAATTTTCAGAGAACAAATACGTACTTGAAAATTTTTCGTTTTTAGATTTCTATCTTTTTGTACAATAGAGATGGGTTTGCACTACTGTGCTGTAGATTCTTTTCCATTTTTCTTTTAATTCAATATGTACACAAAGGTACAGTATGAATAGAAGAATAGGTTGATTGCCTGAGGAAGTATGTATCATCAGCCTACTTTTATTGTAAACTTTTGAAATAAATACAACAGCGCCCTCTCAATGTTGCCACTTTCAATCTTCTGTATATCTCAATGTGATGAATAAGATGATCAGATTTATTTCTTGGTATAACAAATTCGGTTTGCTTTATCACATGCAAATGATGCCATTTGAGCAAACATGGGTAGCCTCCTTCCCAGCCTCAAAGTGTCTAAATTAATCTAGGTAAAATGTCTAAACTGACTACAATCTTGAATTGTACATTTCTTTGACATTTTACTGGTTTCACTAAATATTATCATCATTCCTTCAAAATAATTTCAAGGCAAGTTTAAACTTCTGATCTATGCAGAATTTATTCATGGGAGTAGAAGATGAGTAGATTTAGGGCATTATAAAATAGAGGAAGAACAACTAGAAGTAAGAAATTTCATGTTTCTTTTACCCCCTTGTCCTTCATGTCTAAATATCCTTCACAACCATTTGCAGTATATGGTACAGTATATACCAGATGACCATTTCCTCACACCCAATTAACAGCAGTGTGTACCAACCGCATTACTTAAGAAAGAATAAAAAGGCAACAATTCCTTTGCCTTTTCTTTCCATACTTAAACAAAAAATTTAAGCAGATTGGAACTTTTCAGTCGCCTACTTGTGATAATCGAAGCATCAATATAGTATGTACTACAGATCACCCAATAATTCAAGATTAGTAGTACAAAATGTAGCAAGTAAATGACACCAGGAGTTGGAATATTCAGTAATACAATATAATAATTGCCATTTATGTTCATAAATTTGTTGTTAGCAGTGATTTAATAAAATACCATGTAAAGTCTGAATATGCAAATAGCTGCAATACAGGGTAAACAAAAAGATATCAGGCTTTGAATATAAAGTATATGAAAAGACCTTTCTTCCGAGCAGTATACACAGCTGCTTTGTAAGACGATATCCTACTGACTTATGGTTTGGATCTGACACAGCCAGGATAGATTGACATATCACACTGATGCAATGGAGAAATTTTCAAATTATTCTAACTGCATTAATCTGGTGCCAGGAAGACAGGAATACTCAAATCCAGCACAGTGTGTGTAGAGAAAGTATATTATCATAAAAATCAAAACCTTTCCATGCACACCTTGGCATAAAAAATATAACCAACCCATGCCCTCTTTTTATTTACCAAATGGCTTACTAATGTAACTCCTGCTCTGTAATGGGATGCTCCTGGACGCAGGTTTGAATCCTCGTCACGGCCCTTGTGGATTTGTTCATTTGGCCTACTAATGTGGTCACCAGGTGGCAGTACCCAACAACCTCTCCACACAGCTCGACTCTACTTTCTATTTTATGATACTGTCTATATTACTGGAGTTAGAAGGTTTATACAAACATTTCCTTTTGTTAAGTGCACCACCCAACTTTTTGTAGCCCCCAGTAATTGGTAAAATATAGTGACAGTATACACTGTATAAAATCAAGCAGTCATGCATATAATGGTCATCTCAAGAGGAGAACACCACTGCTGGTGAACTTCTGACCCAGAATTGAAAGCACCAACAGTTAACAACATGTGTACAGCTCAAATGTCCAAGTTGTGGACCAAATTACCAAAAGGAACCACAAATTCATTGGGAAACTCAAGAGGTAAATCAGCTCTACTGAAAAGCATGAGCTGCTGGGTGCCGAGAAAATAACTTTGGACACCGGTCAAAGTCCAGACACACAAGGGGCCTATCAACACACACACACTGGATGCATAATACTTGTACATGCCACTTAACTGAAAGGCCTTATCTCAACCTATCCATATAACCTGCTGCCTGAGCTGTCAGGATAATATGTGAAGAGGTTAGGTTGGGGGCCCTTTGTTGTAGTGTTGATGCTATCCTTGCTGACGGTCAGCAGTAGTTAGCTACAGTATTGGGTCATTCAATACTTACCTTGGCAGTATCTTTGATCCTAAGTTATACCTGGAAAGTTTTTAAGTTTAATGTAAATATACTTTGTTGAAATTTTGTGTTAGAATGAGTATTCTCCAGTGTCTCCCTGGCATGAATATCATCCAACAGGGACACTTTGGCAAGTTTCCTGCTGCACTGGCATGGCATGCCAACCTGCCCTGAATGAATCAGATACAATAACAGCCATCAATTAATTTAATATTTTATGGAGCAACCAAGTGGATAGCGCAGAAATATTGTATCACAAACAACTTGTGACTAATGTTGTAATAGAATTGGGGCCAACATTAGAAATTCTGAATGGAAAAACAAACTGAATTTTTTCCATTATCAATACAGTACTACATACAGCTATATTTTGGCTCATAGGCCTACTGATCAAAATTAAATGATACCAAAATCTATATTATATAATATATTCTAGAATGATTTTAAACACTGCTGCTCAAGATTCAATACAGTACAATATACTGTACCTCAAAGTTATGATACAGTTATTTATTGTAACTCAATGATACAGCAATTTGAATAATACAATTTCAAATACATTAGCTGCAGCATTACTGTAGCATTTCTGATGACTTAAGAATTTAAAAATTAAATAGATACAAAGACACTAGAAATTTACATAAATACACACAAAATTCAATATAAAATTGTTGAGTCAGATCAAATGTGTAAAAACATTGACAACCACATGCCACAAGTTCTAACTACAGTACTTATAAGAATCATGTACCACAAGTATTCAGCTAATAACAAATAGAGTAAAGCTAATAATATGCAGTTTACGAGATTACTATAGTTAATACTATTTGAGTTAGTACATCATGAAAGTCGAGAGCTACCTCACAACCAATATAAAATACAAGAACCAAGTCAAAGGTCTTAAGAACTTTAGGATCACTGGAAGTTAGTAACGCTGTCAGTTTAGGGGCTTACCTGAAGTCCCTCGATACTGCAGCCAAGGCAAACTTTAGTACCGTAATTCAAGCTAGTTCACCAAAATGAAGTCACATTCTTGTGTATGCAGAAGGCTCTCACCAAGCCTGTAGTTGTGGTATGTTGGCATAAAGGTCCAAAGAGTCAGGATTGGAGAGTGCAGCCCTGTTTGTGACGGTCTCTCCTTGGATCATCTGCCTCACAGCCACTTCCACTTTCTTTCCACTCACTGTGTACTAAAGAAATAAGGTTGTCATCTGTTACTTACAAAATAAAGCTTAGAATCAAACTGAAAAGCTCCTTTCATGTGCAAAGCCAATGAGTTTTTCCCTTAAGGTAAGAGGGTACAAGTGCCTAGTTCTTATCCCCTAAAGCCTGGTCTGAAATTATTCAGAATATGTATACCATCTTAATCAAACTGCCATGGCCTTACACTGGCAGTCCAGTCTTTCCCAAATGTTTCTCTTTCATTTTGGAAGGACCTCCTTTTTTTATTTACTTCCTACTTCCTTATTTACAATTTTTGTTAGTGTTGTCCTGATTCATAGTTGAGAACTATTATGAATGGCTTGAAAGAAATCACATGACTAATTCATATTTAATTATTAATCCAGTAATCCCCCATATCTATATTAGCCTACTAAGCTGCATATTTAGATTTGATATACTCAACTTATTATTTTCCTATTTTGCCTCACACACAAACATATTTGACATCCCAATTTAAATATTTCCAATTGCTTATTTTGTCTGGCTACAATCCAATTCTATACACTGATACTGTCTAGTGGACATTCCCAGTCAACATTTGAGTAAATTTTCCCCCCTTTTATTTCACCCATTGTACAGCCTCAAATACTGTGTATTTCATATGCAAATTGCTACAGGATCCTTATTATATATACTTTTAGGAATACTGCAGTTCTTCACCTAGACTGTGCTTTGTCTGCTTTATCCAAGTCAACATTCACACTCTTAGGTGTCCTTTGCCTTCACATTATTTAGATATCATAGATATCCTCAGAGGGAACACTTTAAAGTTTGAGCTAGATATACTAACTTTTAAACCTCACCTACATTTCTTCCAGGACATGTTTATCTTTTCTATGATACACAATTTACACTCACTATTATAGCTATTAGACATCATAGTATTTTCCTAACTGCTTCCTCACTTAAATTTCCACAATTTTGTTTTTGTTAGTTATGTGGCCAAGTATTAACTCTACATCTCTTCCCTGTGTTTCAGAGTAACAGCCATATGCTGTCAAGGCAGGATATACAGTACCATCAGCATGGCAATACCATATGGAACAGAAAAGCCAGCACAACCACATATCAACAAACATTCTGTTATGAAGTCAACACTCCCTACCTAGATGCTAATGTATGAACAACAACATTCCATTGCTCCTAATGAACAGCCCGCAGGAAAATGGCAATGCCCATCATGCACCCTCGCCTGCAACCACAATCACCACTAGCAGCCACCGGGGTCAAATAAGGAATTGGTGAATGTCACAATATGGTCAGTTTACTGACGGTCTTCAAACTTTAACGGTACAAGTTCCACATTTGCAGTCCTAAGTGTCCCTCAAGTCTTGTATATTCCAAATTCATGCTAAATGTTACTGCAAGGCACTAATTATTGTAATTTTCCAGCAGGATGTCCTTCCTTGCTATCCTAGTTCTTCCTGATGCCTCTTTAGAATCCCTTTATGATTACTTCAATAACACTCCTGCTGGAGGGATTTCATACCTTTTAAACTTATTACTGTATGCTATTTGATTCTCAATATCAAAGTATCCCATTTACATACTGTACCAAAGTAGCTGTCGATTCACAATACAATTTCTTCCCAACTCTAACCTCCCTTTTCACCATTCTTTAGGGCAAGATATCAGTTCACTTTCAGGCTCTTGCTTACAATATACATTTGTTCTTTCACATTTTCTAATGCATAATCTGCTGAAGCAAAAAATGGCAAGACAGCACTACATTTCAAAATACAGCTTGAAAAAACAAAGTAATAATGCAATACTTTCCACAAGTCACCAGTTTCTTATCCCAACTATGGCCATTAGAGATGGCAGCTATCAGGTAAAGTTCGATACTGAACTGTACTTTCAAGTTACTGTACATCCTTCAGCCATGGTCCAGGGTTGATTACAAAATATTATTTTGATAATCTACTTTTAAATAAGAGGTGAATCATGACCAACTATTGCTAAGAAGAAAATTGCTTACCGGAATTTCCATGATGGGAAGAATAAGAGCCGGAACATGTCTGGCAGAGAGCTCCGAGCGAATGGCCACTACAATACGCCGTGTAAGTTCTTGACCGAGTTCTGCGTGTAGGTGAAGCTTCAGGAACAACACAACTCGTTCTTCCCCAGCAGCATTCCTCTGGCCCACACACACACTATCACTCACCTCTTCAAATTGCTCAACTGAGAAGTAAAGCATTTAACTTATTAGTCACACTGGCCTTAAAACATTGAATAAATTTAGGTGGACAACAAAATGTTGTACACAAAATCAACCATTTAACTCTACTGGTAATGGCTCGTTAACACTAAATGAATCCAAGTTGTCCATTTTTCTAATATTAATTATTTGGGCAGGAAAAATATTAATACAAAAATTGTTAATACAAAGGTTCAACACAAAGCACAAATTTACACAGTTTCCCTGTAACCTTTTTGTGATATTTGTGTATTATTTACCTTTATGTAATATACATAAAATTGTAATTTTCCCATCTCACTTTTAATCCAAATTTGATCATATTGCAACCAAAACCATTAAAAGCACACCACCATACTGGCCAACCTGGATTTTTGCCTTTGTTCTGGGAAGCACTGGACACTGCCTAATGGAGCAACTAAGTGGGTAAAGCTTGGAAAATTGATTTTGCCTAACTACAGTATTTATTAGAAAAGTTGCATTTTGTTTTGTTATTCAATTATTATGTTATCAAGTAGAATTCTATCTCAATTGTGTTTATAATTTTCTACCAGGCATTCTTACCAATATTGTATATTTCTGCACTGCCGAATCTGACTCCATTTGGATTGAGAGTGCCATCACTTCGTCCTAACATGATTATTCCTCCAGTTTTTGAGTTTATCATGATATAATCTCCATGAGTCCAGGTGTGGGAATACCTAACAACAGAAAAAGACAAATAAATATTGAAAGATTCAAAGTATGAAAGTATTCAAATAATATACAAATTCAAATACTTTCATAGAAATAACATTCTAACAACTGAAAATTTTGAAAATGTATATGTTCATAAATGTTCATTCTTCACACAGTAACTTCAACACAAGTTAAAATAAAGATCAATGTAAATACTGAATATGAAGCCAATTATTCAATGCAAAATGAGAATCACTGAACAAATGCCCAATTTACTTTGCAAAATAAGCTTTTGTATATTTGATGCCACCATCGTCATTCCAGAAATGCGTTGGCATGGAAGGGAATGGTTTGGTGCAGACCAGCTCCCCTCGGGTGTCGTACACAGGCTGACAGCCCTCACCCCACGCTTCAACAGCCATGCCCAAGTTTCGTCCCTGAATCTCTCCTTCATACACGGGAAGACTGGGGTTGCTGCCCATGAAGCAAGATATAATGTCTGTGCCACCTGGAGAGATAAATTGCATAAAACAATACAGTACAACACACAGAAATACAAAGTGCTATGATATAAGTGAGCTATAAACATAGTTTTACGTAACACATTCCCCAAGTATAATAACATTTATAGTATTTTATTTTATTGCCACTTGATAGGGATCTACAAATTTCACTTCAGATTATTTTCTCAAGCCATCATGACAGTTTTTCCTGCATTGAAATTCAACTTTCTTCTCTTGCACAAAGACACACACTGTTAAACTCACAGTTCTTTTCAGGTACTCTCTCTTTTAGCCAATAGCACAGTAACATCAGCAGAAAAACACACCAATAACAACATTTTATCCCCTTCACCACCTACCGAACTTCCACTCTCATGATCTTATATGACACACTTACCAGTAATAGATCCCAACATAACATCTTGTTTAATGTTATTGTAAACATAGTGGAAGGAATGTGGGGATAGTGGAGAACCAGTGGAGAGTATGGCTCGCAGCGATGACAAATTATGTGATTCCCGGGGTTTTACTCCCTTTTCTTCTAAAACAGCCAACCATTTAGCACCTGTTCCAAGTACTGTGACTCCTGAAAGATATTCAGTATTAAAAATTGTGATAAACTCTCCAGTAATTATTAAATGTTTTTCTTCCAACTCTGAGAAACCCAAGATCTCCAATCTCAGATCTTACAAGGATAAGTTATAGTGTGTTTGAAGCTTCAAATCAAAATTAATTATCTGACAAGAATTCAGCTGAAAGTTAAACAAGTTTACAACATTGCTGAAAGAATTTATAATTTGTAAAAACTTACCTAATTTATCAACCAGATCCCAGAGCACACTGGGAGTGGGCAAAAGGGGAGATCCATCATACAAGAACAGAGAACACCCAGAGAACAAGCCCACCACTAGCCAGTTCCACATCATCCAACCAGTCTATAAAACATTATAGCATTACATATTTAATACAAATGATAATATTGCATATGTATAAACAAGTTTATAAATTTATAGTGTGTATGTATACATACACACACAGTACAAGGTAAAATAGCTTGTCAGTATCCAATTGTTTTAGAATTTTTTTTTGGTTACAGTATTTGGTTATGTATGCAAGTGCTGAAATCTCTTCTATGTACTGTACAAGCCTCGCTTACTTCTAATGTCTTATATTGTTTTTTTAAAAGTCTATTTGGTTAGATGATTTCTTTCTACTTAAAATTTAATACAGTAGTTCTTTTCTATCTTCAATATGAGCATGTTGGTCAACATCCATGAGTAGATTTTTATTTGTACTTATTGTTTGCTATATTACTGTATTTAGGGTTTGTGGGTTAGGGCTAGAGAAGATAAAGGTAGTGTTATCAGCAAATAGCATAGCTTTAATAAGATTATAGAGAAGTACCCGAAACTCGTACCCGGACTGCCTGAAACGCTTTGCGTAATAGTGGCTTTAGGCTTTGTATGTACTAGCTCTATCTATAAATCCATCAATGTCTGTATCTCACCTTGTAAGTATGTACTTTCCCTGAATAAACATTTGATTTGATTGATTTGAGTACAGTACTTTAATAGGAGTACAGCTATCTCTAAATAATCTTAAAATATCTTTGATAGTACTGGAAGATTTGATATTGATCTGTAATTGTTTGTGTCAGCTGTATCATCTTTCAGTACTGGTGTTACTCTTTTTTGTGTGTGTGTAAGAATGTAGCATCTATGGATAACATGCATGAATTCTGTTAGGTTGTGACTTAAGCCTGTGGCAGGTGCAGGAACAGATTATTAATGTTAAAAAGTATGCTAGGGTTGCGTCACATCCCCACGACTGTTCACTCTTATATCTAGATGAATCATGATAGAGGTCTAGCTAAGAATACAAAAATAAAAGTGAAATTTGTACATGAATGAAAGTACAGTACAATACTATACTAGCAGACAATCATTAATTTTAAAAATTAATTATTTTGTCAGTCAAATAATACTGTAATGCAGTAGGTAATTGGGTACAGTAACCCTTTATAGGGAACAAGAAGCTGGTAGGCTTAATGATTATTCCCTAGTCAATGACTGACCATTCCCACAATTTGACCCCCTACAGTCGCCTGGTACCTATTTAATGCTATGTAAACAAAGGCAACGGGTGTAAGAAAACGTTCCCAAATGTTTTCCCCTGCCTTGTAAAAGGCAGGGAAAGTGTGGAGTGATTGTAATGTGAAATTGTCAAAGTATAAACTTGCCGTGGTGTAGTAAGTGAAGACATCATCCCGGGAGAGGTTGCAATGCAACACATGCTCTTTTGCAATCTGAATAAGAGTTCCCTGAAAAAAAACAAAATATCACAGTTATTAAAGGTGGTATCTTTTAATAGATAAGTTAGTTTACAGCTAAACACACTCATGAGCAATAATAAAAATCTTATAATATAATAGGTTTAATTTAGTTCACTTATTATGCAATCCCATAACTATCCTGTGGGTGGTATTGGAAAAGGTTACAGAGGCACATAATTCGCTCGGAATTTAACCCCAAAGTTCATTTAGCTAAGAAAGTTAGCCTTAACTGTATTGTTCATATGCACAATGAATTATAATTCAGAGAACTGAATTAAGTAATGTACTTATATTAAAAACTTGCAATTTTCACTACAGGTCAAGTTTTGAATGCAGCATAAAATCTCCCAAGTAAGAAGGGTCCTCTTAAGTTCATGACCTTGTATGTCACATTGACTAGCATTCAACACACTACAGATAGACACCGAGTGACCATTTAACCCTACCTAGCTATGGAAAAGGCACTCATCACAAAGACTGGAAATACCAAGACACAGTATATAGTTTATAATATACAGTACTCAGGAAGTACAGTATATTTTAAACTATTTAATATATAAAAGTACAAAACTTAATTACCTATCTCAATATACTGAAAATTTAGAAAAACTGTTCCTAGAAGTTGACTAGCGTCTTAAGATCAACTCACCCCAACAGAGTGAACCATGCACTTGGGGATACCCGTCGTCCCAGAAGAAAACATAATAAACTGAGGGTGATGGAAGGGAACCTGCTCAAATTCTGTTTCTTCATCACTCTCCCAATCAGCTAAGAAATCTTCTAGGAATATGCTGCGGATACAAGATTCCTTGCTTTGAACATTTAATGAAAATGGAATGTGAATTATAAATGTTACTCCACTTCAACATTAACACCGAAACAAAAGAAGTGCACCATTAAAATATTATATTGCATGAAATACAATACTTCATCACTTTCAAACCTTTATACTGAACTACTGACATATAACATCTATTGCTTGCAACCTAATCTCATCAAGACACAAGTGCAGCATTGTATTGAACATCTGCCAGGTAGGTGACTATTACTTTTCTACTAAAATTTACAGAAAACATGTCTACACTTACCCATTGGTAATATCAGATATATCAATCTCATTCCTCTTGTGAACAAATGGAATTATGACAACCTTTTTCAGATGCTTCAAACTAGCCGTCACTTTCTTGACCTTGTTGAGATGGTCATGAACTTTACCGTTATAAACCACAGCTTCAACAGAAAACAATATGCTTGGTTCTATTTGTGTGAACCGTTCCAAAACACCCTGAATACAAACATAAAAGAAAATTCAGCATCTTAATATCCAATTGTTAACAGCAGCAATTTAAAACTATTTGTAAAGAATACATGTAATGCTTAAACATTAACAAAAATATTACTCGACAGCAAATCTCTAATTGTGCATGGAATCGTGCTTAAAATAACAAATGTTAAATAAATAGGAGTAAAATACATTAATAATTACCATAACACCAAAGTCTGGGGATGTTGAGCTCCACACCGCACCTAAAGATGCTGTACCCAGCATGGCCTCAATGGAAGCAGGGCAATTGGGCACATAACCCACCACACGATCCCTATTCTTTACACCATGGCCCTTAAGTGCTCTTGAATACAAACCAACACGCTTATACAGCTGCTCATATGTGACTGTGGTTATGCCTTGCTGTCCTTCTCCTGTAAAATTGAACTAGAGAGATTCAATCACATTCATGTAATAAACACACACACACTTGCATTCATCTTTTTGGCAAATAACTTAATTAATAATTTACATGAATAGGTTAACCTGAGCTAAATATATCATAAGGATGGAGGGAAGCCATGATACTAGTGGACTATGGCATAGTAACATGCATACTGCATTATGTTGAGTCTTCCTTGACTATCAAGTCCACAGCAGAGTTGGGTAGAAGGTATTTGATGTGATTATTGATGTCAATTTAAGATACCTTAATTAACCCTCACAATCAGCCCCAACAGGAGTAAAAAATAAAAATGCAAGCTTGTCATAAATATAGCACAAAGCTCTTATGTAAGAGCACATTCTTTCCACATTCACTACCCTTATATGTAAGCAACAGCCCTAAGAGTCTACAATGTAATTTAAACAAAAAATATTATGACTACTAGTAGTCAGTCGCACTTCCCTCGTCCTCAGAACCACCACCACTCACTCGCCTCAACTGCCAGTGCAGTGAGTGGAGGAAGGTTAGTTAGTTTAGTTCATTTATTATGCACCCCATACGCATCTTGTGGGCAGTAGTGGAAAGGGTTACAGAGGCACATAATGGGCTCAGGGACTGAACCCCACAATTCATTTAGCTAAGCAAGTTACAATCTTGATGAGCTAGTTACAAAATTCAATATAAGTCGTCACATCAACAATGGGTTCGGGAAAAGGGTTTTGTCAGCCGGTGGATTGTTAGCAGTTGACGAGTATAATAACACAGTATTTTGTTAAGTGTGGAATCTTGTTTTAAGTTTGTTTGATGTTTACACTAATACTGTATAGTACTGTATTAAAATTCAAAGGTGTAGGATAAGTAGAATTCTAATGTATTCATTCCCTCAGTTAAGACATTTCATCTATAAAATGCAAGTGTTAACTAGAGGGTTAATAATGTAGTTGTCCTTTTTATAGTACCATTCAGGCACTTCAACACTCCGAGTCGGTCCAGGACCACCTGGTGTGAAGCCCAGCCAAGGTTACATGCAGCCAGTCTGGACTGAGAAGGTCAGAGTATTTTAGTGGTAAGAACCAAGGAGGAGATAGTGAGACACTGATAGACTTACCATTTTGTGAACTTAAGAGAAGGAAGCACTTTAGATACTTCATTATCACTTAAAATCCATATACAGTATCACTTACTAAATTTCTTTAACAATCCATATATAGTATGTTAACTTACTTCTCTTTTAGTATTAAGTGTTTCTCATCAAATCTATAATTTAATTAATGAAATTATTTTGAGCTATGCCCAAAATGTTTTGCATACTAGTGACTTTATTAAGTGTACATACTCTAAACAATAAATTAACCACTGTATTCTGTATTTTTGTTATTGTGTTTTTGTATTATTGTGGTCTTATGGAAAAGGAACATGGGTAGATGTTTCTGCTATGTTTCTGCTTTACTAACAATGGTCCTAATGTAAATTATTATATTGGCTTGAATAAAAATGAAAAGCATTAGGAGAAATGCAGTACTTTATGGGAAGGCTTATGTGCTGGTACGTGTATTGCCAAACCTTATAAATTGCATCAGCATCAGGCCTCTTCTAAAACTGGCGGATGACACAATGTGTCATTGGAGCATTCAGGGGAAACAGGCATGACACGTTAATATCAACGGAGCGTGAATGGTAATGATCTTCAGATATGTTTGAAAAAGATCCCTGTGGTACTGGTGCAAAGTGTAGTCCTGTCTGACTATGTTAATCCAGTAGCTGAAAGAATGGATATTTATCTTAAGAAGCAACAGAGTGAATTGGACAATACATTATTTCTTTTTATTTGTTACCTGTAGCATATATAGCAACACGATCATCACGAAACCGAAGAAGATTTTCAGCAAAGTTCAGCTTGGCACCAGAAAACCAGCGTGGTATTTGCGTTATGTTGAGAGAAGTATCAACGACTTGGGTAGGAGGTGATGAGTACAGAAATCCTCCAAACTCCCACCATGTCTCCCAGAAATCTGAATACTGGTCCACAGACCACTTGTAGAGGTCTTGGTAATTTCCTGAAGACAAAAATTATTTATCTTACATACAGGTATTTGGCTAATGTAACTATTCCTTTACCTGTATAAAAGTTATATCATACAATTTATATAACATTATAAAGAGATGGTCATTGTACACTACATATTATCCAAGATCACGTTTAACACTTACATATATGTGCATGGGAAATAGGCTTACAGGCTGCAGAAGATTAGAGGAAATGTCAGTACTGTACTGTAGAGAAATGCCTGACAGACCACCAGAACATTATCTAACACAGTGCACAGTTACACACACAACAGACCACTGGAACATTAACACAGTGCACAGTTACAAACCCAATAAGAGTTCAACTTAAATTCAACAGAGCAGAAGTTGTTGTTAAACACATATGGCAAAATCTTACTGAAGCGACCATACGAGTCAAATACTCATACTCCGCCCAAGTAAAACAGAAACAAGAAACACTTAGTGGGCCAACCAGAGGCTTAGGGCCCACGCAGGAATATTCCCGCAAAAATAAATTAACTTACATTTTGCACATTTTTTTTAGTTGAGAAATACTTTAAGCAGTAAAAGACTGATAAAAAAAATTGGTCAAGGTCAATTTATATTAGGTTTTATTAACAAATTAGGTACACAGTAGTGTGCTGCTACTCTATTTTATGAGAAATTACACAAAGTAAGTCAAGAACTAGATATACATTCATCTAATATCCCCCCCCCATCTCATAGAATGATTTATTATACATGAAATCAAATAAAAACATGGGATATAAGCCTAATTTAGTAGCTTACACTAGCAAACTTTGTGTAGAGTACTGTATAAGCATATTCAATACCCAGGGGTTAGAAATCAAATAAAAACAGTTGCAAAGTTCAATGTATATCATGCCATTTATTATAAAATCAATAACTGGGCATTCACTAATAGTGTTGAAGTATGTCTTAGCTCTTGTTCAGAGTTTATAATTGGAGTGCTCTCTGCACGGGAAGATCATTACCTTCAGTTTCTGCCCGAAACGCTGCGCGTACTAGTGGCTTTACAAGATTGTAATTACTATACTATGTATCCTCACAATCCCAATGTACCTTCTTGTATATACAGTATATAAATAAATAAAGTTACCTACCATAAGTAATGACATTCCAGCCTAATTCTAACAGTATCATGCTATTTGGTGGATGATTTAGGCTGTGTATACAACACTTCTCCAGTCTTAACATACCATAAATATACCTGTACTAATATTTTCTGCTCTTTGGGTGTCGGATATTGCTCGTATTGTGAGCTTTACTTTAAGTAGTGTGCTTTTGACAGCGGATTAGAGTGTAGGTAGGTCTAGTTCAGCTTCAGGCTTGTTACATGCCGCCTTTAGTCACCTTGCCTATATCATAATGTTGGATAATACCTATGTAAGATGACACCCATACAAAGGCGATTCTGAAACTCTTGTTCTGTGTATCAATTATACAGTATTAGAAGTTCCTAGTACAGTATTGTATCTATATTTTGCATGTTGGGTTTACATATACTGTACTTGTATAGCTGCCATTAACTGAATCAGAGAAAATTACTCCTCTTGTATTTTTTTTAAGTATATCACCCACCCTACATGGATGCTGTCATCACCCACCCTTCATGGAAGCTGTCAGCATCCTACATGAGTGCTGACAGTCAGTATTTCATCCCAGAGAAAGTAACATAGTGACGTAAGACAAGCCAGCGTGGACATATCCTGCAGCTATAACCCTTAATAAACATATACGTATATCTCTACTTCTCTTACTTACCAAGCCGCAGGCTGTATTTTTTGTTCGCAGCCTCACGGAATGCGTCCATTTTCGTTTTCCGTCTCACATCTGGCTCCCATAAACACCTGGCTTGGCCACTTTCCTGCATTGTGTCAGTATTTACGTCCATGTGGAGCGGCACACACCCTCCTCCGGCGGCGGTCGTGGCGTGACTGCCATACACAGCTGTTCATGGTTGCCAGATCTAAATTGCTAAAAGTAGCGAGCTGATGGTCTGAAGTAGCGAACTGAAGGGCTAAAAGTAGCGAGCTGACTCTCGGAAAGTAGCGAGCTGACGCTCTAAAAGTAGCGAGCTGATGGTCTAAAAGTAGCGAGCTGACGGTCTAAAAGTAGTGAGCTGACGCTCTAAAAGTAGCGAGCTGATGGTCTAAAAGTAGCGAGCTGACGGTCTAAAAGAAGCGAGCTGACGGTCTAAAAGTAGCGAGCTGACGTTCTAAAAGTAGCGAGCTGATAGTCTAAAAGTAGCGAGCTGACGGTCTAAAAGAAGCGAGCTGACGGTCTAAAAGTAGCGAGCTGACAGTCTAAAAGTAGCGAGCTGACGCTCTAAAAGTAGCGAGCTGATGGTCTAAAAGTAGCGAGCTGACGGTCTAAAAGTAGCGAGCTGACGGTCTAAAAGTAGCGAGCTGACGGTCTGAAAGAAGCGAGCTGACGGTCTGAAAGAAGCGAGCTGACGGTCTAAAAGTAGCGAGCTGACAGTCTAAAAGTAGCGAGCTGACAGTCTAAAAGTAGCGGGCTGACAGTCTAAAAGTAGCGAACTGACGGTCTGAAAGTAGCGAGCTGACGGTCTGAAAGTAGCGAGCTAACGGTCTGAAAGTAGCGAGCTGACGGTCTAAAAGTAGCGAGCTCAGGGTCTAAAAGTAGCGGGCTGACAGTCTAAAAGTAGTGAGCTGACGGTCTGAAAGTAGCGAGCTGACAGTCTAAAAGTAGCGAGTTGACGGTCTGAAAGTAGCGAGCTGAGTCTGAAAGTAGCGAGCTGATGGTCTGAAAGTAGTGAGCTGACGGTCTAAAAGTACCCCGACCAGTTGTGTAACTGGACTGGACTAAGAGAAGAATAACTGAGATACAGCTGAAAGGTCATAGTGTGAAATTCATGTGGATTCCATCTCATGTTGGAATAGTGCTCAACGAGGTGGCGGATGACTTGGCCAAACGTGCCACATCAAAACCACAAGTTGACATTGAATGTGAATTCACAATGAGACAAATAAGAAGCAAAATCAGAAATATTTAGGCACAGGCAGGAGTGGAGAGGAGAGATATAATGTATGAGAGAAGTCAAACCATGCAACACTCACTACATGTGAGTCAAAACACCCATTTCACTTATGGTAAAAGGAGAAATGCTTGGAGTGACTCTGTGTACATGCGGCTCAGGCTTGGATACAAATATTACTGGGAATATGGGATAGATGTTCATGATAATGACACGAGGTGTAAACTATGTGGTATGTTAAGGTCTCACACCCTTGCCCATTATGTTCTTGATTGTCCGTTGATTAATGTATATAGAAACACTGAGATAAGGACTGTTCCTGAACAAATAGCCTGGATGTGTCAAACGGAAAGGTTGATGATATTCTTGAGAGATATAAGAATTTTGCACCAAGACTGTAATATTTTGTTGAATTATCTGCATGTCTCTTGCAAATTGTCTATACAGTATACCTAGGTCATAAAAGTATTTGTGTGTACGTCTGATACCATACTACTTGTGTAAAGGAGGAAATGTATATGTTTATCTCTCAGAATGTTTGGTAACATGTTTATTGTTTGTGATGTGTGTCTATGTATGTACTAACACGTTGTACTGAACGAGGTGAGAATAGCTTGACCTACCTCATCCCTTTGTGTGTATTTTACCTCAATAAACCTTTATTTCAATTTCAATTTCAATTTCAGTTGTGTAACTGGACCGCGACCAGTTGTGTAACTGGACTCCGACCAGTTGTGTAACTGGACCCCGACCAGTTGTGTAACTAGACCACGACCAGTTGTGTAACTGGACTCCGACCAGTTGTGTAACTAGACCGCGACCAGTTGTGTAACTGGACCACGACCAGTTGTGTAACTGGACCCCGACCAGTTGTGTAACTGGACCACGACCAGTTGTGTAACTGGACCCCGACCAGTTGTGTAACTGGACCACGACCAGTTGTGTAACTGGACCGCGACCAGTTGTGTAACTGGACCGCGACCAGTTGTGTAACTGAGTGAGGTCCTACACTTGACACTTATATGCTGTGCTTCCTATTTTAACCTGCAATGTTAAATGGGATTCTTGTATTGTGATTTGTGTACTTGTACTCACTGAATTTGTGCGCCCCTTGAGGGACTTGAAGTAGAGGGGGGGGGGGGGTAGAAATAGCCTAAGCTACTCTATCCCTTTGTGACGTATTTTTTTATTGTCTCAATAAACATACTTGAACTTGAAGTAGACTTTAATGTTTTTTCGGCAGTTTTATTTCCTTAGTTTCCGAGCTGTTTTCTTTACAGTGTATGTTGTAATAAACTATTCCTATATTTACAGTTGTTTCTCCCTGTGAAGATTATTAAACAATGGTGATTATAAGGGCGCGGAAGTTCAGCCTGGCCATCAGGGCCGCCAGCAGCCCTTGGGCCCGCCCCGGTAGCTCCCAGTCTTTAATTTGGCACCTTTGTGGCACCTTTGTGGCACCTTGGTATAAGCCTAACATGTATATATACACTGGCTGCCTGTCCCCCTACACGATGATTTATTATTACCTATTATTTTATCATTTAATTTAAATATTAAATAAAATAATTTATTTAATTATTATAAATAAATAAAATAAAAATAAATATGTTTATTCAGGTAAGGTATATACATACAAGTGATGTTACATTGATGGATTGATATATAGATAGAGCTAGTACATACAATGCCTAAAGCCACTATTACGCAATGCGTTTCGGGCAAGAAAAACATTAATATCTAGAACTTAATACTAATTGAGCATAAAGAATAAAAAGTGTTGAGAACAAATACAAATAAAGATAAAAAAAAGGGGGAACATGACTGAAAAAGCAGCACAAATACAATAGGTTGACAAACAGTGTTGATTAAAAAAAAAAAAAAATAAAAAAAAAATAACAGACATGGGTTGACAATAGAGGAGTGAGGTAGGTTACAGGGAATTTATTAGGTAGTGTTTAGTTTTTATCTTAAACTGGTTGAGAGAGGTACAGTCTTTAACATGGTTGGGAAGGTCATTCCACATTCTGGGTCCCTTGATTTGTAGAGCATTTCTAGTTTGATTAAGTCGCACTCTTGGAATATCAAAACTGTATTTATTTCTGGTGTGGTGCTCATGGGTTCTGTTACAACCTTCAATGAAGCTTTTGAGGTCAGGATTGGCATTACAGTTCAGCGTTTTATATATGTATAATACACAAGAGAGAATGTGCAGTGACTTAATATCTAACATATTCAGAGATTTGAGTAAGGGTACCGAGTGATGTCTGGGGCCAGAGTTGCATATTGTCCTAATAGCAGCTTTGTGTTGGGTAATTAGAGGACGTAAATGATTTTGGGTAGTAGAACCCCAAGCTATAGTAAGTACTTAATAATTTAATAATAAGTAGTAAGTACATAAAAATGATTAAAAAGTACAGTTTAGTCATAGGAGATTCCTAGATTGGAATTCACTACCAAATTTCAATATATCCAAGTATTTTTAGTGTAAAATGCTGTTATTATATGCATAAATTGTTGTTTTAATAATATTATGCTTAACCACTTGGGCTGGACGGTAGAGCGACGGTTTCGTTTCCTACAGGTCCGCGTTCAATCCCCGACCGCCCAAGAGGTTGGGCACCATTCCTTTCCACCGTTCCATCCCAAATCCGTATCCTGACCCCTTCCCAGTGCTATATAGTCGTAATGGCTTGGCGCTTTCACCTGATAGTTCCCCCACCCCCCTGAATAATATTACGAGAGGAGTATTTACGGGTTATTCATGGCCGTGCCACCTCTTGGGTGACTTAATCTTCATCAATCGAGAGCAATAATGTAATATATATAATGTATGTAATATATAACATATAATGTCCTAACCAGACATTATATGATGATATCCTGAACAGTTGATAAATAAAAGTAATTGCAGAATTCCAGTTATCTAATACTTATCATAAATGGTATAAAACCTTATTATAAGCCAAGGGATTTGTAGATCAGTGTTTAAAGGGAATTTGGAAGTAATAATAACAGCTGATGCCATCTGTCGGCAGAAGAGAACACTATCAACCTGCTGGTCAATAATGGCCATAAGATACAGCTTACGCCATCTGTTGACATCAAATTACACTTATAACAAATTACCCCACAAAATACAACTAACGCCATCTCTGTTTTTTCCAACGCACTATAAATAGCCAAACAGCAACCCATAAGGCGGGTTGTTGTGCTCGGGTAGGAAGTTCCAAGCTCCGCCCACAGATGGTATGGGGTGCATAATAAATGGCATATCATTGGTAGATATTCTTTGTTGACAATCACACAACAGCCAATCACAGGAAGGGATCAGCTAAAGGCTCCGTCCACTTAATAAATCATCTTTATTCAGCACACCATCCTTGCTTATGACAGTCTGTTTCAACTTTAATCTACCTAAAAAGTGAAATGTTAAGTATTTAAAAGCATTAATATAGTGATAATTAAATACTGCAGGATGTAACGAGTGTTACAGAAACATGGGCTGGCTACCTGACTTGTGACGTCACCAGAGGGTGTTGCCTCACACAAATAATATCGGCGATACAATGCCTCCGCCCTCTTATTGGTCTACATTATTCAGTTAGATGGAAATTTCTGTCTTGTATAAAACAGAAATTGTTGTTCTTTTGTACAACAACAACAAGGTTATTGAGCAAACGGACGTATTTCTTATTTTGTATTTTATTCATATAAGCGTTGGCATTCCCGGCAACAGCCAATCACAGGAAGGTATTTGTTGAAAACTCTGCCTTCAACAAGTTGATTCCTAATGAACTCTAACAATAAATTCGTTTAATAAACGAGTATTTAGGGTCAAGCTACAGATGAACATTATAGGATAACGGTGTTTTAGCTTGCAGCTTCGTTAGACAGAATCCTTGGTCTTAATTTCAAAAATAAAGAACTAGAAAGTGTATTTTATTGCTAACTTTTCGATAAATAAATCCCAGTCTCATATTTGCGTACATTTATGCATTGATTTTTTGGCTTAAGTTCTAATCATAATCCCTTTTGCAATCTTAACACCATCTGGCTCGTATCTTGTAACTATCTTCGTTACTTAGCCTCAAAACCTTACATTTGTCTTACATATCCTCAACAGTAGATAAAAAAAAGTAATTGCAGAATTCTAGTTACCTAATATACCAGCATGGTAAAATACCTTATTATAAGCTACCAGACGTATAGATCAGTGTTTAAAGTAATAATAATACATTATTATTAATGTAATAATATTATTAAAATAATAATGATACAGCTGATGCCATCTGTCGGCAGAAGAGAACACTATCAACCTGCTGGTCAACAGTGGCCATAAGATACAGCTTACGCCATCTGTTGACATCAAATTACACTTTTAACAAATTACCCCACAAAATACAACTAACGCCATCTCTGTTTTTTCCAACGCACTATAAATAGCCAAACAGCAACCCATAAGGCGGGTTGTTGTGCTCGGGTAGGAGGTTCCTAGCTCCGCCCACAGATGGTCTGGGGTGCATAATCAATGGCATATCATTGGTAGATATTCTTTGTTGACATTCACACAACAGCCAATCACAGGAAGGGATCAGCTAAAGGCTCCATCCACTTAATAAATCATCTTTATTCAGCACACCATCCTTGCTTATGACATTCTGCTTCAACTTTAATCTACCTAAAAAGTGAAATGTTAAGTATTTAAAAGCATTAATATAGTGATAATTAAATACTGCAGGATGTAACGGGTGTTACAGAAACATGGGCTGGCTACCTGACTTGTGACGTCATCAGTGGGGGGTTGCCTCACACAAATAATGATACTCGGCTCTGCTCTCTTATTCGAGTAAATTACTCAGTTAGATGGAGATTTCTGTCAGGTGCAAAACAGAAATTGTTGTTCTTTTTCACAACAACCTTGTTGTTGTGCACAAGGACCTATTTCTTAGTTTAAATTTTATTCATAAAAGGGTGTTGGTATTCCCCGCAACAGCCAATCACAGGAAGGTATTTCTGGAAGCTCCGCCTCCTTATGGACTCAGCACATCGATCTAGCTCATGGCTCTCTGTTTCATCTCTTGTATATACAAACTATGACTTTTTTTCGATTACTATTATAATTAATAATATGAGATATAAAAGTTTTTACACAAAATGGCTAAATTCTGCCATTAAATGGACTGTCTGGTATACATACAATTCAATTTCTTTCTTTATTATGCACCCCATACCCATCCCGTGGGCGTAAAGGATTACAGAGGCACATAATCGGTTCAGGAACTGAACTCTCTAGTTCGTTTAGCTAAGCAAATAACAATATTTGACGCTAGTTACAAAATTATCAATGTTGTATACACATGTACACACCCTCATACATACATGTACATATATATATATATATATATATATATATATATATATATATATATATATATATATATATATATATATATATATATATATATATATATATATACGTATACACATATACATACACATACATATCTAATCACCCACACAATTACATACATCAATAATCTTTGTGTCACAAATGACACAAAGAGGTGTCACAAGTGACATTACAAGAGGCTCACAACAGTCACTATACGAGGCACTTTACATCTATAGTGAGTCACTAGTCTTGCTGCACACCCACCCAACTGGGCGGCAGCTTTAGTCATGTGCATGCATTACCTACAGTAAGCAAATTTTGGATACTTCGCTAAAATTTCGGGCAGCACATCATTATGAATGAAGTACTTACACATTTCTTGGACACTATTGATGGTGTTATCTCTAAATTCCGCAATTTTTTCACATTCTTAATTAATATTTACAATTATTATTAATTACAATTATTTATAGATTAGTTACTTTCATGTAACTCGCAATCGTACATTCTTAACATTAATAGTCCAAATTAGCACATCTTGCTTTTAAATTAGCCCAAAAAGTAGCAAGTAGCGAAATTAAAAATTTAGGAGCGCGGGGCTCTCAAAAGTAGCCCAATTCGCTATTTGTAGCCCAATCTGGCACCACAGCAGTTGCTGATAGCCAACCAGAGCGCTCGCCTGGCGGGCGTGTACGTGACGTCATCACAGACACACGTCTCTAAGGCATAGTGACGTGTTTTCTCCTATATAAGAAAGTTTGCTGAAATAAAGCTTTTTATACCAGAGTACTCTTATGAAAGATAGACATACCTACTTATTCATACTGTTAAATGATGCAATAGCAGAAATATATACGTTTTCAAACAGGAAATTTGGCACAAAATGAGAAAAAACTCAAGGACATCAGGAAGTATCAGACGTGTTCTGCATCTTTAATTAATACAGGTGGCTCATAGGTGCCTACTGGCCAGTGTATATGGGACTCCACATTAATAAAATATACACGACATCAATAAATGTATAAATATAAGCCTTAATCGAGCACTCGTGCTAGGATTAATATTATTAGGAATCCAAGCATAGATTTACCTTTTTATTATTTTTTTATTTTTTTTTATTAACAAGCTTAGGCATACACAGCAACGTGCTGCTACCCTATTCTATATGAAGGATTTCACAGTGTATATAAAAAACTAGCTATAAGTTCATATAATAGTCCCATCTCACAGGATGGTTAGTCATACATGGAATCAGGGGAGAAAATACCTCCTCAGTACAATTCAATTTCTCCCTTAATACAAAAAAAAATCAACTCTGACAATAGAACACTTATCGTATTTATCTGAGGCTGGCCTCGACGAGGACAAGAAGCCGGCGGCTTGTCGAAGATCCCTCCCCATTTGCCTTGGTGATCTTTTCCGGTTGGACTTTAAAATTTAACAAGATTTTTCGCATTTACAGCTTCGGCGGGTAGGCGGTTCCATGGGGTCATAATTTTAATGTAATTCAATGTGTCAGGGGACAGGAAGCCAGAGTGTATTCATACGTTAGGCTTTTATCAAGGTCCACCTCCCCTCCCCAAGGTCGAATAATTAACTCCTGATCGAGTACCTACTTACTGCTAGATGAACTGAAGCAGTAGGTGAACTGAAGAGTGTTAGTAGACTTCTTGTAATTTCAGGTAAATCCAGGTACAATGTGCCGAGATTACGTGAGCCTCGTTAACGTGTTGGACAACATATGCGTAACGGGATGACCTGGACCAAGAACCCGTTTATACAAGGACGTACAAACTCGTATACACACACGACCAACACAGAATGGTAATTCTTTGTGTTTTATTGAGTGCGTTTGCGCTTTTATGAGTACAGTATGCTTACCTGTGTTCGTAGGGAACTAACTTAAGTTCTCCTCCCCCGCCTTTTATCCATTAAAAGATTTGAAAAGCCTATCTGACTAGCTGCTCGATAAAATCACCAGGGGTAAATAGGGGATATTTGACAAGCCGCCAGCTTGTCAAATATCCTATCCTCGCTGGATAGGATATGGATAATTTACCAGAGGGTCACTGAGATAGTGAACCTCTGGTAAATTCAGGTAAATCTTAGCTAATTAAATAATCCTGAAAAGTTTGCATATTGAAGGCAGGGCTGTGTTAGCAGCATTATACTCTGAGCAAAGCAATGCACTGTTGCCCCCCAACCCAGATGATGGGCACTGGGGCCATGCCTGTGGACCTATACTGTACTTACAACCACGTGCTCGTCTGTGGACCCTCCCTACTTTGGTAGGGCTCTCGGTGTGCCTGGTAGAGTTAGGGGGTGTTTGTCTGGTTAGGTGAGGAGTTTCTTTGCTAGGCCTGTGGGGTCGGGATATGGTTACACAATGGTCGTTTCTGACACGAGACGATTCGGCTAAACTAATTTTCAGTTTTAAAGCCGGATGTATTGTTATGCTAGGCTGTATTAGGTTATGTTATTAAGGTTAGGCTGCAATGGGCTCAGTTGGATTAGATTGGTTTGATTTGGGTTACGTTAGGTTGGGTTGAGCTAGGTTAGTCAGGTTTCAAAATTCAAAATTCCACTACGCCACGGAACAGTCTCTGTGGCGTAGTGGTAAAGCACGAGCCCGTCTCTTCGCCAGCGCTTTGACCTGCTGGCCGGGAAGGATTGCCCGGGCGACAATCCTTAACTGCTCACCCAGCAGAGAATAGGTTGTTTGGCCAATTTGGCGGGTCGTATTCCAGGGAAAAATATTTGGATTTATAAGGACCTACCCGAAACACTATGTATGTACGCTATGCATATACACTATGGCTTTACAAGAATATAAGAACTCTTTTTATATATAAATAAAAAATATAAAAGATCCGCTGACGAATCTTCTTGTGTGCGATGATAATGGTATATCTGGCATAATTAAAATATTAACTTAAATAATTCGTTTGTTAGACAATATATGATATTCAGATCTATAAATTACGTTAGAAAGGCCTATAATGCATATATAAATATTAATTTACACACTCCTGGGCGTTATACGCTAGGAATTTCAATATGGCATTCAAATAATTTTAGGCAAGGGGTCTCTGAGTCGGTTGGACGGTTACGGGTCATCGACGATGACCCGTCAGTCGTCAGGAAGCAGCGACGTGAGTAACATCGTTCCCGTGTAGGTTAGGCTGATAAATTATTTTTGCTATCTGAACAGTTGGAATATATATAGTCTACCTCCACCTACAATGCTTAATGCATTATACATTTGTTCGCTATTTTAGAATTGAGTTTTTGTATCTTCGTGGGTCATTGTTTCCGTATTTTTTTTTTCATCCGGGTTCTGTAGTATTCATTTCTTTGTATTCCACTAATGCTAAATAGTCTGTCCTCTCTCAGATATTGTGGAAGATTTTGAGGATCATGATTTACCAACATTATATGAGTAGGATATTATATGTAGAATACACTTCCCCATTGTTAAATTACCCCGTCGTCAGGCTAGGCTCGTTAACACGGCGGTCGTCTCCCCCACATTCTAATACGCATTTATTATCGACTTAAATGTACTGTGTATTAAAAACAGTTTTTATCGTGTATAAATTAATTTTATATTCTATGTTTAATTAGGCGTATAGTAGGTTCGGTATTTAGGTTCTGTTGGCAATTATTTGCACTTGAAGTATTTACAGTTACAGTAGGGTGAAGCATTTACAGTTTCCTGTCCTCAGGCCAGGCTCGCTTACGCCACCGCTCAACCCAAAATTGGGCAAATAAAATTCGTCAATTTTATTGCACTGCGTATTCAGAATTATTCTCGCGTATACGGTAATATTTCAAGTTAATAGTTTTAAAAACTAAGTTTAGTGACAAGCTTTTTTTTTTTTTTTTTTTTTTTTTTTTTTTTTAAAGGGATATTCCTGCGTGGGCCCTAAGCCTCTGGCTGGCCCACTAAGTGTTGCTTGTTTCTGTTTTACTTGGGCAGTGTATGAGTATTTGACTCGTATGGTCGCTTCAGTAAGATGTTGTCCCATGTGTTTAACAACTTCTGCTCTATTGAATCTAAGTTGAAATCTTAATTGGTTTGTAACTGTGCACTGTGTTAGATAAGTCCTGTGTACACTGCCATACATGAACAACTTCCCAACGGGAAGGAGCGGGGACACCCCTTCAGGAACTGAGTTTACCCGAGGGCCACTAGTGGCCTCGGTAAGGACAGTAAGCCGGCGGCTTGTCAAAGGTCCCCCCCATTTTCCCTGATGATCTTTTCCAGCTGTATTTTAAAACCCAGCAGAGTTTTGGCGTTTACGCCTTCGGCGGGTAGGCGGTTCCACGGGTTTGCAACACTATGGGTAAAAAAAGCATCTCCTGTTTCCTGTCCAACATTCAGGCTTGTGTTTGAACCCGTTGCTCCTTGTTCAGGTAACATCTGACCTTTTGAAGACATTGTCCTGATCGACATCCTCTAAATTGTTTAGTATTTTAAAGGTTTCTATGAAGTCCGCCCTGTCATGCCTGGTTTGTGGTGTTGTTAGCCCTGTGGCCCTCAACCGTTCCTGATACAACAGATGACTAAGCTCTGGTATGATTTTTGTCGTAAGACAGCTCCATAGCTCTGGTAAGACACAGCTCCATAGCTCTGGTAAGACACAGCTCCATAGCTCTGGTAAGACACAGCTCCATAGCTCTGGTAAGACACAGCTCCAGAGCAGTTATATGTCTTTCTGAAGATGAGGTCTCCATGCCTGGATGTAATCATTCATGTGGAGGCGCACCAGAAACTTATACAGTTGATGGTCTACATTCTTTTCCTTGAAGGTAAAGGAACGTATGATTATTCCCAGGGTTTGGTTTGATTTTTTACTGCCGCTCCCACTTATTGTACAACCATCAGTGATTGGTGGATTCTGACTCCAAGGTAATGGTGAAGATTTGGTAATTGTATATTGTTATGCCCCATATGCAAGGTCTTGCATTTATCGACATTAAAAAGTCATCTGAACATTTATGGAGTTCATGTAGATCTCTTTGTAAGATTTCAATATGGCTTTCACTTTCCATTTTACCATAGATCTTAGTATCATCTGCAAATTTGATTTGGTTTGTAATATTCTCATCTATGTCATTGATGTATATGACAAAAAGGGTTGGCCCCAAAATGGACCCTTTGACACTCCACTTAGCACATTGGTGGGGGGTTGGATGAGATATTTACTTGATAGGTTTGCAATTACACAACTGGTCAAGCTCTGAGGGTGTCACTTGGACTTTGGGTTGTGCATCATCAGGCTTTGGTTCGTGCATGGTTGTGCTTCAGATGTTGTTTATATTGAATTGTTTGTTTGCTTTGTTCATGCTAGACTTGCAGTTACACAACTGGTCAGAGTCCGGTTACACAACTTGTGGGGTTTCGGTTACACAACAGGTCGGGGTCCAGTTACTCAATGGGTCGGGCTCTGGAGGTGTCACTTGGGCTTCGGGTTGTGCATGGTCGGGCTTCGGTTCATGAATGGGTTGTGCTTCAGATGTTGCTTGTTTTTTAATTGCTTGTTTGGTTCGTACTTGCTTGGCTTGCAGTTACACAACTGGTCGGGGTCCAGTTACACAACTGGTCGGGCTCCGGTTACACAACTGGTCGGGCTCCGGTTACATAACTGGTCGGGCTCCGGGGGTGTCACTTCAGCTTCGGGTTGTGCATATTTGGGCTTCCGTTCGTGCATGGTTGTGCTTCAGACGTTTTGTTCGGTTCGTTCATGATAGGTTTGCAGTTACACAACTGGTCTGGGCCCAGTTACTTAATGGGTCGGGCTCCGGTTACACAACTGGTCTGGGTCCAGTTACACAACTGGTCTGGGTCCAGTTACTCAAAGGGTCGGGCTCTGGTTACACAACTGGTAGGGCTTCGGTTACACAACTGGTAGGGCTCTGGTTACACAACTGGTCGGGCTCTGGTTACACAACTGGTCGGGCTCTGGTTACACAACTGGTCGGGCTCTGGTTACACAACTGGTGGGGCTAGGGTTACACAACTGGTGGGGCTAGGGTTACACAACTGGTTGGGCTTGGGTTACACAACTGGTCAGGCTCTGGTTACACAACTGGTCGGGCTCTGGTTACACAACTGGTGGGGCTAGGGTTACACAACTGTTCGGGCTCGGGTTACACAACTGGTCGGGGTCCAGTTACACAACTGGTCGGGCTTCGGTTACACAACTGGTCGGGCTCCGGTTACATAACTGGTCGGGCTCCGGTTACACAACTGGTCGGGCTCCGGTTACGTAACTGGTCGGGCTCCGGGGGTGTCACTTCAGCTTCGGGTTGTGCATATTTGGGCTTCCGTTCGTGCATGGTTGTGCTTCAGACGTTTTGTTCGGTTCGTTCATGATAGGTTTGCAGTTACACAACTGGTCTGGGTCCAGTTACTTAATGAGTCGGGCTCTGGTTACACAACTGGTTGGGCTCCAGTTACACAACTGGTAGGGCTTCGGTTACACAACTGGTCGGGCTCTGGTTACACAACTGGTTGGGCTCTGGTTACACAACTGGTGGGGCTAGGGTTACACAACTGGTTGGGCTCGGGTTACACAACTGGTCAGGCTCTGGTTACACAACTGGTCGGGCTCTGGTTACACAACTGGTGGGGCTAGGGTTACACAACTGTTCGGGCTCGGGTTACACAAATGGTCAGGCTTCAATTACACAACTGGTCGGGGTCCAGTTACACAACTGGTTGGGCTTCGGTTACACAACTGGTCGGGCTCCGGTTACACAACTGGTCGGGCTCCAGGGGTTTCACTTGAGCTTCGGGTTGTGCATATTTGGGCTTCCGTTCGTGCATGGTTGTGCTTCAGACGTGTTGTTTGGTTCGTTCATGCTAGGTTTGCAGTTACACAACTGGTCTGGGTCCAGTTACTTAATGGGTCGGGCTCCGGTTACACAACTGCTCGGGCTCCGGTTACACAACTGGTCGGGCTCCGGTTAAACAACTGGTCGGGCTCCGGGGGTGTCACTTGGGCTTCGGGTTGTGCATGGTCGGGCTTCGGTTCATGAATGGGTTGTGCTTCAGATGTTGCTTGTTTGGTTCGTTCATGCTTGGCTTGCAGTTACACAACTGGTCAGGCTTCGGTTACACAACTGGTTGGGCTTCGGTTACACAACTGGTTGGGCTTTGGTTACATAACTGGTCGGGGTCCAGTTACACAACTGGTCGGGCTCGGATTACACAACTAGTAGGGCTCGGGTTACACAACTAGTCAGGCTTCAATTACACAACTGGTCGGGGTCCAGTTACACAACTGGTCGGGCTTCGGTTACACAACTGGTCGGGCTCCGGTTACACAACTGGTCGGGCTCCGGGGGTGTCACTTGAGCTTCGGGTTGTGCATATTTGGGCTTCCGTTCGTGCATGGTTGTGCTTCAGACGTGTTTGGTTCGTTCATGCTAGGTTTGCAGTTACACAACTGGTCTGGGTCCAGTTACTTAATGGGTCAGGCTCCGGTTACACAACTGGTCGGGCTCCGGTTACACAACTGGTCGGGCTCCGGTTAAACAACTGGTCGGGCTCCGGGGGTGTCACTTGGGCTTCGGGTTGTGCATGGTCGGGCTTCGGTTCATGAATGGGTTGTTCTTCAGATGTTGCTTGTTTGGTTCGTTCATGCTTGGCTTGCAGTTACACAACTGGTCAGGCTTCGGTTACACAACTGGTTGGGCTTTGGTTACATAACTGGTCGGGGTCCAGTTACACAACTGGTCGGGCTCGGATTACACAACTAGTAGGGCTCGGGTTACACAACTGGTCGGGCTCGGGTTACACAACTCGTCATGCTCGGGTTACACAACTGGTCGGGCTTGGGTTACACAACTGGTCGGGCTTTGATTACACAACTGGTCGGGCTTCGATTACACAACTGGTCGGGGTCCAGTTACACAACTGGTCGGGCTTCGGTTACACAACTGGTCGGGCTCCGGTTACATAACTGGTCGGGCTCCGGTTAGACAACTGGTCGGGCTCCGGTTACGTAACTGGTCGGGCTCCGGGGGTGTCACTTCAGCTTCGGGTTGTGCATATTTGGGCTTCCGTTCGTGCATGGTTGTGCTTCAGACGTTTTGTTCGGTTCGTTCATGATAGGTTTGCAGTTACACAACTGGTCTGGGTCCAGTTACTTAATGAGTCGGGCTCCGGTTACACAACTGGTAGGGCTTCAGTTACACAACTGGTCGGGCTCTGGTTACACAACTGGTCGGGCTCTGGTTACACAACTGGTGGGGCTAGGGTTACACAACTGGTTGGGCTCGGGTTACACAACTGGTCAGGCTCTGGTTACACAACTGGTCGGGCTCTGGTTACACAACTGGTGGGGCTAGGGTTACACAACTGTTTGGGCTCGGGTTACACAACTGGTCAGGCTTCAATTACACAACTGGTCGGGGTCCAGTTACACAACTGGTCGGGCTTCGGTTACACAACTGGTCGGGCTCCGGTTACACAACTGGTCGGGCTCCGGGGGTGTCACTTGAGCTTCGGGTTGTGCATATTTGGGCTTCCGTTCGTGCATGGTTGTGCTTCAGACGTGTTGTTTGGTTCGTTCATGCTAGGTTTGCAGTTACACAACTGGTCTGGGTCCAGTTACTTAATGGGTCGGGCTCCGGTTACACAACTGCTCGGGCTCCGGTTACACAACTGGTCGGGCTCCGGTTAAACAACTGGTCGGGCTCCGGGGGTGTCACTTGGGCTTCGGGTTGTGCATGGTCGGGCTTCGGTTCATGAATGGGTTGTGCTTCAGATGTTGCTTGTTTGGTTCGTTCATGCTTGGCTTGCAGTTACACAACTGGTCAGGCTTCGGTTACACAACTGGTTGGGCTTCGGTTACTTAACTGGTTGGGCTTTGGTTACATAACTGGTCGGGCTCGGATTACACAACTAGTAGGGCTCGGGTTACACAACGGGTCAGGCTTCAATTACACAACTGGTCGGGGTCCAGTTACACAACTGGTCGGGCTTCGGTTACACAACTGGTCGGGCTCCGGTTACACAACTGGTCGGGCTCCGGGGGTGTCACTTGAGCTTCGGGTTGTGCATATTTGGGCTTCCGTTCGTGCATGGTTGTGCTTCAGATGTGTTGTTTGGTTCGTTCATGCTAGGTTTGCAGTTACACAACTGGTCAGGCTTCGGTTACACAACTGGTTGGGCTTCGGTTACACAACTGGTTGGGCTTTGGTTACATAACTGGTCGGGGTCCAGTTACACAACTGGTCGGGCTCGGATTACACAACTAGTAGGGCTCGGGTTACACAAGTCGTCATGCTCGGGTTACACAACTGGTCGGGCTTGGGTTACACAACTGGTCGGGCTTCGATTACACAACTGGTCGGGGTCCAGTTACACAACTGGTCGGGCTTCGGTTACACAACTGGTCGGGCTCCGGTTACATAACTGGTCGGGCTCCGGTTACACAACTGGTCGGGCTCCGGTTACGTAACTGGTCGGGCTCCGGGGGTGTCACTTCGGCTTCAGGTTGTGCATATTTGGGCATTCGTTCGTGCATGGTTGTGCTTCAGACGTTTTGTTCGGTTCGTTCATGATAGGTTTGCAGTTACACAACTGGTCTGGGTCCAGTTACTTAAAGGGTCAGGCTCTGGTTACACAACTGGTCAGGCTCTGGTTACACAACTGGTCAGGCTCTAGTTACACAACTGGTCGGGCTCTGGTTACACAACTGGTCGGGCTCTGGTTACATAACTGGTGGGGCTAGGGTTACACAACTGGTGGGGCTAGGGTTACACAACTGGTTAGGCTCTGGTTACACAACTGGTCAGGCTCTGGTTACACAACTGGTCGGGCTCTGGTTACACAACTGGTGGGGCTAGGTTTACACAACTGTTCGGGCTTGGGTTACACAACTGGTCGGGCTTCAATTACACAACTGGTCGGGGTCCAGTTACACAACTGGTCGGGCTCCGGTTACACAACTGGTCGGGCTCCGGTTACATAACTGGTCGGGCTCCGGTTACACAACTGGTCGGGCTCCGGTTACGTAACTGGTCGGGCTCCGGGGGTGTCACTTCAGCCTCGGGTTGTGCATATTTGGGCTTCCGTTCGTGCATGTTTGTGCTTCAGACGTTTTGTTTGGTTCGTTCATGCTAGGTTTGCAGTTACACAACTGGTCTGGGTCCAGTTACTTAATGGGTCGGGCTCCAGTTACACAACTGGTCGGGCTCCGGGGGTGTCACTTGGGCTTCGGGTTGTGCATATTTGGGCTTCGGTTCGTGCATGGTTGCGCTTCAGACGTTTTGTTTGGTTCGTTCATGCTAGGTTTGCAGTTACACAACTGGTCTGGGTCCAGTTACTTAATGGGTTGGGCTCCGGTTACACAACTGGTCGGGGTCCGGTTACACAATTGGTCGGGGTCCAGTTACTCAATGTTACTCATCGGCGTATGCAGTTCTAATTGACCCCAAGACAATACAGCTTCAACACAGAGAGCTACGACGCTCTCGCTCCACATCAAGTTTAGACACTTACCATTCCCCATCGAGCCGCCACGCTCTCCCTCATAGAGCTCCGCGACTCTGGGCTCACTGAGCTCTCTGCTCTGCTCCAAGCTCCGTCTCAATGTCTACGACACTACTTTAATCAAGACTACTAAATAAATATGAAAACCCACTAAATACTGTGTATCTAATCTACTCAACAACGTAGCCTTAATCGTACGTTACAAGTTACTTGTCCCCTGACCAAATTGTTATGTATTTTATATTTATATATGCTAGAGTACGTATATTTTTGTATAGCCACTAGCACGCATAGCGTTTTGGGCAAGTTTTTAATCCTAATTTCCCCGGAATACGACCCGCCAAATCGTTTAACAACCAGGTACCCATTTTACTGTTGGGTGAACAGAGGCTACAGTTAAGGATTGGCGCCCAGTCAATCCTCCCCGACCAGGGTACGAACGAACCCAGGCCAAAGCGCTGGTTATATGAGGCTCGCAATGATTATGAATAATGACTTGTGACGGATGACATACTTGTGACCACAGTACGACTGCTACCAAGTGACATAATTGGCTTCGTACTATTATGTATATACTTTTACCCGAATAAAAATTTGAATTTGAATAATTGTAACCACACACGCGTGTAGTCAGGGTACTAATGCGCCATTTGAGTATAAGGTTGTAGGGGTTATACCCACTCCCCCCCCCCCCCCACTACTGGGGGCCGAAGCCCCCACTTCTGTCCTTTCTCAACCCACAATTAACGGTTGCCTAACTCCTTGGAGCTTATTTAAGACTAGGTGAACAAATGTATCAGGTGTAAGATAGTACTGCAGAGAATACGTCTGGAATAATTTTCCCAACCCATAGACATGAAAAGAAATGTAAATGAGAATGTTTCGGGTTCTGAATCATTATCACGTAGTGATATGTTAATATATTATTTATTTTGAATATTAAAATTTAATATAATGATAAAATGCATAAAAAAATATGGATTAATAAGAAATATTTTAAATTCATCAATGAATGTGAATCACATGACGTCAGATCAGCTGTTGATGTAAACAAAGGGAAGGAGAGGATCTGAGGCCAGGACTCTCGGCTGTCTTAAGTGTATTATGAAGTAGCTTCTTCTCCCAGGAAGCATGCATGATGCTTACGAGGCCATCCCCATCCTGGAGAAGCTGCCCCTGCAGATTGAGGCTGTCACTGCTTATGGTGAGCAAGGCATATGGGCACAAGTGGGAGGCACCTCTCTGAGTCACCCAGGGTGGGCGTAGTGACGAGCCCACAAGTGGGAGAGGCACCCATGAGTTACCCCATGGTGGGTATATTGACAATCCCACAGTGGGAGAGGCACCAGTGATTTACCCATGGTGGGTATATTGACAATCCCACAGTGGGAGAGGCACCCATGATTTACCCATGGTGGGTATATTGACAATCCCACAGTGGGAAAGGCACCCATGAGTTACCCATGGTGGGTATGGTGAGCCTACAAGTAGGAGAAGCACCTCAGAGTCACCCATGATGGGCAAATTGACAAGCCCAAAGGTGGGACAGGTGCCTTTGTGTCACCCGTGGTGGGTGGAGGGAATAGCCCACAATTGTGATAAGTGTCAATGTTACCTATGATCGGTGGGGTCATGAACCTTAAGTTAGAATAGGAACCCATTTTGACGGGCGTCATGAGCTTTCAATTTGAATACTGTATGTGCCCATGAATGACCCATGATGGGTGCAGCCACGAGTTACCTTGAGGTGCTTCCGGGGCTTAGCGTCCCCGCGGCCCGGTCGTCGACCAGGCCTCCTGGTTGCTGGACTGATCAACCAGGCTGTTGGATCAAGAAACGAGGCCTCAGTTTATATAAGCCACCCATGGTTTATGGTTTTTATTTTACATAAATACAGTTGCCAAAATTTGTGTTTCAAAATTACAATGAGAGACATTTATAGGTGAATATTTCATATTTTCAACATCTTAGAATTAATGTGACACTGAAGGTGAGACAGGAATTGATGGAATAAGCATTGAAGAAATGGTTAGCCTAATTGAGAGTGAGTGAAAACGTTTGTATTATTCATGTGTGTGTAACTAGAGGATAAAAATAATTGTAGATGAGGGGATTTTCTTTCTATCTTTTCATTTATTTTTCAGATGGTAATCTGGTGGTGGGAACGAGGCAAGGCCACTTGCTCATGTATACAGTGACACCTGGCACCACCCGTCGCTGGGACGTTGCGCTTCTCTGCTCTAACAAAAATTTCTCCCGTAAACCAATTGTTCAGGTGGCAGTAATACCTGAACATCAGATTATTGTCTCCTTATCAGGTATAGTACTTTTGGATACAAGATTACAAATATAAATTTGGGCAAATGTGTAGTCCTTGATATTTAAGTGCCTAGTGTTATTTAACTGTTACTTTAATGCCTTATGTATATTACCCCTATCATTATGATGTTAATAAAGCTTGCAGCCCTCAAGTTAGCATTATGCTAGCTTTATGATAACATTACAATCACACCCTGACTGATCAAGTATCTTTTGAAGAAACATATCAATCTTATTTCGTGAAGTTGAGTTACATACCCTCGGTGTTTCTTGTATACATGGTATAACAAATATCAGACCCTTGAAGTTAGTACTATATTTATGGCAGCTTTTGGCAATTTAATCTTTTGTATTTCTGTATTAAGTTATTATTTCTTGATATGGCATTGACTTCAGAAAATTTTCTCAATTTAAAGTAAGAGTAATTCCTATTGTTGGTCACATTAAGCCAATGTATTTTAGGCTTGTATTACAGTTCTGCCTAAGGTCGAACTACTGAACCCTCCATAGGATGCAACCCCACAACAGTTGCCTAAACAAAAACTCCAGGTACATATATATTTACTGCTAGGCAAACACACACATTAGGGAAAAGGAATCATGTCTGTTTATTTCTGTACCATGCAGGAATTGAACCCAGGATACCCAGTTGTGAGCTGAGAACACAGCCAACTGTACTACAAGACCTATGTTTTGTATGTTTTTCTAGAATTTGACATACAGTAATATACAAAATGATACAAATACTATACAGTAATTAAGTATACCCATTTGTTTAAGGTGGCACAGCCACCAGCACCTAAAAACCTATTGTAAAGTGAATACAACATTAGATAGATGAAACTGCAGAATAAAAGGCAGAATGTTTGGTTTTCCATGAGTGTTGCCTACTTCTTATTTCTGGACAACCCCTTCAGAGCCTCTCACATTTAATGTTCTGTACTCTGAGTATACATGCAGTAAAGAAAACGGTATAAATAATTCTAATCAATATTTATTTGCAGATAATGTTGTAAGCATTCATGATCTGACGGCCTTCAATCTACCTCTTCTGTGCACATTAACCCAAACCAAAGGTGCTACTGCCTTTGATCTTGATATTAAGGTACTGTATTGTTTATTGTAAATTATTTGGGAGTGTCTTATGATTTTGGTGTTGATCATCAGCTCATGAGTTTTCACCACTCATGATCATAATTATTTTACATTATCATGTCATCTTCATCAGTAATGGTGTAATCATGCCTTACTTTCATCATCATCATCATAATTATAATGTTCTCAGAATCTTGGAGCATATATTATATCACAAAAATCACAGTGCTTTCTCAAGAGTAATTGTAGAATAATTGGAATGATTATTCCTTATCTACCCTAAGGATTATGGATACATTAGTTGCTGGCCTATAATGCACTGTGCTCTCGGATACAGCCCCAGGGACTATTAAACTATTTGGATAAAAGCCCATGGAGGTCTGTGTCATTTGAAAATAAATGTAAATTCATTGTGTTTGTAAAATTTAAGCTATGGTGCTCATTATCATCTAGTGTAGTGCCCTCTCACGCCTGTTTTCAATATTACAGCACCTGATGGGTTCATTATTCCTTTGATTCTTGAATTAATCCTGAAGAAGGTTTCCTGAACCTTTCTTGAATTTTAACAATGAAATAACACTAAACTTAATGGAATAAAGACTAAACCGATGCATTAAAAGTGACGTTTTGATCTTTCCTGAACTATTATCAACTCCATGACATAATGTAATTATTACCTTTTCACTTTTTAATGTGTGGATTTAGTGTTTATTTGTTCCAGCATCATCATTGTGACTTTATTCCAGGAATGCCCTCTTCTAAAAAAAAATATAATTTGCACTTAATAATTTTGGTATGTTTATTATATGAATTATACAAATTTGTCACCTGTAATTTCGAGAGCACTCTGCCTCTCTGCCTCCACACTTGACATTGTCTAGTTATGCCACTCAATATAGTGTTTCATGTCTTGCACTCTGCAGCATCACGTGTCACTCACTGGGGATGCAGTAGTGACTGTTCGTCTGGTGGTGGCTGTGAGACGCAAGCTCCAGCTCTTCTATTGGAAATCTAGAAAGTTTCACCAGCTTCGTGAGGATTTAGCACTCCCAGATGTACCACGAGCTTTAACGTGGTGCATGGAAGCAATTGCTGTTGCATTTAAGCATGAGTATTGGCTTGTTAAGGTAAGAATAAGTTACATAAATATACATAACATTGTGTTTTGATCTAGTTCTCATATTCTGTGCCTTGCATATAGAGTAGAAACTTGAAAAGAACCGGTGTGAATCACTATTTCCATCAAATAAACTTTGCAGCAGAAAAACAAAATGGGTGGAAGCACATACGTGTTTGGTGCAGGTAGAAAATAATTGAATTTATTAATTATAAATAATTTAGCATAATTTAGTGTTTAGTGATGGCAAATTTAATCAGTTTAATAGGTGATAAATAGTGGACAGGGAAAACAGTAATGGTGACAATTTTAAATGATACCAATAACTTCTAGCATAAGGCCATTCATATATTCTGGAAAATAGAGAAAAAATAGATGAGTTATTATTTATTTGTGTAAGAAAAACTATAAAAGCAATGAAGTAACTTGGTGCGTCTCCGCATGATAGTGATATTATTCTGTATTGTAGATGATCGAACACAAGGAGTGAAAATGTAAAATTGATCAAAATAAGGCATAAATTTAACAAAATAAATTTTGTTGTTTAATTATTGCAGCTGACTGGTGAACAGAAAGAGTTATTTGCTACCGGTCGCAGTCAAGAACCACTAATTACACGAATGGTAGATGGAGAGCAGCTAGCATTGGCCCATGACAAAGAGACCATTTTTGTTGATGCTGAGGGCAATGCCACCTGCAGCTATACTTTAAAATGGGATGAACAACCACTTTGTTTAGGTGAGTCACCTTGTTATAATGTTTAAACCGTGTGATTCTGTGACGTTTGTCGATCAAACTGTGTATGTATGTATGTATTGCCTTAGTGTTGGTCACTTTGCTGAATGTTGTAAAATGCACGTCTTTAATATTTTATTTCTTGGTTTAATCCCTATTTGGGAATTATTGTGAATTATAAGTCACTGATGCTGCAAGATAATGCCAAGATTAGCTTGTTTTCTGCAACACTGAACTGTTCCCTGCAACAGTTCAATGTTGCAAAATATAAATTGCTGTTCAACTTTGTTTTTCTCAATACATTAACTGTTAGGTGCTCTAAGAGAAAAGTTGAAGGAAAGAATCAATTTCAATAAAATATAAGATATAATGGTCAGAAAAATAAGCTGCTGTTAAATGTTTTCACCTTGCATACAAGCACTATAGCACTTAGGTAAGAGAAATAGAGCGTTATTTATTTTCTCATTAATAAGTTGTTAGATAACTTTGGCTGTAAGACAGCTTAACCATGAATAGCAAGAAAGTAAAAAAGCTCTTTCTGAAAGCTAGAAAGCTGCTTATCCTCTTGTAGGAAGCAGCAATCTCCAGTTATCATTTTCATAAGGAGAAAGCTTAAATAACTAAGTCATGGTGAATGATTCGGGTGATAATAAAATACAATACTGAAGTGACTACACTCAAGTTAACTTGAAGGTAGAAGGAGATGCCTACTGGGGTTGTTTTTCTGACAGATTTCAGTGTTTCTTCCCTGGAAATGTGATTCTGAAGGGCTGAAGTCTATTCTTCCCATGTTTAAATACAGGGGTGTTTTTTTTTCCCCTTTCCATGGGAAGGAGGTGGTGGGGGGCCTGTGCAGGGCCCCATCGCTCATCACTGGTCTGGGGTGGGATTGTTTTCCTGGGCATAGTTTAGTGTGTATACAGTGCTTAAAGGTTCCTGGGTGGGATTGTATTCCTGGGCATAGTTTAGTGTGTATACAGTGCTTAAAGGTTCCTGGGTGGGATTGTATTCCTGGGCATAGTTTAGTGTGTATACAGTGCTTAAAGGTTCCTGGGTGGAATTGTATTCCTGGGCATAGTTTAGTGTGTATACAGTGCTTAAAGGTTCCTGGGTGGGATTGTATTCCTGGGCATAGTTTAGTGTGTATACAGTGCTTAAAGGTTCCTGGGTGGAATTGTATTCCTGGGCATAGTTTAGTGTGTATACAGTGCTTAAAGGTTCCTGGGTGGGATTGTATTCCTGGGCATAGTTTAAGTATTTACAGCACAAAAAAAAAAAAAATCCTGCTGTATTAGGTGATAGGAAGTTGCACTGATCCAGGGTGGAGTTCCAAGTATCCCAGGGAAGTGGGATATCATCTAAGAAAGCAATTAAATATCCAGCTCAGGTCATACAATATTTTTTATGACATCTGATCTTTACGTGTTAAGGAAGCATATTAGTCCCTGAGAATGAGCGCTTTTTCAACCCATCTTCAGCAGTAATGATTTGTAGAAAATAAATTCCCAATAAAATTTAACAATCAGATTATCAGTCATAATTACTATTGTGCATTATATATGAGTAAACTCAAGGCATAACAAAAGAGCTAATGTTAGGTAATTTACAAAACATTCAAAAAAATTTAAACAAAATTGATCTAAACATATTTTATTATACTGTTGTCATTGTACATTGAATTACTGTATTATACTAACTGTATACATGGAAACATTTAGTACCTATTACTTCAGGATGCTTAATGATCTATTTATTTTAAATTTTTTCAGCATACAACAAGCCATACTTGATAGCCATCTTATCAAAAACAATAGAAATCAAGACTGCAGAACCCCAGATTACTGTGCAAGTTCTCAACCTAGATAAGCCTAGACTTCTTGCAGTGGGCCAGTCTTCAAAGTAAGGCAGGGTTGTTTTACCTTGGTGTATGTTGTACTGATATTTTCTTTGACACTCCACCTGAAATCAAAGCTTCCTGAGTGATGTATTCTGCCATTCCAATGTACAATTGTTTTTTTACAAGTCAGTCATATAATAAGAAGTGATGCAATAGGGAACAGTTCTCTTTAGGATCATCAAAAGTATGTCAGGTACTGCTGAAATAGTTACTTGAAAACCACAGTTTTCTCAGTGACATGAGTGATCATCATTGTTAGTGATCAGCTACCCAGTAGGTGTCCTGGAGGTATCCACCCATCGTGGCTCTTGCCGAGCTTTACTGGTCAGCTTCAGACTAGCCTTGCTCCCCCAGAAATAATTTTATTTAAATTTATTATCTGCTCTCTAGCTAGAAAATGCATTCCTCCACTGTTGAGCATCTTGACCACTTCTGGAAGTTGAGTGTTGTTTGGACACAACCCTGTCCTTAATGCAGAGATAGTTTCTGGATTAACCTCTATGATTAACCTTGAAATTGAGGGTTTTCATTCTCCTTTGCCTACAGCAGCAGATTTAGTGAATGACATTCTATGAAGAATAGTTTGTGTTTACCTTCAAGAAGGGTAATTATCATTATAAATCATCCTGGCTGCATGTTTTTGCTAAGATCACGATGAGCAACTTGTCAGGTAATTCTCACTTGGCACAGATACTATCTTCTGGTTAGTATCATGAACTGCCCTTTTCTGAGCTAATCATTGTCATTCCTGGTGCCTTGATCGCCTTGGAGAGGTAGTGGTTCTGATTCCCATGTTGCCTGCAGCTTCCATTGGCTCTTAGAGCATACTCGTGTCTCTGAGAGCAGTTCAGCTCCCAACCACTTGGTCTGGGCGGTAGACCAACGGTCTCGCCTCATGCAAGTCGGCGTTCAATCCCCGACTATCCAAGTGGTTGGGCACCATTCCTTTTCCCTGTCCCATCCTAAATCCTTATCCTTACCCTTTCCCAGAGCTATATAGTCATAATGACTTGTCACTTTCTCCTAATAGTTTCCCTCCCCCTTCTCTACCCTAATTTGCTTTTTCATTTGCTGCTTGTTAGACAAAGGCATGACCTGTAGAGACCTCGTCTTTGCAAGTGTTCACCGGCCTGTTTCAGGTAGCAAAAAAAAAATTCTCAGGCACTACTGGAAGTAAGATCGAGCTCTTCAGGCTGTCTCCTGGTTATTTGTACACTGTTCGGTGTGTTTATATTTCGTGACATTTTGTTGAAAACTGAAAATTTCAAAATACTTATTTTGTTTGAATAATTCTGTAAATATTCTATATCAGCATCTTTTCCTGGACATATTGTAGTGTATGTTCTGCAGTTTAATTTTTATAAACTGAGTTTTGAGGGGGTAACCAGGTTTAGGAAGTATCATTCTCTGAGTGGTTTGCCTTAAAACCACCAGTCATTACAGTGAACCCAGATGTAAAAGAATGATTGGGTCATGTTCTGGGGAAAATATCATGCCAGTCAGGGCAGATGTATCCTTGCAAGATGCTCCCACCACAGGCTAAACATCAACAATGAGGGTATCTTTGCAATATAGTAATAATAAATCAATAAAAGTTGCAACATGATATATATATATGTATATATATTTTTGTAACACCAGTATTTTGTCATGTGTCACTTATAATTCTTATTCAGTCTACGGTTTATATATTTCTTATTACCTAAGTTTTTGCCTTATAACATTTATACATTCATTTACATTTACCTTAATTCTGTTAATGTTGTGTGTAATTTTGTCCCACTGCTACCTTCTCACTTTTTTACAGTACTGGATTATTTCTTAGTTCAAGTAGCTTGTAATTGTCTCAGAGTTTGATCAACTTGCAAAGTTCCTCACTGTATGGTTCCAAAGCAGTTCTCCAAACTTTTGACTCTGAAGTACACAAGTACAATAAATATTTTATACAGTTATTAAATTATATACAGTACTGTACTTGCAAATAGAGTATAACAAGGATCCTTCTTGTGCTATTCTTCTAGGTGATATACTTTAATATTCATACTGTAAATTGCATGATTATTCACAGGCATACAGTATCTCAATATTTATGAAGTTTTAAAAATTACATTTCACCTCTCATTTCAGAGGAAAAAGTCAGGTTTACATTGCATCGGCGTCTCACGTGTGGTGTCTACATAACGTTCCCATCAATCAACAGATCCCACAACTTCTAGCTGAAAAACAGTTTGGATTGGCCTTAAAACTTGTTGTATGTCTGAAATGTATTGTTTAAATAATAAGTAAATTCATTAAGCCATATCATGCACCAGAGACTTGTGCATCTGATAAATCTTATTTGTCAGTTATTTAAGTGCAATGAAAATTATTGTAATCTAATAAAGCAATATGCACAAAATAGTTTGACAGTTCTCTCACTGTGTTCTGCTGCTTCCAGTGCTCTCATTGTGTCATCATTCTGCTGCTTCCAGTACTCTCACCATGTCATCATTCTACTGTTTGCAGTACTCTCACTGTACCTTCATTCTGCTGCTTCCAGTACTCTCACCATGTCATCATTTTACTGTTTGCAGTACTCTCACTGTGCCTTCACTCTACTACTTCCAGTACTCTCACCATGTCATCATTCTACTGTTTACAGTACTCTCACTGTGCCTTCACTCTACTACTTCCAGTACTCTCGCCATGTCATCATTCTGCTGCTTCCAGTACTCTCAATGCGCCTTCATTTTATAATTTATTATTTATTTATCATTTATAATGCATTGCATCCTCCTGTTTAGGTAGTACTTATAGTAACGATGAGGGCCATTGTATACATATATATTGAGGTAAAAGGCTGTTAGATGTTAGAAATTGGTATTACTGTATTGAATTTGGACAAACCGGAAAAGGTTTTGTATTTTTGTTGCAAAGATAACCTAAACTAACCTAACCTACCCTTTCTAGGCATAATACACACTATCTGAGGCTTACTATAGTACATATATGTGCTATAACTAGGCCTAGGAATATTTAAGTTTCTTTATTTTTGTTCGGCTCTATAAAGGGAATGGTACCAAATTCTTCTATCTAATTGCCTTTTATGTCAATATATGTATGATGGTCCACATAATTACAAAGAGTACTATCTAAACAGAAGGATAATAAGTCAATTCTAAATTTATATTGCATTTATATCTCCATAAAATGTTACATTTTCTGTTGGTAAAATATAGCAAATAACCCCATATCCTTCAAAGAGTCATTGTTTATAAATTTGTACCATATTAGAGTAAGAAGGACTAAGTAATTATCAGAAGAAAGTGTTAAATATACCACTATACTGCTGTGGTAGGGCCAAAAGAATTTTGCATGAAAAATTTGCCTTATACTGTATACATTAAATCAAAGAATGCAATTTTTCCTTGCTGTAAAAGTACTGTACCTGTACTAGGTTAACAGTGGGTAAAAGTCTTCTCGCTGCTCATCAGAATGAAGTTCAGGACACTTGGTTCCAGAAGATTATTGATATTATCACTTCTCTTTATGGTTTCCAAAGTTTAGTTGTTTATTTCAGGATGTGTGGGATGAAGCTGAGGATGCCAAGACTCAGATGCAAAAACACATTCAGCACCTGCAAGCCATTCATCTCTTCTGTAGCAAGAGCTACCCTGAAGCCATGAAGCTGTTTTTCACTCTTAATACAGGTCTGACAAAGCCTTTTTTCTCTTAGTAGGATACATATTTTTCTTCAGTAATTGTAGATTTGCACTTCCACTCTGCAGTCACTAAACAAACCCATTGACAAGTCATAAAATTATCTTAATAACTAAATATTTACTTAAGTTCATTATTTATTTTTTAACATATTTTGCAGATCTTCCGTTTGTTATTGGAATGTATCCAGACATGGTCCCTGAGGAATACCGGAGTCGACTCCGGTATCCATACCCCATTCCAGCACTAAGTGGTGCGGACTTAGAGCAGGCACTCCAAGCCCTTGTTCACTTCCTGTTAGAGGTCAGCAGTTTATTATGTAGATATGAAATTCAGTTTTAATATATAACAGGATTACAAATAACTTGAAATAAGGCTTCCTCCCCCAAAAAATAAGAATAAGATTTTTATTGTAATCTGTATAAGACAAATACTGTATGCTGTGGCACCAAATATATTCAATTATAATAAACAGAATGTGAATCTAAATGGAAGAATTAAATTTAAAGGTTGAATATGAATCAAAGAAAAGAATTGTTACATTTGAATAAATGTATTAAGGGAGAAAAAACTTCTTCTGGAGCTGCTTATGTTATGCAGTAATGATTCTCTAAATTTAAAGATCCCTGAGAACATATTAAATAAGTTAAACCATGAACTAAAATACTGGAAAATAGTAGAGTAAAATATGAAGTTTATGTTGCTTGTTTTAACACTTTCAGGGATGTTGTTCCCAGATTTAACTAATATCTTTCACGATATCAAAAACCTTTGTAACTGTAGGTACTGCTTTATACATATGTTACAGATGCGTCACCAGCTGTCAAGCACTGATAGTGAGGCACATGTGGAAGATGGTGTAGACAACAAGTTCTCTCCCTCAGCCGCAAGCTTAAAGTCCCGTAATGAAAAGCTCCAGATAATTGACACAACACTGTTGAAGTGCTATGTACAGGTGAGAGTCAGATGAATATGTGAGTGAATATTGGGGATAATCACAGCCAGCTAGTTCAATTTTGTGGCAGATTTTCTCAGTGGCTTAAATGATTTTGCTTTTCAGGTTTTGGAGTTACTGATGTTATGGGGGGGATGTTATAATAATATCTGTTCCATACCTTTCTTACCACTGGGGCTTAAATCTGTGTATATACAGTGGAGATAACTGGAAAAGACCCCCAGTAAGAGTTAAAGACCCGGTCCTCAAGGTAGTTAGTTACGACAATTATTAAGGATACTTTATCTAAGGATTGATCAGTCTACTCCCTATACTGGTGTCACAAAATCTAGCTGGAACTTAACATTAATTTATTAATTAATGACTTCCCCCATAACAACAATTAGCTCTAGCTCGTCTACATTTAATTGCTCCCTTAAACCACATAGGCAGGAGTAGAGATGTACATAGGCACACTAGAGGTAGGCTCTACAGAGTTTCTGAAGGAGACATAACATCTTAACTCTCACAACCACAGTAAATCCTTATTGGCTGAAGTACTTTGATGCAATTTTACACTTCCCTATACTCAGTCAGTGTTGCATAACATCATAAGATTACATGCAGGAATGGTGACTCAATTAAATAAGAGAAGGATACCTATCTATAAATGTACATTCCCCAGAGACTGTCACATTCAAAAGTCTCTCGCTCCACCTGCACCCACTGTATGACATTAGCATGACTCAACTGTTGTGCTGTAATTCTTACTTAAAATAAAATTCCACAAAATGCTCACTTTAGCATTTATGTGGTTCTCTGATGATAAAGTACTGTACTTTCTACTGTACTGTACTTTTCTAAAATTTTGACATCATCTATGAACATGTTTTTGTAAGTACCCACACTCATTGTTACACAGTTCTGAAACTGCTAGTCACTTTCAGATGAAAAATCTCCTGTCCATTTAAATTATACTTCTTTTTGTCTTTGCAGACTAATGACAGTCTTGTGAAGCCCCTGCTTCGAATGCGAGACAGCCGCGTTAGTATAGTAGAAGGTGAACGTGTTTTACGCCATGCCCATAAGTATCCCGAGTTAGTTCTTCTGCTTCAAACACGTGGACTTCATCAGCGCGCTCTCCAGCTTTTGATCCGCCATGCCAAAAGAGCAGACTCATCTCTGTGTGGCCACCACCACACCGTCACTTACCTCCAGCATCTAGGTATCATTAAATTGATGGAAGCTTTTCTTGTCTGTCTTTAAAGATATCAGGATCATGAGAAACATTTGTTATATTGCTTCTTTTTATTCATTCCATAAATTTTGTATACTTTTTCTGTTACCTTTTAACTCTTGTATTGCAGGCCCCCAGCACATTGATCTCATTTTTGAGTACGGAGGATGGGTGTTGAAGTCATATCCTGAAGATGGGCTGAAAATTTTTATTGGTGACAAGTCCACATCAGGTGAAGTGGATCAACTACCACGACCAAAAGTGCTGAACTTTCTAAAGAAAACTGAGAAATCTCTAGTCATCCCATATTTGGTAAGCAACAAGGCATGACATGTACTTTACTATGTACAGAATCTCCAAAACGTTCCAGGAAAAAATATAAATATTGTAGGTACATGTACAGTACATTGAATGTCCAGATTTTATTATAGAATAAAAAGCAGTTTTCCCCTGAATAAAAAATTAAACAACAAAAGTATGTTGATTTCATGCAAAAATTACCACTTCATTTTGTAATTTTCATTAACACTTACCTCACCTATGTTGTAAACTGTAATATTTGGTACAGTGTAATACTGATTCTGACCCCAAAGGATATTGCATATTTCATTGTGGGGTAAGTGAGATCTTCTAATCCATGACACTATGGGGATCTTTCCTAACCCCCCCCACAAACTTATGAAAGCAAAAGTAGACACTAGATAATTTGCAATCCACCAGCCCTGAGTAACAAACATTTCTGTACACTCCAATGACTTCCAAGTAATGCTTGAAATCAAAGAAACAGGTAAATATTTTGCTGTTTCTCCTACACCAACTGTTAATTGACCACTTGGTCACCACCGATATCCCATCCTATTTTCCCCAATAATACATCAAATTTTAACGTCAAAATCCAGTAAATCAAATATGACATACTATAAATTACAGCGGCTTGCAAAAGCTACATTTTCTGTGCAGGGGGGGGGGGGTCGTTGGTTAGATTCAGGCAATTTAATTCATTATTTTCTGTCTGTTGTGACAACTCGAGAGGATTGGCTGGGATATACGCCACTAGTTAGTTATGTATACAGATGACAGCTGGAAATCCCATCCCTGGTGTTGGCTCATTCAAACATCAACATTTGGGTGTAGAACTTTATCTTCTCTATCCTGACTTATTATGTGCCATTCCTAGATGTGCATGGAGATGACTCGGGTGAGATCGCTGGCTGCCTTCTGTATACTGTACATGGCAAGGACTGCTACATAGTGGTGGGTAGCAGCAGCAACCAAGTGGTTAATTAGCAGGTGGTAATTAAACTGGAGGAAATATTTGTGTGCAAGGGAATGTACCATCTGTTGGTACCTCAGGGAAGTTTTGAGAATTCTACTATCTCTTATTTCTCATTTGTGGCCCAGAGGGAACCTGCTAGGTTAGGGATGAAAACGTTACATATTTCAAACTGGGTCAGTGCAATGTTTCTTTGACAGTGGGATTGTACTGAGGAGAATGACCATGTGACAAGCTCAGGAAGAAGCATTTTATCTACACCTAATGCCTTATTTTTACTAGGAGCATGTAATTGAAGAGTGGGGTGATACAACTCCTCTGTTGCACAATGAGCTCATTCATCAGTACCGTGACATAGTCACGGCTCCCTTCCAGTCTAGTGATCCAAGTAATGTAGAAGAGGTAAGCAAATTTACTTTACTTTAGTTTGTTATTTCTCATGAAAGTTTACCACCTGTATAATGTATTTTCTGTGGAGAGCCCCTCTGGCTGCCCGGAGCTTACCGGGCTGATGTGTATGTATTAGACCGTGGCATCAGTCAATTCGATGGAGTTCTAGCCTACCAGTAACCATGAGCCAGAACCTGGCCCCCCGCAGAAACATGAGGAGCAATGTCCTATAGAAACCCCCATGTGGTTGGAAGCATTCTGTGTCTGCCATCTACCGGGTTAGGCATCCAGAAAAGTAAGCATCCCAAAAACAAACTACAGCTGGTTAAAAACTGCCACCAAAAACCGAACTTGCAAGCAGAACTCCCCAAACACAAATCAAGCAAACAAGCATGATGTCACCATCGCCGCCTAATGGTCTAATACATACATATCAGCCCGGTAAGCTCCAGGGAGCCTCCGGGACTCGCCCAGAAAATGGCATTTCATTATACTCAATGCTGGTTTTTTTAAATAAGTATTTTATGATTACAAATTTAATTGTAAAAAACGTAACTTTCAAATATAATTTTGTAGTAAGTGTTTTGAGTTTAGGTCATTTTTATAAAATAGTATGAGCTACACACACACAACGAAGATTAAACTTGTTAAGGCTTAATTGTAATATTTATGTCAGACATTTATACAAACTTTTGTGTTTTAACTTCAGGCATAATTTGATCCTATTTGCTGTACCCATTGTTAATAAATTTAGTGTAAAGTCTTCATTGAATGAGACTGGGTAAAACTAAAATAATAACAAAATCAGAATGTGCATGTCCATTACGTTTTGCATTTTTACTATGAACACTAAGATGGTCAAACATGTTGACAAACCATGGTGTCAAGTAGTAGTCAAGAAATGGTAGTAATGCACAACGTATTTAGTAGAGTCATTCATTAAACTGTTAAGCACAGTAGAGAGCAGTACTGTATAGAACTTAATTTTCTTAGCTTTTGCCCCTTGAGTGTCCCTTTGAACTAGCAGCCTATATCGGTCCACTGAAATGCATTTGGCCCTCCAAACACTAATGACCTATTCACCCGCAATAACCAGTAATTTTCTGGGCGGAGCCTCTTGTGGCTTCCTATAGCTAACATCTCTGATGTATGTATTGCCTAACAGGTTCCATCAGTCATGGAGTTCTCTGGCCTACTGGAGACCATGAGCCAGAACCTGGCCCTCTCACAGAGGCACAGGGAGCAGTGGCATTTATTTTGTATATGCCGCCACCAGGGAAGGCACCCAGAAAGTCAGCGAGATAAAACCGACCACAGCTTGCTACTTCCCATATCTGCAGATTCACAAACGACCCTAGAACTCTCCCAAATTAGATAATCAAACAACCGTAAATGTTTTGATCCAGGTCACGAGCTGCCATGTTGCTCTGGTCCCAGAGCTTTGTTTTCTTGGGTGTTTGCTTTAATGGCTGTTCCTTACATTGTTCTGTGTGTGTGGGCCAGTTGTGTGCACTTGGAGCTGCATGAGCACAGGGTTTTCTTCCCTGTGTGCTCCCTAGTGTTTCCCATGCTCTGCCAGGGTGTTCTTCCCTGGAATGTTCAGGAATATTCCTTCAGAAGTCCACATTGTTTGTGGTGGTTTTTGCCTTGGGGTGAGTCTGGGGCTCATCACCCTCCATCTTTCTCCTGGTTGGGATGTCCTGGGCTGGTGGGTCGTTATTGGGTACTCGCATACTGCACCACAGCAGGCCAAAGTAAACAAATCCACTAGGGCCATGACGAGGGTTCAAACCTATGTCTGAGAGGATCCCAGACGCTGCCTTAATCGAGTGAGCTACGACATGGTAAAAGAATTGCAACTGGGAAATCATCCTGACCTACCACGGATCCTGCAGTCTCTCCAAGACACAAATCAGGGATCTGTGGTAGGTCAGGATGATTTCCCGGTTGCAATTCTTTTACCATGTCGTAGCTCAGTCAATTAAGGCAGCGTCTGGGATCCTCTCGGACTTAGGTTCAAACCCTCGTCATGGCCCTTGTGGATTTGTTCATTTGATGCATCACGCTATTGTGATTTCTGTGTGTAATGCCAAAGTAATTTCTAGCTGAGTGGTCTAGGCTAGTTTGAATTACTACAGAGCACTGACATCGCGTCCCAGTGCCTGGGCTTCCCGTTTAGCTCAAGCATTTAGGCCTGGAAATCCCCAGTGGGTTCGGCAGTCCTCGTGTATATACTGCACCTGTCAACCCTGCCCTCACTAGTTGTGTGGTTGAGGGGTGTACATTGTCTGTGCCACCAGGCAATGTTCATTCCACCTGCCTCTGTAATGCTGACTTGGAGTCATGTGAGGTGTGTTCCCATTTTGTCTCCTGTCCTGATGACATTCGGGCTTCAAAGACAGCAACTGCTTTTTAACTTCGTTTGTCTAGATTGCAGTTGTCCAGGTTAGATGCCCTGCAGCTTCCCTAGTTTCCCTGTTTCTAAGATGATCCTCAGACTAGAAACGGTGTTGAGTGAACTGAAGCATTCTTTCTGAGTTATTTCTTCAGTTGTGACCATTCCCTCTTTTCTGTCTTTCCCAAGCATGCTTGGGTGCTGCCATCTGGTGGTGGTCAGAGTAGCAGCTGACTGACTAGATGATAGATGTTAGTGCAGGAATTTACGTTATTTGATTTTGTCGAGTGGTGGTCATTGTTTTATACGGTTGTAATTACCTAAGTATAGTTACAGGATGTGAGCTACACTCGTGGTGTCCCATCTTCCCAGCACACTTTGTCATGTGACGCTTTGAAATTACTGACGGTTTTGGTCTCCACCACCACCTCACCAAACTTGTTCCAACTGTCTACCACTCTGTTTACATAAGTGAATTTTCTTATATTTCTATATAAGAAAGTCTGAGTGAGACTTTCGTGAGTTAGTCTCTGGGTGATAGCCGAGTTAAGATTTGCCAGTGTCTTCCTTCCCCAACTACATGACCAGACAATTTGAAAAGTTACCAAGCCTGGTGGGTGAACAAGTCATTAACAGGCGGTGGGCAGAATGTGTGTGGGAACCCATATAGCCTGCTAGCTCATGCGTACAACCAAGAGATCAGCTCAGGAACGACCACTTTATTTCACTAAATGCACTATTTTTCAGAATCTAATGCCCATTACGATATATCATTTAACATTGGGAAACGTATGCTTGTTGAACTTTTTAGGAGAAAGCTAGAAGAGAACCTGTTCGTGAAAAACTTCTGAAATTCTTGAATGATTCTGAATATTATACTGCAGCAACTCTATTGGTTCATTTCCCATATGACAGTAAGTAATATTTTGTAATGACTTTTTTGGTATCATATCACTAATCATTCTCTTTACTTAATTAATACAGTATAAGAATTCTCTCTAAATTCCTGTGTTGTGTTCTATTAAGTAATGTTATATCTTTCTTCTTTTAAATGATTATACCCTGTATTGTTGGAATATTGGAATTATCCCCTTTATACTGTATGTGTATACAGTATATGTATATATGTATGTATGTAGGCTATGTTAGAAAATAGGAAAAATTCAGTCTTTAAGAGAAGTATTGACCTATAATTTTTTCAGGTATAACTTAAGGAATTTGCATTAATCCAAACTTTTGTACATATTTTTGTTCTGAACCAGATCCTTCGGTTTCTGCCCTGTTCAAAGCCTAAATGGTCCTACCAGGATTTGGTCCACTCACCAGGTTCCTGTAAACTTCTCTCCTTTCTGTGATAAATAGCTTTTCAAATGATTTTTGCATATAGTTTGGAGAAGGGTGACACTAGAGTGTAACTCAATCCATGACTGAGTAGCTGCTTGCTAGGCCAGTTAGGGTAAGTCGACTCATTGTTCTTCGAGACTTCTCTCTGCACAAGGGGTCTCGTACTTCACATATCACTTCACGACATAGTGCCTCGTCTTTTGCGTCTCTCAAACTGAGCTGTTTGTTTTGGCAGCATTCAGATTTCTTTCCCTGGCACCAGTTTTCATGAACCATTGATAGTCAGTGTTTTCTTCTGTCTGTGAATGGTGTAACCTTGAATATGGTGTGGCTCCTTGTGAGTTGTGACACTGTATTGACAGGTCCCCTTTGACTTTGTCTTGGGCTAGGAGCTTAGTGGAGAGTTTCTCATTTTCATACACAGCTTGTAAGAAATTCATGTCATTTTCTGTTTGAGATTCCAGGTTTTGCTTGAGGGTGTTAATGTGACTTCATTATGTAAAGCTCTTTATACTTACACAGTGGCTATCCTTGCCTCTTCTCATCACTTAGATTTTGGTGCTTGCAGTTCCCAATATCAAACTGGTGTGGATTCTGTGTTACACTGGTTATAGCTGTCTGTGGTGTCCGCAGTACTTGTTCTGCTCATTGTGGATAAGAAACAATACAATAATAATCATAATAAAAAGTGCCAAGATAAGTTTGTGATTCTGTTCAAGAATTCTGCATTTTTACAGCAGATTATTAACATTTTCATATTCTGTATATCTACAACATAAGCTTCCTGGCTTACCTTAACTTTACAGTAATGTAGTAAATGCACGCAGTTAGGCAGTGTAAGTTTGATTAAGATTATTTTTGCCTTAGATCTCCATGAAGAGCGAGCAGTGCTACTGGGCTGCCTAGGCCAACATTATCAGGCTCTCTCCATCTACACTCACACACTGAGGGACACGCAGGCTGCTCTGAACTACTGCCAGAAGCACTACACTGCCTCTGGAGCTGGTAGTGAGGTTAATTTTATATTAATTTTATTCTGTGAAATGTGAATCTTATTTTCATATTTGCTTGTTCTTGACATAACTTTGTATCCTTTCATGTTGTTTTAACATTGTAGCATAATGCAGATGTATGTACCAATGTTGGTAACAAAAATGAAAATTATTTTATGAAGAAATGTTATCCCAAACAATATTTCATGATTATGGTCATACAGTGAATCATCAGTCACAGAAGAAAATTTACAATATTTAAATTGTAAATAACATTTTGGAAAGTAAAATACTTAGCAGACGAATAGCAGTTGTTAAATTCTTTTTGGAAGGCATTACAGAAATGCAAGAACAATTACTATTATATTTTTGCAGATATAATTAACAATGGAAGTTGCGATAGCATTACTTTTCAATTGTTGTGACGCTTGATGCTGGTGTTGCATGTACGCAGGTATACTTGACGCTGCTGAAGCTGCTGGTGGGCCCCGCGGACACCAGGAGCCCCTCGGCATCCCCAGTCAAGCAGCAGCTGGCAGCAAAACTAGATGTTCAAGCTGTTCTGCAACTTCTACAGAATTATCTACATTGCATAGATCTGGGCCAGGTAAAGCTTGGTGCTATGTAAGCTTGGTATATAAAAGTGCAGTATATAGTACGTACTTCGCATAGCAACCTATTTATAAAACATTTTCAGTGATGTTTATAGCTTTTATTATTATTACACAGACACACACTAACATGTGTCAATGAGAAAATCCATTATTTTCTGATAACAGAGGCCTCTCGATTCTAGTACTAATCTTGTTGCAAACCTCTGAACTTTCTCAAGTTTCTGTTTTTGCTTTCACAATGTGTGGGTTCTATGCTGGTGCTGCATACTCAAGTAATGGTGGCACATAGGTAATATAAGCCTATTGAAATCCTCCCTGTTTAGATTCTTAAATATTATGATTGCTGACTTCCCATACACAGTACTGTACTACTGATGTTATCCTGTTCACATGAGCGTCTGGAACACCACTTTTCACTCCTCTCCAGCCTGACGTATTTTCTTGACTATGACCGTGTGTTTCCTGTCTATTTTGTACTCTCATACACAGTCCAGTGCCTTTCCTGTTGTCCCCCAATTGTCTTATTTCAGTAACTATGGTGATATTTTGCTACGTCCTGTTCCTCCAGGTGTCCTTTTACCTCTTTTACATTAACTTCAATTCTATCTAGTGTTTGTGTCATAGAGGCAGAGGTAGTTAGTGCATAGACTAAGCTGGTGCTGGCAGAGGGTTCTCCACATTAGCAGTGAAGCCAGAATGAGACTTGGATTAGCCTTTTGTAATTGGCAACGAACTGTCTAGATTGGTCAGCCATTACCTGATGTTTATTGTTTTTCAGGCACTGAAGGTCCTTCCAGATGAAGTAACATTAAGTTTGCTGAAACCATTTATCCATGCGTCGTTTAACCTTGCTAACACTGTGTGCAAACAGAAGCAAATAGCTCGAGGCCTCACACAGTCGGTTAAGCTTCAGGTGAGACTAAAAAACATTATCTCGTATTTTGCTATAATCAATTTCCTTATCAGGTCAGCAAGCTGTTCAGCCAAATTATCTACATAAATAATAAGATATACAGTATTGTATGCTATCAAAAACCCAGGGTTTTCTTAATGAAAACTGTATTGAAGTTTTAAATTGATTACCATGCTGATATTATAGTAGTCTAAACAATGTTGATTAACTAATCTCAAGACATCTTTTGTATAATTTTCTGGTTCTTAGTTACTGTACCTGTTACCAGCCATCTGTTAATAGATTGTGTTAAAAAGATTTGTATGTTTTATAGCCAAGTCTTTTGGGCTCTTATATCTACATGTAAAGCCATGTATAAATTATGCCTCCACCACATAAATTTTTATTGCATTCCATTCTTCTCTTCTCTGACATTTTTCTTTCAGTGGCTCATTTGGATACTTAACTTTTCATCTCTGTTCCCTTGTTCATGTGCCACCAACAGAATTTGTCTGACATATGTGGTATACAAACTCCTATTTATATGTTGGCCGACCCTGCATTTGCAATTGATGATATCAGTTTGAACCATCTTCCCTAAAGTCCACATCAGTGTAATGTCAACACTGCCGGGTCTTTTTCTGTCAGATTCATGCAGGATTTCATTTCCTATTTAGTACCTTTTATTTATTTTCCTGTTTCCAGCACCCAGCTTCACATTACACTTGCATGAAACAGTAGTAGCCACTTATTGGACCATTGTTTCAGTTTCTCCAGATATGTAATTACCTAAGTATAGTTACAGAATGAGAGCTACATTTGTGGTGTCCCGTCTTTTCTACAATCTTTATCATATGACATTTGATAAACGACAAAAAACGACAACTGAAATAACGACACTGAAATATTTGTAAGCATTTTATTTTCCTTATTTTCAGACTAGTGAAGAGCTTAATTCATGCCAAAGATTGAAGATCATGTTATCAGAATATACTTACTGTGCTGTGTGCAGCAAAAGATTCACTAAACACAGGTATGTTTTCACCACTGTTTTGTTATTGGTAGTAGTATTACCAGTAATTTGTAATTATGTAAATTTCTTGTAGTACCATTTTGTGGAATAAAGTTTTGCATTAGTATTTAGTTTACTCATTATTGAATAAAGACTGTATATGCAAAACAATTAACATAAACAAGGAAGATATGGGTGAATGAGTTGAGTGAAATGCTGAAACAAGTGAGTAATTGTACAAGTGAGAGACCAAACAATAATGCTCAGAAACAACACTGGAGAGTCCACCTGAGGATAGATGAGAGGGATAATACTGTATGGACGTATACTAATACTGTATGGACGTATAAATGTTGTTGTTAAAGATTCGCTGCCTGAAACAAAATGTTCCAGGTAACACAGGCTATGGCGAGCCCGTAAAGTATAAATAATTTAAATGGATAAAGTAATGATAAGTACTAAATTTTGTTGAATACCTTTTCAATATTGATTTTTCGGGTAATGCTGTTATTTTTCTCTTTGCAGTGCTTTTGCTTGGTATCCAAATGGTGATATTGTTCACTTCTCATGCCAGAGTCAGAGGTAACATTGAGTAGCATAAAACTGGCTTTGTGTCAGATTATTCTGTGCCACTAATTATAATATGTATGAATCTGTAATGAAGAAAATGTTGAAATGAGCAAAAACGGTTTGGTAAGTGAAGTAACGGTGTATGCCTGAAAGGCAATGTTGTTCTAGGCTTGACTTGTTCTTTCAGCACAAGGCAATTTTTCTTGTACTACACTGTTAAAATTATTGTAAGATCTGCTTTATCAGCATAAAACATGATACATTCTTATTATGCTTAAGTACAAGTTTGAAATTAGAATGACTTCTAGATGGTAGTCAGAGATATCTCTACTCTCTGATATCGTTGGAATGTCCTCGTTTATTAGATTGACGCGTAAACTACCAATGAAAAATGATATCGAAAGGTAAGGTCTGCCTTTATAACCGAGTTATGACAGTAAAACCATCATTTCTGGAGTTATGTCATTTGCTTTTGTGATACAATAGTTATTTAATACACGATCATTCCTTGACTCGTTGTGGCTTTTGTCAATTGTGTATGAGATCTGAAACCCATCATGTGGTTATTTATATAATTATAATAAACATAAGAACACAGAAACGTTGAAGGCTGTAATTGAAGTGTAGCCTCACACAGATTGTATAGTTGATGTTTTCTTGTTTCCCAAATTGCCATAATTGTGTCTGCCTTTTATGATGGTGACTAATCTGCAATATTTTTAGTTTAATTACTCTTTAAGTTAAGTTACCAGCCTATGAGAAATTTTTTGTGGAAGATAAAATTATATTAACAAATTTGGAATACAAAATTCCTTGTTCTCGTTGCTAGTGGTATTATTAAATGCCACAAACATTTTTGTGTACTGTATATTTATACATTAATTAAATTACTTACCTTGATTTTACCAATGCAGAGCTGAGAAAAGCGAAGGTATGAATGTTAAACTTGGGTCCGTCTCAAGAAACGGTGTTACTAGCAAGGTGAATCGGGTAATGGCATTAGTCATACTATAAATACAAGACTGGTGTAGGTTTGGTATTTCTCACTGCTCTGCAAAATGACATTACAGAAAGCGCTTCTGAATCTACTGTTACTAGACTTTACTTGTCACTAGTAAAGTTGCATTATTATCCTTAGGATAAACTGTCATTCTTGTGACTCAAAGCATAATTGATGCAACCATTTGAGGTTGAGTGCAGTGTATCTACAGCTTGACCAGCACTGCTACAAGCATGATTATATGTGTGTTGACACTTATAATGCTTCCTCACTACTTTGTGATAATTTGCTTCTAATTTTCATTCTTGTGTTTCTGATGTGCCCCATACTTGTCATTTGTGAGTCTCATTCATTTTATAATGAATGGCTTATTGTATCTGTACAATATTACATAACTGGCACAGTTTTAATATGTGTCAGATAATGACACGTGGTTTGGAATTTAGTGTGTGTATATATATATACTGTTCTTTAGTGTGTGTGTATGTATGTATGGATATATATATATGTATGAATGTATGAATATATACATATGTATGTATGTTCCGCGAATGGCTTACTCGACATTTTTTACATGTCGAGACTTTATTATAATTTTTAATATTCTTTTTATACAAAAAATAAATAACCCTTTTGCTATCTAATTTAGAAACATTAAAATAGGATCCATGTGTATGTTTTATTTATCAATATGCCTTTTTAGTTTTGTGACAGTATATAAATGGATTATATTACAGTATATGAAAATCTATCATTTTTATACCAAATATTAATATAGCATTAAAACTCAGAATCTTTTATGAAAACAAAATTGGTTTTCATGTTAATAAAGTTGTGATTTAGATTCCCTTCCTATAATTTATCACTTAATATACATCGTACTGTATTAGTGTTTACAACTAATTAACAGTGTCACGTATGCATTGCTCACCATAGCACTGTACTGTATTAATAACTAATCTGCAGAATTGTGTCTGTGTACCTCAGCACAGTACAGCACAGTGTCTGTGTTACAGTACTGTACACAACACTAACATAGTACAGTGCTAGTACTGTACTGTGTTAGTGTTGATAACTTCCGTACCATACTCAACATTTCCACCAACTATTCTAACGTACGTACTTCTATAAAAATATAAAGACTAAATTCTAGGATAAGAGAGATGCAGAAAATATTGTCTAGTAATTATGGACACAGTATACTAAGCACAAATTTAACCTTTATATGGTAATTACTATCTTGAATGCCCCACAAATAATCTTGTTGGATACTTTGCAGAAGCACAGGAGTTAAATATCAAGGGATTTATTCATGTTTGGATAACTTAATAACTTAAGTGATACATTTTTGTGGGTTGTTGGTATAGTTATGGCAAGTGTTAATGATGATAAAAACCATGTAATTGGTAAATGTATTTCAAAATTACTTACTGACAAGCAAAACTTTATTATTATTTCTGGAGGGGCAGAATGGTGGTTTCCTGTAGTTAGCCGCACTGAGTTAGCTCCACACCTGTAAGTCATATCAGCTCTTCTGAGTCCTTAATTAAAGCCTACCATAAACTAGAGGCCAAAACCAAAGAGGTGCAGGGAGCAGGATTCATTATCACCCTCGCCAAAGAATCAACTCCCCAGAAAGGAAGTGAGGCAAAACAAACTATTGCAAGGTTCACAGAAATTAAACAATGCAGGAAATGACTGTAAACGATCCATGCAGTAGTTAGGTCTTACACTCCCTAGTAACGGCTGACCACCACCAGGTGGCAGCACCACAGGAGCTGCCAGTTCTCATGTCAACAATTCTCAATCCATCACCTTGTGTCAGACACATTTGACAGCCCTTCAGGTCCTCGATTTTCTAGGCAAGTGTTAGCCATCCTTTCAACTCTACCTTGTGAAGGCCCACTTATATAATGCTTGTGTTCTGTAGTACAGCACTTGCTTCACGTGCATGTATTTACAAGCGTCACTTGTATATTTTGGAAACTGTTCATCTTGAGCTGCCTTTTCCCTAGGTGCTCACTGATGTTGCCCCTGCCCTGACAGGGTTACTTCCCTGGTGGGTTTGGGTGTTTATTCCATAGAGGCCTCCTGTGAAGGGTGCCTCACCCTGAGTTGTGCAAGGATCTTTGACTCCTATGCAAGGCTCTGAAGTTGGGGCATACTGGGGATTGATTGAGGGGAGCACTAGGGTTTGCATGCTTGTATATATGGCAAGCCACTGGCACTCTGCACAGTACGTGTTTCCTTTGTGCTGCATTTGGTATCGGTTTATTTAGTGAGTGTCCCTAGTGCCTGGGGTGTCCTGCTTGTTCCTTCTCTTCAGGCCTTGGTAATTCCTGTGGCCTGTGATGTTTGGGTTTGCTAAGCCTCTATCTTAGCTCATGCCTGTGTGTATTAATTTTCTTGATTTTATTTATGTAGTGACAAGGTCTTGCAGGCAGAAGCTTCTTCAGGTTCATTTGTATATTTTTGTTGTTCATGGCTTGGTACCAGAGTAGTTGCCTCAGTTGGTTCTTTTTGGTTTTTAGGGGGGTTGGTGTTCGAGTGGCTGGTGATTTCTACTAGTTTTATGTTTGCCCCTCTTCCTACCACTGTTCATCTGACATGGTTTGACAGATTATATGTATTATAAATACATGGCTTTTATTCACTTTACATGTTTTAGGCTGCAGCTTATTTAATTTACCCCTGGAACACCTTCTACACCCATCACGTTTGTCTCCAGACCTACTCCCACTGAACCATTAAGATCAGTCATAACTATTCCAACTTCTTGGTATCATACCAACAACCAATTTTGAAAAAGAAAACGACTCGATAATTAAAGGTATCCTTTATTTACAGCATCATAATGCATTTTCTAGGTATCATACATGGCATAATTATTTCTGTCAATGCCATTATGCTTCCACACACACAAAAGCACTTTCAGTAAGAATGCTAATGTAAAAATCATACCAATAATATAATGACTCCATTTCCAATCTTACACGAGGATAGTAACATTATCACCCAAGGAGTGTTATCATAAAAGCTCATATAATTTACTTCTCACCATACATGGTAAGCTCCATGATGTCACAGTCAGACTAATAGTTTACTGGTATTAACAGACTGGAATGCCATTCTCACCAACTCGCCACACCATGCATACTTCATTAATGGACACTGGCACCAAAGCATTTATAACTAGGTTGTAATGGTTGTTATTATGGAATTGTAGAGGTCAGGGGGCCAATAGTTCTATTGCATATTCACTTGGAGGTTTGATCACTTATTTAACTGTACACAACTGAACTGTGGGAGACTCTTCAGTAATCTAGTATGGATAATAAGTGTCAACCTGATAAAGGTTTAATATCTAGGAACAATTAGGGTCTTCCTTCATAGGGAACAGCACTGTCCTAATGACTTGAATTAACCTAAGAACTGTGCCTTTCATCACAGTAAGAGCAGAGGGAAGAAGGGGACTGGTTGTAACACCTGTACTCTTAATACAATATAATTTTATATATATTTATATATATATATATAATCAATCTATAAACCCATATAGGTACTGTTAAGACAATTTTACTATTAATGGAAAGTAACTTGAGCCTACTCAATGTCCTACATATGCAGACAATGACAATTCATATTTTTATCTATTTAATAAATAAACAGTAGCACCAAATCAAAAGTAGTTGTAGTATCTACAGAAAGAGATGCTACAAAGGGTATTCACTGTTAATCACAGACTGGTCGGTAAACCAACAATTTTAATGAACAATAAGTGCTAAATGGGCAGATCTAGAAGGCCAAAACTGGGAGTTCACTGTCAAGATCTTAAGATGGAATAGTACAAATAAAATTGCAGTATTACGGGCTATTAAAACAGTGAGAGAGAACTCTGCCACGTAATCCAAAGACACATTTTGTTTCAGTAGTGGAATGATGCTCCCTGTATTTTCAAGATCTGCCATTGAACATTTGTCCAGATTTGCACCTCATTGAACTTATCAGATGTAAAAATTTCCCAGTAATACAAAATGACTTGTCTTGTACTATAGCAATTCAGACAAGCTTAATGAGCTTTCTGTAGACCGGTGGAAGGGTGTGAGGATAGGGACGAGTCGTTTCATGTCTTTTTGGCTTTTCTTTTGTAAATTCACACACTTAATGCCAGCTTTAATTGCAGAGCACTAAAACTAATAACCTACTTAATCCAAGTAAAACTATTGGGTCTCCAAATAATTTTTGCTAAGACTTCCTCACTGGAATGATAAACCAACACTTAATGACAAGAAAAAGCTTCTGTATTGATTTATAAATGAGAAGTCTAATCCTGAAATTAAAAGTTCCCTGGTAATTTATATATATATATATATATATAAATGCTGGTAATGACATTTCAAGAGGTCAAGTACATAATTTTGAACAAAGAATATTTGTATAAAATTTGTCGAGGCTGATCAGCAGTATATCGCCTGTCATTTAACATTGAACAATTTCATAACACACTAGCCTTAACAACTCAAGATTGAGACCATATAATGGATTTATCAAACTGGTCCTCATTTTTCCAAGTCAATTCTGACTACCCAGAATACAGTTATTTAAAAATACTGTATATGACAAAAGATACAGTGACACGTAAAGCCTAATAACAAAATTCAATGAGAAATTCTCATGCTATAAAGCAGTTGACACTCAATAATCATGACCAGGAACAGAGTTTCTCAACATCCAACATACATCTCATAAAACAGTTTCACTCACTCATGACTGGAAATGTCAGGTGTTTGGCCTGTAAGAATTTTATACAAATGTCATTGTCCTCATATTCATCAGCTGGAATACCTAGTTCATATCTGTATTCAATGTTGGAACAATTACTTTAATTCATATATTTCTGGCAAATACTATGGAGTGTACTGTTAAAAACACAATTAGGAATTGTATCACTAGAGTGGACGTGTATAATTCGTTTTGATCCAGTTCCAGACCTGTATAATTACTAGTTATCAAAACCCAATATAATAACTACATTTGTTTCATTAGTAACACTGTTTAGGATAAAATATGTAAATAAATATAATTTGGCAAGTTACCTTGACATGGGAAGGGAAGCAAACTTCCCTTCTCTTGTGCAACTTGTCCAGGCACGTTCTTCTACACTGCATAATACATCTAAAATCTGTGGCTCGGGGAAATGAATTCTAGCATCCCTCATCTCAAAAATGTAGTTTACATTGTAGTAGTTAAAAATCAACTTTTGTGGTAAAGCAGAAATATTACACTTCACTAAGCCCACTGAAAAAACTTGAAGGAAAACATTTGTTGTTGTTTTGTGGTAGACAACATTTATCACAAATACAAAAACCTAAATAAAGGCAATTCCATTGGAGAGTTTCTATGAGGTTAGAGCATTTTTAGACTGGAAGTATATATCAGGCATGTCAATCCTGAGGTGTTGCTGGCAGGCAGTTATCCTACATCCTCATACAGTTGATCCTCCCACTCCTCACCCTGACGGCAAAAAAATGCACAGTCAAAATATGAATCCTTCATTATAATGTTAAGTGTTAAAGATGTTAGTCTGATATATAATTGAGGAAACTAACCCTACACTTGTGCATTTTAAAATCAAATTAACGAGTTTACTAAAGTTGACACTTTGTGACGTTTTATTATAAAACCCAAATGTCCAGCCCATCATAGCAATTTATATCATGACACATATGAGTACTATAATTAAAGCAACAACATGCTGAAGGCATGAGGGTAAAGAATTTAGCTACAAATTTAAAATGACTGCTTCCATAAACAAACAAGTCGAAGATCATCCTCCTGCTACAAGGAAAGTAATGCTTTGTGAAAACAATGGCAGTTTTGAAATTAAGAGGTGATCCACTTGTCATGTAAAGTCAATGAGATACAAAGAGTAATATTTATTTATGGATATCATGCAGGAAGAAATACAGTACAGTACAAACAAAATTGTTCAATTCCAAAGTTCAGTTATCATGTGCTGGAAAAGTAAAGAGAATAAATACAGGGAGGATATTATTGCTGTGACAATTCTAAGTTTGTCCATGACTGGCCAAGGTCAAACAAATACATACCATTAAAATCTCATCAAAATTACATACAAAAACAAATCAAGGAGAGTAGAAAAGAAATACCTTGGGGGAAATATTAACTCTGTGTTGGCGTCTCTGCTATTGTCTTGCCATCTTCTTGACTCGGGTCGCCTTGCGTTACCGCGTCACTCTTGCTGACAACGGGATCTGTCGTACCTGCTTCATCGCTACCTGAACTCTCATCACTGTTCTTCAGCAGGCCTCGAGATGATAGGAAGCTGAACCAAATGTGCAAAGTTTGTAAGCATGCAGTTTTAACACTCAAAAACACCAGACTTAATAAGTGTATTTGCTAAAGGTTGCAAAAAAGCAAAATAACTTAAAAGTACATACATATTAAGGCTAACTATATATTATTCTAACCACTAATGAGTTAACTAAATACTAATTCATGCACTACTGTTCAACAACAGATTCATTTACACAGCTCATTTTGAGAGGCTAAAATTCTGACAAGCAGATTTAGTAAATTTAAGCCTACTTCAAAAACCCATATAATTAAAAAAGGGAAAATTCCAATTCTACACAAGTACAAAACCAAAACATGACAAAAACCAGCGTTGAATTTAATGAAATGCAAATTTCTGGGTGACCCCTGATGGCTCCTTGAATCTACTATATTGGTATAGTGGCAAACTACTAGGTGCCATCAGCTGCAGAGTTTTTATTAGCTTACCGGGGACCAGAAGTCAAAACCTAGCCCTCCTCAAGAGAGGTGTAGGGAGCAGTGGCTCCATGAAAAACTTTTGTTTGTAAATTTATTCATGTTAGCCACCAACCTTGAGGTTACCTTGAGGTGATTCCGGGGCTCAACAACCTCGCGGCCCGGTCGTTGACCAGGCCTCCTCGTTGCTGGACTGGTCAACCAGGTGGTTGGACACGGCTGCTCGCAGCCTGACGTATGAATCACAGCCTGGTTGATCAGGTATCCTTTGGAGGTGTTTGTCAAGTTCTCTCTTGAACACTGTGAGGGGTCGGCCAGCTATGCCCCTTATGTGTAGTGGCATAACTGGCTGACCCCTCACAGTGTTCAAGAGAGACTTTGACAAACACCTCCAAAGGATACCTGCTCAATCATGCTGTGACTCATACGTCGGGCTGTGAGCAGCCGCATCCAACAGCCTGGTTGACCGGGAACCGGGAACAAAGGGAAAGTACCGGCAAGACAAAACAGATCACCGTTTGGTTAGAAACAAGACTTGCTTCAACACAGCCAAAAGAACTGCTCCAACAATGTAAACAAATGATCCAAAATACGTGAAACTAGTGCAAGCTAGATCGCCTTACCTTTCCCCATCATTTCGGGGTGAGGAGGGAGGCAGACTGGGTCAGCTGACTGCTCCACCAGTTCTTATGATGATGGAAACCACCCCAACACCCTGCAGAAGGGAGGCTGTCAGGAAACGATTAGGTTTCACCCAGAAATTGGCATTTGTGAGTGAAACACATGCACGCCAGGGAAGGAAGAACAGATGCGATGTTAACACGGTTGAACAGCCAACATCCCCACAAAGCAGGGTAATCCAAGGCAACCAACTGGACCCTTAGACCACAGCAACATGAATACAAAGTGGTTGCTGCCAGATACCCATGAACATCAATAAAAGGATGGGTAAGACGTGCAACATGCAAGGAACAAGTCCCACATGACTTGGGATCAAAGGTGTCATCGACCCAACAGGCAGCCAGGTGGAGGAAGAAAGACTGAACATTGCCTATTTACACAGACGATGGCCAACCCTAAATATGGCACATCACAAGAGCAGGTCCGGTAAAGGTATTCATAGTACTACCGAACCCGCAGGGGATTTCCAGGGTCTGCAGGGCGAGTGTTCTCTGAAGCTAAGCCCAGGTACTTAGAATGCTATGCAGGTAACCCCTATACAGTATAAGCCCCCTTGAAACTCAATGCCAGCAGAAAGGGCAAGAGAGACCAAAGGGGATGATTCGCTAGGCAAAACCTAATGGAGGCAGGAACTGTATGAATAAATCCCCTAAGCAAAATGCAGCACAAACGAAAAAAAAAGAGCCGTTAAAGGACCAAAAATTAAAACAAGGACCACAAACTAATTCTCAAGGCACTAGACCATGGAGAATGAGTAAACAAGGAAGAATCGTAGACCCAACCAGCCATATAAGCTGGAGTGACCACATCGGCACCATGACTAGGTAATCTTGAGATGATTTCGGGGCTTAGCATCCCCGCAGCTCAGTCCTTGACCAGGCCTCCTTTTTGTTATACATCCCCAGGAAGCAGCCCGTAGCAGCTGTCTAACTCCCAGGTACCTATTTACTGCTAGGTAACAGGGGCATCAGGGTGAAAGAAACTTTTTGCCCATTTGTCTCTGCCTCCACCGGGGATCGAACCCGGAACCTCAGGACTACGAATCCGAAGCACTGTCCACCCAGCTGTCAGGCGCCCTGACAGCTGTCTGACGTCAGACCTGTCAGGCATCAGGTCACACAAACCAGTGTGCCCCACCAACCAAAATCCACTCCTAACCTGAGGAAAGACAAATAGTCCTAGACAACTGGCTTACTTGATGGGTAGTAAGCAAGTAGTGGTTTCTTTTTGACTTTCTGGGTGCCTTCCCTTGGTGTTGGCTGACATGAATAAATTTACAAATGTTTTTTCCATAGAGCCACTGCTCCCTATGCCCCTCGAAGGGGCCAGGTTCTGGCTTATGGTCCCCGGTAGACAAATAAGAACTCTTCAGCTGATGGCACCTAGCAGTTTGGCGCTATATAAGTATCGTAGCTTCAGGGAACCACGAAGGGCTCCCCCCAGAAAGTGTTTATGTTTAGTGTACATGTGAGTGTACTGTATATATATATTACAGTGGAACCAAGATACCTAAGGGCTAGATAATCCAGATCAACACAGTCTCAACCAGAACAAGTTGATCTTTTTTTTTTTAGAAATGCAAGCAAAAAAAATTTGTTAAAAAATGCGTAATTCGTACAATATTTGTGTGTTTCACCATTTGTAGTGTATAACAAATACCCAAAATCTGACAATAAATACTTAGTGAAAAAAATTGATTTTAGGAAGGGGGATCTGATCATACTATCAGTTCCACTGTACTGTGGATATATTAAAAGGCTCAAGAAATGTTCTCTTAGTTCACTACTTGAATAAAAATATAACTCATAAGGTGCTGTAATTTGTTATTCTACAGTAATTCAACAAGCAGGTAGGCTTAATCTGTCACAGAATTGTAATACATTATGATCAAAATTAAAATCCAAATGTAAACCATTTACTTACATAGAACTTTTACTGTTCATATCCTTGTATGTTATTAAAGTATAAAAATGTAAGCAAAGCTATGTTCTGAGTATATATATGGGAAGTATTTTTCATGATCATTTGACTGATCATCGAGATAAGTTTACCATGTCCATTGTCGAAACCATGTTGTCAGGCAGAATGACTTACAGCACAACCTCACAAGGAATATTAAGTAACTCCAGCACCCTATAAGATCATGTGGGGTATGTGATAGGGAATCACTAAAGAATGCTCAAATCCAGCCCAGAATAAACATCAATGATTAATTTAAAAATGAATAACCTAATACGCCTTTTCACATCATTCCAAGCAGTCAACAGCAAGATCTCTTTGCTAACTACCAGTTGGATTGCCTGACCAACCCCTAAACCGATAACTGACACCATGGTGGCTGTTGTAGGTTGTCATTGCAAGCTTCTACATGACCCAGAAGTCTAATGATTGGAAAACACAGATATTCAACCGCGGCTAAGCATGTAGATGCAAGAGAGTTCAAGTGCCAGAGAGATGACTCACTGGAGGTATGAGGTCACCTTATCTTCCCAAACTGCCCAAAGCAGATGTGGAGCATAGTAGCTGTTCTGTCAGCTCAGAAAGCTGTGATTTCATTGGTTGAGCATGTCTATAGGCTACACAAAGGATAAAGCCTACCTCTCCATGTGGCTGGGTAGAACGAGTCATTCTGTACCCTGAGTCCTAGAGCCTCTTGACACACCTGATGTACCTCTGAGCTTTGCATCTTTTATAAATTTTGATGTAGAACCCCTATCATCCTACGCCTTCTAGCAAATCTTTGATTAGGCAGGACAAAACCTGACCACAAGATTTTGATATCATAGTGGAAGAGATTATATCTTCTGTTAATTTTCTCAGCCACTGGCATGTCAGTGTCTTCTTGTTAGCTCTTTTGGGACCTCAACGTGAACTGTTGCAAATGCCACGAGCAATTGCAGGTCCTCTTAGAATCTCGGTTATTACACTATTACACTCATAATGGTCAATTCACGCAGTTTTATTTAAAAAATATTTTTATTGAAAAAAATGTTTCCTAAAAACTTTATTAATGTATGTTTGAACATACCATCCTAACAATAATTTATTCTGTATTTTACCTATTAATATTCAATTACAAATTATAATAGATTTAAATTTGAAATTGTGAATTTCTTTAAGCTTCTTCATAGGAAGGCAAGATCCAGGGATGTAGCATGCATTCTGTTTTGATGGAATGTAATGCTGTACTCTCACTCCATTAAGTTGTTATTGTCTTTAAGAAAGCAGCAGAGACCTGACCTATTTTCCATGTGTTGATTATGAGATCTCTCTCTCTCATGTATGTTCCAGAGAGTACAATATTAATGCTCTGAGGAAGGCCATAGTAGTTTCAGTGTTATGATGATTTGTATTTGAGCAGTACAGGATTTCTATTTTCTCTAGGCTGCAATTCACCTGCCTTGAAAGGGGATGCGAGCACAGACCTTCATTCTAAATGAGAGCACAAGTTCCTTAAAGAGTATCACCTTGTCTGTTTGACTACGGTTGGCAGCACCCTGCTGACCTAATCTACAGGGGGTAGACACACGTGTAGTCCCACACCAGCTGTGTGTCATTCTTCCATGGATATGATGTGATTTCATCTGGGTGAAAAGCAGAATTACTAACATGCTGAAAACTAAGAAATTTAGATTCTCTCATGACTGTGCACTAGGTTGTGGCAAGGCTTTTCATGTTCTCGTTGACTTCACTGTAGCTTGCAAGGCATCAAAGACATTTTTACTCCCTGAATATAGCAAAAGTGAACTGGATGATCACCAACACCAAGAGCATGTGCTTATCTAACTATGCCTATGGGAAATGGGATCAAACTCTTGGGCTCTGCCTCCTACTTACTGGGTATCTAGTGAATCTATTCACCATGACCTTTTACTGCTCTACACTGTCTGTCTGTCTCAGTCTCTCTCTCTCCATATTCTCTCAAACTCAGAGAAAGTAATTTTCAACTTAATTGAATTAAGTTGACTGTTGGTCTCCACAGAGCCTAGTTACCCTGTTGACTTGTAGGTGCACATACCTGGTGATGGTTGGGTACAAGTTGGGTGAGCCAACTAGGAATTAACCCCCCACCCCTTTCCACCCCCCTTTCTTTACTTAAGACCAGTCATTTTTAAGTAATTTGGTATTAGTGGTATTAGAATCAATGTTCTAAGCTTTTAACAAACAACAAGTTTAATACTATGCATTGCTGAGCAAATGGCCAAGTTGGTGGTTCACTTTTGCCAAGGAAATGTGCACCACCTCCAAAACACAAAAATATTAATGTATATACTGTAGTGACATTTACCAGCTTACATACTTCAGGCACAGCTCTTTGCTTTTGCTTTCAAGTGCATCATTCTCTTTTCTTAAGTTATACAATCTCTTACATCTCAAGACACTTTATTTGATTTTGCCAGGCCCTCCTATAATGATATCATTAATCCATTTACAGTACAGAGTAACATTACACACTTTTATCTAGGGATTACAAACAAGAAATTTTCAACTACTGAACAGTATTTTGGACGCACATAATATATCGATACCAGGAAGTAAATCTTATTTTAATAAGTAAAAGATTTGAGCACCTTTGGAGCTTTACATTACACGAGACAATCTGTTATTCCCTGCTGAGTTACCCTGTTGGAGTGTCAGTGTCTGGGTTCAAAAAATATAAACAGAAATAAAAGTTTAAAAGTAAGTATTGAAAGGCATACAAGTGTGTTAGTGTGAATACTTACTTGAAATTATCTACTAAATCATCTTGGTCCTTCTCCTCTCTCTTCCCTGACTCTTCTTCACTCTCTGCTGGTTCCAAATTACTGCATACCAAAGCCATGCATTATGTTAAATTATTATCCACTACAAAGTTCAATGGTTATTTGAAAACCGAGTTAGAAACAGCACAAAGATTAAAACACAGGTCTACACACAATTCAGCAAGACTTAAAGAGATACATTAAGCAACAAAAGTAAACTCTAGCACATCTAAAAACAAAAACACCATCCAAGCATTGCAGTTTAGTCTAAATATATCGATAATATATTATCGTTCAAGTACAGTAACAAATTTAATATATACAAATTTTACCATGTTTATCCTATGTACTTTAAAATCTTTCATGAATACCTCATTAACCCTTGAACAGCGGCTATAGCAATAGGCAATTTTGTGCGCACAGCCAAGAATGAATGATCATTCCTGCCTATGTGCAAAAAATATAACAATTTTAAAAAATAATTTTTCATTATGGAATTATTAATTTGCATGCAAAATGTAAGAAAAACATGAAAATGAGTATATACAGTATTTATCATTTCACTCCATGGAGGCGCTCTGGAAGGTTGCATGGTGGCTATGTCTTGGCGTCTGTCAACAACTGGTGCCTGACTTTGCTGATGCTTCCTGTGTTATCCTCAAGTGTTTCACTGATTCTTTATCACTCGTTTACCTTTATTTGCAGGAGTATGTGTGTTGAATAACATGATAAATCTCATATCTCACATAATACACGATAATGTTTCAATTGATCGGTTTACCTGGTATATTCCATTACAACCAGTATACTGTATAGTGGTGAAAAAAATATGAACTTAATATACAATGGTGTTGGGCTCTGGGCAATGTACATATGGCATCATATGGATGTGAGTATAGATTGATAAAAAGGCGTAAGCCACCACTTATCACTGCAGGCTACACATAATGAAAGAGAATGATTTGATTGATGATTGGTTTATATTTTTACAACCATATGGAGTTGTGGAAACCATATGATCCTCATTAATATACATATCATGTAATTATGATGGAATTTGATACAATGACAATGACCGCATTCCCCTAGTAACATGCACGACAATAACCGCATTCACATAGTAACGTAACCATGAAATGATAGGACTTTTTTTTCAAGGGTTAAGATAAACTCCATTACATCCACAGAGAGCTATTGTATCTTATTAGCACTATACACATGTAAAACCCAGACAATAATTGTTTAAATCAACATACGAGAATAACCACTGTAAGGGTTCAGAGCATTCATGTTAATCTCATTACCAAATATATGTGCATTTCATTAAAATTCTACTGTATGTATTACAACAGTGTGGTATCAGATATAATCAAGATCAGCAAAATATTTGGTGCATTTCATGCTTAAATCTAATCAAGGTACTCTGGAAAATGTATTAAAATATATTTAAACCTGCAGGGCATTATTAATGCCAGAACAAAGGAAATGCTCTATGTAAACATTGAACAGTATTCAATCTCATGACAGGATCTCCAAATGTATGTAACAAGATGCCACAAATATTACTCATTTATCTCCATTTCACAATATTTCTCAACTTAATTATTGTGGGTACTTCCAATTTGCATATTCATTAAATTAAAAAACCATCAAAATACATGCAAATATGCAATACAAGATGCAAGGTTATCTGTTAATATTACTACAACAAAATGTCATGCACTGAATGTTAACCAGAAAGCTTTAAACACAAATTAGAACAGTTTATTCCATAAACGGTGCATTTTTATGCTCACCTATTTTGAGGGTCACCTGCCGGGGTAACCGTGTTCTTCTGGTCATCACAGTTAGATTCAAATGCCGAGTCAAAATTCACATTAGAGAAATCTGCTTTGAAGGCCTCTCGGTTGGTGGTAGTGTCACCAAAAACAGAATTTGAGCTATCTTGCTGAGCCATAGCAGGACCAAAGACATTGGTGAAATCTGTAGAAAACGTCTCCTTTTTATGCTTACGACTTTGTCCAAATGGATCCACAGTGGAAGCACCTCCAAATACATTTCCACCAAAGTCTGCCCAGCCAGTATTGTCAGAGGTATCTGACATGGGGGCCGACTGCCAGGGGTTTACAGGTTCCTCCGGGCCACTGTTTTGACCCCCACTAGACCGTTTGTCAAATACCTCTGCCCAGTCTGCAAACATGTATTTTATTATTAAAGGTTAAAAGCATCTTTCTTCAACTGTAATTAAAAGGTAAACAATAAAATCATCATCATAGAGGGCATCTTCTAAAATGTGGTACACAAATTCTGTCTTTAATATGGCAAACTTATACCTGTATAAGGTTTCCATCCTCGTACCAACTTGTGTTTAATATAGCCTCATATTTCATCTATTTAACCTTATTCACCTCACATTTCCAAACGAACCTAGTATTGTAATATATAATTTTGTCTATCCAATTTATCTATCCATAAAAGTGAATTTTTTTGGTATGCTTGGTTTGAGTCTGGACTATTTTAGTTTTACAACAGTGCTTCACGTTTTTTTCCTGCATTCTATGGGCACGTTTTGGTTTGCTTCGTAATTACTGTACTTGCCTCCTATTCATAAAATGTTTTATTTTTTTTGCTAATGGTAAATGGTTAGTTTGAAATTGCTCAATATAGTATTTAAAATACACCTACAATAACACACACATTTATGCATTATGGTATAACAATTTTATGGACCCAACACAAACATGGACCTACAAATGTACCTAAATTTCAGAAACCCTCGGCGTACTAATGGCTTTATACACTATTTTTGGCTTACCAATGAATCGTCCACTGTTCATGTATAATTTGTACGTACACTTGAAAAATTTATTATTATTATTTATTATAAATATTCCTAACCACCCTAAATTTTCACCATCCAGAAATAAAATGGCACTCAAAATTTATCCACACTACTGTGGGTAGTAGTTACTGTTAATGTCATGGCTAAAAAATGGAAGCCTACCTATATACCTACAGACTAATTATTATTAATAATTTATTGCAAAAACAGCACTGAATATCATGGCTACTTAGGGTGCTCGCTTCTGTATACCAATCTGAATTGTGAAATACAATTAACTTTACGTATCTTCACCTTATAATCTGTATTAGCCCTTAAAACAGCTGCTGGAAAATATGACATCTACCACTATGATCACAGATTGGTGAATGCATGTATTACTGTTCTGTTACAGGCATAAAAAATTGTCTTTTTTCAGCCTTGAGAACTGTTATTTGTGAAACCTATGTAAATTCATCATTCTCATTTCCCTATTTACCACTTTATAGTATGGAGAGACATCAACTCAGGAGAAATATGAGTAAATTAGAGAGAGAGAAAATGAATACAACCAACAAAGATACTCCATCCAGTTGCTGTATGTTGCACAGTACAGTACTTATTACAGAATGACGTTGAAGCCACACCACCATCACACTACAATACATCCATAGCAGAACGTCAACTGATCCTTGCAGCAACGTGTAACGTGCATCCTCTCAGTTATTATCTAACGTATGTTAAGTATGACAGGTAGCCTACAATCATCAGGATGTGAAAAAAACGACTACTGAAGGCCCTAAACATATTTTGGAGATGGATACTGGTTATCCCGTGGCATGTGTAAAACAGCGGAAATCACACCACTTCACAATGGAGGTAGTAAAGCAGATGCAAAAAAATATCCACCCTCAGAACTATACAGTACTTGCATCAGTCCAGACATTTTATTAATTGACCGAAGAGTGGGCTACATTCCAAAATAGTCCTGTTAGGTATAATACTTTGTTCTATCTCAAAGTTTGACTTAAGTTTAAAGCACTTATTTTCTTTTCAAACATTATATTAGAATTGTTAAGATAAAAAAACTAAATAGTGTTTGATCCATACACAATGTTTCAGAAATGTATTATAACTAACTTTATTGTAAAAAATTTCATGAATGACAAACTCACCATCCTGATCAACTTCCATTTTAGTTTCTCCTGATCTGAGTCCAGTAAACTCCTCTTCGTCTTCGTCTTCCGAGCTGGACTCCGTCTCCTTCTCCTTATCACTGTTGAGATCATACAACTATTAAATTCTCCTAATTACATAAGCTTGTGATACAGTACTGGGAAAGTCTATCAATCTCTAAAGAATAAGTAAACTTTGTTGCAAAAAATGCATTGTTAATCAAGTGCTGGCAAAAAAACTCAAAAGCAATATTAAAATGTGATAGTTTTAACATTTTATATTTTTTTCTAAAATTGTGGGTGAAATTAACTTCAACCTCTTCCTTCAATGTATTGCACTTGTCAATCATCTGTACAGAGAATGAAAACTTCCTTATGCCTCAACTCAAATACATGTCCAGCTTCCAATAATGTCCCCTGACCTACCTACTGGGCTTCAAATGAACTTTCTTTGTCCACTTAGTCTATTACTCCTGGATCTTCTATGTAGTGAGCATATCCCCCCCATTTTCCTCTCAGGTTGTGATGGCAAGTTCCTCAATCTCTCATTATTGCTGAGCCCTCTCAATTCTGGTACTAATCTAGTTGAAAATCTCTCAACTTTGTTTTGTGCTTCACAAGGTGTGGGTTACTGATGCTGCATATTCAAGTAACATCTCACATAGGCCATGTGTATGAAATTAAAAGCCTCTTTGTTTAGATTCTTAAATGGCATTCTTATGTTTGCTAACATGCCATTGGCTGCTGCTGTTATCCCGTTCACATGAGAATCTGGTGTTAATGTTTGAATTATGTCTATTCCCAGGTCTTTATCTTACAGTTTCTTGTGGCTGTCTTTCCCTCATGGAATAGTTAAAGACAGGTCTCCTGTCTCCCTTACCCATCTTCATTACTTACACTTACTCCGATTGAATTACAGCAGCCATTTATCTACCCACTCCTGAAGTGTGTTGAGGCCTTCTTATAGCACACTACGGTCCTCTTTAGTTCTCTCTCTCCTCATTAACTTTGCATTATTTGCAAATAACATGATGTATGAGCTCACTTCTTCTGGGAGGTCAGTTACATAAATTAGAAAGAGCAATGGTCCTATGACAGAGCCCTGTGAAACACCACTTTCCACTCTCTCCAGCCTGATGTATCCTTTCAGAATATGACGTTTTGTTTCCTGTCCATCAGTTACTCCTGTACCAATTCAAGTGCCTTGCATGTTCCCCTGCTTGCCTCTCCATCTTGTGTAATACTCTTTGTGAGGAACTGTATCAACAGCTTTCTCAGTTTACGAAAATGCAGTCTACCCATCATTCATTTTCTTGTCTTATTTGGCAACCCTGTCGTGCAATTCAGTGAAGTTTCTTAACACTTTTTGCTCGTTAATGACTCAGTATGGCGTCAAAAATTAACAAATTTGGCCAGTTTTCGGCTTGGCTTCGGGAAGGGCGCACTGCGGTTTTAGACTTAATATGCATAAACTCCTGTAGGGAATTTTATTGCGAACACATTGATACCAAAATGAAAGACCTAGGACGAGAATTGAGGTGACAAAATTGAAAAGTGTGAAAACCAAGATTAAAAAAACGCACACTCCCACAAAATGCACGGCGCACCTTGGGGTGGTCTGGCGCTCGCTCCCTCTGTGAGCAAAAGTGTTAACCATAATTTTCTTTTAAAGAATGTTTATATGCACTTACCTATTGGTGACTATGAGGAAGTGATGTCTTTATGCCCACCCTTCTATCCTCACACCTGTCTCGTTGTAATTTAACTATTCTCATATTCACTGTCAAATCTGGCCTTGCAGTTGTGGATGGAGTTGGCTTCTACAACTGCTACTTCCAGTGCATTCCATTTTTTGACCACTCATGCAGGGTACAAGTACTATATTTCCTATCACTTCAACTCGTCTGCATTTCCAGCTTCCACTTATATCTGCTCTTCCTATTTCTCACATTTTAAAGAGGGTGTCTTTGTTCTTAAACCTTTGTCTTAAAAGGTTTTGAAATCTAATGTCCTTAACTTATCCTAATAACCTAACCCTCGGCTCTAGCACTGATCGTGTTGCAAACCTCTGTACTCTAACAATTTTGATATTATACTTCACAATAGTAAACAGACGCCACCTTTGACAAAAATTATGGGCACCCCTCCCGGGTGCACGAGCCTCATTACTGAGCGGGCGACCACGGATAACATATGCTGCTGCTGCTCACCGCAGCGCAGCTTGCATCCACATTACTTGATGAAATAAATAACTAATTATTTTGCAATGATTGTGTTATAGAATATCCTGACTGATAAAAACTGTACAAGGTTCAGATATCAGTGAGCACAAGCTGGGTTATGATGTTCACAGTGAGAGGTTTACAGCACCAGTTTTGACCATCTATGCATTATGTAACAGGACTTAATGTTCCTTTAGAAAATAAATATGAGGAAAATGATTCATAGGCTAGAGTTAGCAATATTGGAGGTATTCTGCTGGTGGCGTTGTCTGCTGGTAGCATGGTGCGAAATGCTGTTCTTGGTCGTTACCAAACCCACCAGAACTGTTTTGTAGTTCAATATGGTACATAAAAATGTAGTGTAATAACAGCAAAATCTGTATGATTAGAACACTGGGATTTATTTCTCGCAGCATTAGTAATAAAACACCTGCTGTTATTCTTCAGCTATATCTTGCTCTTGTTAGGGCCCCATTTAGATTATACACTTCAGTTTTGATCGCCATACTATAGAATGGATATAAATTTACTGGAACGCCTCCATTGTAGGATTACAAAGTTAATCCCGCAAATTAGAACCCTGTCATATGAAGAAAGAATGACAGTTTAATTTACATTATCTATAAAGGCGAAGAATTATAGGGTGACATGATAAAGGTGTACAAGTGGAATAAGGGGGAATATTAATAGGGTATTAAAAGTACTGTATCAACACAAAATAGAACACAAAACAATGGGTATAAATTGGATAAGTTTAGATTTAGGAAAGACTTGGATAAATACTGGTTCGGTAACAGGGTTGTTGATTTGTGGAACCAATTACCGCATAACATAATAGTAGGAGGCTCCCTCGGTTGTTTCAAATGTAGGTTAGACATATATATAAATGAGACTGGGTGGATATTAATAGGAGCTTCTTTGTATGGGTCAATAGGCCTCCTGCAGTTACCTGTATTCTTAAATTCTTATGTTCTTATTTATTGTTTAAAGAATATAATATTATGAATACATTAGTGACAACAATAACCCTGGGTATCTATGTTCTGTGATACAAATAACATTATTGACAGTCCACTGTATCATTGCACTTAAAAAAATATAGGTAAAAACCTTCAAAATATAAATATATAATATATTCAACGTGTGCAGTTACAATTTCATGCAAAATATGTGTAGCTAGACTCAACTCTAGTAACTGGTTACAAGAGTATTGCATTCTCACCGTATCACTTCTGCTCATTCTCTCTTCTACAATATGCAATAGACATTCAGACAATCCAACAAAGTTACAAACTCGGTGCAAAATTCTTATCTCTCTCCAGAATATCATCAATCTTTCCGTTGTGACACATCCAAGCTATTTGTTCAGAAACAGTCCCTTATCTCAGTGTTCCTATATACATTAATCAACGGACAAGTAAGAACATGAGTGAGGGTGTGAGACCTTAACGTACCACCTTTTGAATCAACTTTTAGTTTTGATGTGGCATGTTTGGCCAGGTCATCCGCCACCTCGTTGAGCACTATTCCAACATGAGATGGAATCCACATGAATTTCACTTTGTGACCTATCAGCTGTATCTCATTTATAATTTTCTTATAATCTTCAATTATGAACTATTCCCCGATTCCCCTAATTGAATCAATCAATTCAATTCTATTTTCTTCCCATGATTTTTTCCAGTATAGGATTTTGTAAGGCATAAACGTTATGTCACAGTAGTCTACAGTTTAGTGCTTACTGCTTATACACTTTGAGTAGTTTACCTTTTCCAGACTTCTTGGAGCTTTCCAGTCTCTGATGTTTTACTGTAAGTTATGCTTAATGGAGAACACACAACTCAAGGAGCCTATGCAGCATCTGTGCTTCAATTCTTATTTTTCAATTTTAAGAGGCAACAAATTTATTGTGCTGTACACGTTTAGTGTTATAGTTACAAATGGCGGTCATGGAAAGAATGCGTGTCCTTTGCCTACATTTATTCAACTAAAACACCAGGTACACGAAACACAAAAGGATAAATGATAAATGCGTTAAAACAGAGAAGCAGAACATTTGTACAGCTATGAGCAATCTCAATCCTTCTCTACTATGCACATACAGGCAAGGCACACGAGGACAAACACAACATGATATTAATGGCAACATCAAATGTACAGTATAATAAAGATATAAATATTCCTAGTACAGTATTGTAATTTGGACTGTGCTCTTGGGTCACAGTATTGTTAGCTCAAAGCTAATATAGTCTGCCACAGCTCCTGCTTGTCCTCTGGTCAAGGAATGACTCGCTTTAGGAATCCACTGAGTGGCATTATGCTTCAGTCCCATAAGTCTCAAACACAACTATGCAATAGTGGGTTTTAACATTAACTTTACGGCACTCAGCACGAGGTACATTATGTCGCATGAGGTCATGTACCATGTAGTGTCCTAATAACACTGGGAATCAATCTAAACCAGGATTGTCCAACTATGGGCCTGCGATCCACATGATTTTTTGCAGCCCGCAAACTCTCCTATAAGAAATAAATCATATATATAGATAAATAATAATAATCTGAGAAAGATTACCCACAAACTTATGCTTATTAAGATAAAATTTGAAAGCATGAAAATATTTTTTCAACATTATGCAATACTTTCCATTATTTATGTAAGATTCTAGTTGTATGAGTGGTTTACAGAAAAAAAAAAATGAACAAGGAAAATTCTTAAAAACAGTCAAGTTTAATCGACACAGAATTTTTGTGTTATTCAAAAATAATGACACTGTCTTGAAAGCTTACAACACAATACTTTACATAATTTGTATGTTTCAGCTGACTGTATGTATCTCTAATAAAGTTACATTTCAATTCTTTACATACAGATACCGGTATCTACTACCGGTATCTACCGGTATGAATATGTGGGCCAATAGGCCCACATATTCACTACAACCAGCACTTTTTGAAGGAAAATGTCTAAGTTTTCCTTGATGTCAATATTTATTCTGGCAATATTTCTTTTACTTGCTAGGAGGATATTGAACAGCTGTGGACCTCTGATATTCAAACAGTGTTCTCTGATTGTGCCTATGGTACCTCTAATCTTCATCACCTCTTTCTGCATTTTCTACCATATCATTTGTTCCATTATGTTATTTTCCTGTGCAAATTTGAGACTTGGCCTTGCAGTATTTTCCATGTACACTAGATTATATTATATAATTCTTCTCATCTCCTTTCTAGAGAGTACATTTTGAAAGCTTTGAGACACGTCTAGGTGTGCTGTACAAGCTCTCTGAATTCCCTTTATTTCAGAAAATCTCTATTGTCCTCAAAGTGAAAGTGAATACTGAGCAGTGCTCAAGAAGATACAGCACAAATGACTAGCATAATGAATCACATCACATGTGATTCCTGAAGCGTGACAAGTGATTTGAATAACATAAGCATTGTGATGGTTATCTCGAGATGATTTTGGGGCTTATTGTCTCTGTGGCCCAGTCCTCGACCAGGCCTCCACCCCCAAGAAGCAGCCCGTATCAGCTGTAACTCCCAGATACCTATTTACTGCTAGATAACAGCGGCATCAGGGTGAAAGGAACATTTTGCCCATTTGTCTCTGCCTTCACTGGGGATCGAACTCGGAACCTCAGAACTAGGAATCCGAAGCGCTGTCCACCCAGCTGTCAGGCGCCCCTGGGATCCCTGTATTTGGATGTTTTCATAATCCATCCTATTATTTTCCTGACAGATGCTGTATTAGCTTTGTTATGCTCCCTAAACATCAGGTCAGACATTATTTCCAGAATCTTTATATATTGTTTTCCTTCTATGAGTAGAAGGAATATTGAATACTGAATATGTCTAGCAACCCTGCATTTTGTTTCAAGGTCTTAATTTTGTCCATACCTGAACATCTGGAATTTATCACAGATAAATGTGGTTACTTATTATTATTTATTAATAATAAATATTAATTTATTTCCATGTTATTTTCCATTGCCCAATTGAAGACTATTAATATATTTTGTAGCTTTTTAGCATCTTCTACGTCAGTAACTTTCATGCTGATTTTTGAGTCATGTGGAAAGGATGACACGATGTTGCGATTTGTATTTTTATCTATATCGGATATGTTTGGGTGTACTTAAATTTTATTTTCTTTGACTATTGCTCTTTGCATATTGTTTGATAGGAAATTAAATATTGATCACCCTACTTTATCATTACTGATCCCATTTAATGGGTTATCATTCCATGGTCACATTTATCAAATGCCTTTGCAAAGTCCATGAACACCACATCTGCATTTTGTTTTTATTCTAATGCTTTTGTGATTTTGTCATAGTGGTTGACTAATTGCTACAGGCAGGATCTTCTCACCCTAGATCCATGTTGACCTGGGTTGTGAAAGTCACTATTCTCCATAAAACTGGAAACCTCACTCCTAATTACTTTTTCAAAAGCTGCAAACTTTAGGTGGCTAACAAGCGGAACACTCAGGCACTAGGAACATTTACCAAAATAAAAACAAAGAATGCCGCCAACTACAAGGTTGTGTCGAGGAGTCACGAGACACTGCATAACTCCTGGGCAAGGCTCAGGTGGCCTGGCCTCTCAGAGATGAACTCCCAAACACACCAGGGAAGCCAACTCTGGCCATGCAAGGAAAATGTCAAAGGAGCACCTAGGGAAGGTGGCCCTAAGCAGGTACAGCTCCAAGTATAGATAAGAAAACTTCATACAACAGTGTGGCTTGAAAACATGCTCTTGAAGAAAAATACCAACAACTAGGAAGTAATTAATTATCAAAAGAAGGCACCAAACCGGGAAGGCTATGTAGCACCATCAAATGTGCGGAATAATCAGGTGTTAAATATCACCAAGGATGCCAATACATCCTTTAAACAAAAGGTTAATTCAATTTCATGCTGTAATCATCCCTCCCTTTATGAATTAAATAAACTGTACTAATGAGTCACAACTGATAACATTTGTTACCTTCTTGAAGAGAGATTTTGTCACATAATACACCTTTAAAATGATTTCACCCTTCATTAGTTCAATTGTGCAACAAACAAGTTAACTTAGATTTAATGAATATTTATGTATTCATTAATAATACCTTGTACAGTTATTATTTGACTAGTTATCATAGCTTTCAGTGCTTCAATAATAAAGTAATATTGTTTACGAAGTTTGGGCAACAACACTGGACTAAGGAAAGTTACATGTAGAATCATGTACAGAACCGCATTTAAAACGTTTGTTAATTTTTAGTAATCTTTATAAAATATATGAAATGCTACACTTACTTTTCTGACTGCACAGACTCTTGGTTGAAAGTGATTTCCTTTTCCTTGTCACTCCACATGTCGTCAAAGTCATTCATGTCTTGACGTCGGTGCGCGCACATCTCCTCAAACAAATCGTGATCTTCAGCAACCCCACCTTCTCCTCCTCCTTCAATTCCCTGACCACCTGTAGTAGTACCAGTTCCCATTCCTGAGGCACCAGAGAGTGCCAGAGCTTGTGTACTCAGCCTCTGAAGGGGTCCACTGCAAAAATACCACACAAACTAAACTAATCTATATAATAGGCCAAATCTATTCTAAGATGATGATGAGTTGCTATAATGTGGTTGAAGAAATGATGACCAAACCACACACCAGAGGATGAAGAAATGATGTTTCAGTCCGTCCTGGATCATTATCAAGTGATAATGATCCAGGACAGACTGATTATCAAGTGATAATGATCATTATCAAGTGATAATGGTCCAGGACAGAGAACACATCATCGTTTCTTCATCCTCTGGTGTGTGGTTTGGTCATAAAATCTATTTTAAGCTTAGAAACATCAACCAAATTTTAAACAATTTGATTTCAATTCTTTATTATTGTTTTCCTCTTACTGTTGCTTTACATTTCATAATATCCCTCCTCTCAAACAAATTTGGAATATTCATATTTATATTTCATTTGAGCCCTCCTTTTATAAATTTGGAAATGATTTGTTACCCAATATTAAACATATGTTAAGATATTTCAATGTCTGGAACATCCACCTGAAATCCACATGTAACTAGACAACCCTCCACACAAACCACAATGTGACATGAACATGGAACAAAATAATTAGAAAGTGCTTGTTTACCTACATTATGATATACTTATAACAAAAAGTTACATTATGCAATTTTCAAGCTTTATATGGAAAACGAGTACTAGAGCATGATATGTGAAAGACAAGTATGTGTTCACAGCACAAGTAGTAGACAGAACTGTTCACAGCACAAGTAGTAGACAGAACTGTTCACAGCACAAGTAGTAGACAGAACTGTTCACAGCACAAGTAGTAGACAGAACTGTTCACAGCACAAGTAGTAGACAGAACTGTTCACAGCACAAGTAGTAGACAGAACTGTTCACAGCACAAGTAGTAGACAGAACTGTTCACAGCACAAGTAGTAGACAGAACTGTTCACAGCACAAGTAGTAGACAGAACTGTTCACAGGACAAGTAGTAGACAGAACTGTTCACAGCACAAGTAGTAGACAGAACTGTTCACAGCACAAGTAGTAGACAGAACTGTTCACAGCACAAGTAGTAGACAGAATTGTTCACAGCACAAGTAGTAGACAGAACTGTTCATAGCTGGTTTATTCAGATAAAAATTAGGGGACTGTATGCCAATTAAATTTTGTATAATTTGCAACACACATTTACACAAACTTGTAGTTTTCACTCTTGTTTACATACTCAGTGCATGTTTAAGTGATAGCTTATAATTATGCCCACCCCAACACACAGGTAAAACAAGGCAAGGAAAGGGAGGGAGGGTAAGGGAGAGGCAGAGACGAAGATAAATATATTTATAACATTTTCCCCAAAAAAATTTTAAAAATTTAATTTTTCTGATCTCTGACTTTTTTCAAGGTCAGAGATCAAGATTTGTTCATGTGATCTTGAAATGAAAACAAAGTAATATTTAATATAAAATTATCATTGATGACAACAATGATTCCTTAGCTTCAAAACAAGTCCAGTATGAAGGTTCTACTATACAGTAATTATAAAATTATAAGCAAAGTGACGAATATTTTTGTTAAAATTTTAACCCAAATTTTTTTTCAGAATGGCAACGGTGTTCTACGAATATCATGCATCTCCGAGGGCTAAAATTGCGCATATGTATATTATTCTATGTACTCTAATATCCTACCAAATTTCATATACAATCTGTTAAGCTACAGTATATTTATGATATTCTGTAGTTTCTTTCCATAGAGTGGGCACGGGAAGTTGTGCTGCCTTGGTTTGAGGGGTAGTCTTATGCAGTGCATATAGGCCTAAACCTGAATTACACCAAAATTTTTGGGGTCAACCTATGCGCCGGATTGACTTGTACGCGAACATGTATGGTAAATAATACGAGACGCAATGAAACTACATCAACAGTTATTCCCTTCTGCACCTCAGCTCATTTCAACCAAAAAACACAACTTCACCGGGGCCACAACAGCTAAACCACAAGAGGTCGAGACTTTTTACTTGGATTTTTGTGTTCCCGAATGCTAATTAACAATGTCAAAAGATTTTTTTCTTTTTTGAGCACATGGAGTTGTGAGTTATAAACAGGTGCACAGTGTAGGGGTTAAGCTTGTTCACACACACACTTCCCTACCTTGGTGAGTATGAGAGAGTGCACGATAACATGTACGTGAAGGTGGAGCCTGCTATTTGTCAGTGACTAATAACTAAAATTCACATTGAAACTATTTTCAAATATCCAGAATCTGAGATGGTCGACTGCACTTACAACTTACCTTAGGTTGTCATCTGGATCTTTAAATTCATCATCAGCATACCGAAAGTCTCCAATCACGTCCATATCCATTTCTTTAAAACCCTGGGAAAGTAAAATATAGCACAGTGTTCATATTTCTTATTGTACACTTCTTTTTAATTACAGGTAATGCAAGATTTTTTGTTTTTTGTTTTGTTTTTAAATAAATGTAAATCTATTTATCTGTGAATTATTGATACTGTTGAATGATTTGTGATTTAAATAAAATTATTTCAAAACAGAAAAAGTATGTTTACATGTTATGTACATTAGAGTTTAATAGGTTTATGTTATTAGAATAATGATGCTGTAGCTCTGTAGTACTGTGGCTCTTACTTAAAAATACACAATTGCTCATTAGCAATATACCCCAAGCCAGGCCAATCTCACACCTGGACCTCTTTGCAAAACAAATTTTATCTTCAAATTTGCTGAAACCAAAATATTTTCTACCTAATGTCTTGCCACTTGGCACTTTACTCAGGATCAATAGGACGGCCCTTACAAGGTGTATGTATCATTTCCTGTATCATCAAAGACAACAGCTGCACTTTAAACAAACATTGCAAAAGTAATCCAAAACAAAACCTGTAAAACTCAAATGCATCAAGAACAAACAAACCTAATAACAAAATCAAAATGGAAGACTATGCTAAAAACACACAAAATATCCATGTAAAACACATCAAAACTAAAGCTGCGATTATCTCAAATCTTATCTTGCCCAATTCAAATAAGTACTGTACATATAATTACGTTTTTACTTTTCCTGCAAACCTCTGCCCTTGAACCATGCAATCATCTCACTACACTCTCTAACTTTTCCCCAATGAACACCACTGAATTTTGTATTTGCAATACTGTACTTGATCTGGTTTATGACGACGTCTATACACGTTCTGAACCTTCTACTCTACCACTACCTTCTCCAATGCCTGCAAGCATGTATTACTTCTAACAATACAGACTTGAAATGCCTGTCTTTAGGGATCTCTTAAAACCTATCAAATTATTTGTATTAACTGAAAACCCAGTGATGAATGTAATGAAACTCCTCTTTCTTGAGAGTTCTTTGTAGCTCCTTGCTGCTTACTATCTGTCAAGCTCGACACAAATCAATCCATACCAAGCCCTTGCAAAACATATCAACCTATCAGGGATGCGAGGCAAAACCCTTTTCACCCCCTTCACTTTAAAGAGGCACAAGGAAGAGGGGGAGGATGTAGATCACCCTAACCAAGAAGAGGCCACCAGAAAGGAGGTCGAGTTAATACAGATGACAGCAAGGTAAACATACCATAGTAAACAGGACAACCTAAGCTGCAAGATTAACGAACCAGCGAGTGGTGAAGTAATTCTAACATTACATCTGCACATCATCAGGAGATGCACATCTTCCTCCCTGAACCACCAACTTTACCAACCCAGTTATTTAGCCAAGCAAACAGAAAACTGAAGATGGACTGCCAAAACCCCTCGGCCTAAAGACGTACTCAAAACAACAATGGACAATGCCGCAAACGTATGGTTGTGGACCCACGGGTTGAGCACAGGCTGGCTAAACTTGATACTGCAGACAACCCGAGATAAACAGGCTCTGAAACAAGGAACTAGGGACTTTTACATCGCAGTGTGATTCCTTCCCGAGTTTCGGACAAGGAACTCGGCAGTCATACTATAGAATTGATCCTATGATCAATTAACCACAAGTAAATTCTTTTACTTGTGGTTAATTTGTAATTAACTAATGTATTTAATTACAAATGTTACTCATTCATACACCAGATGCCATTTTCCTTCTATTCTTGGAATACATCTTCTCACTGGATGGAATTGGGGAAACGGGATAGAAGCTAAATTAAAATAATACATTGTAAGAATAAATGTCAAGAATAGGGTACCTAATGTGCATACTTATGATATTAAAAAAACTCAAAACTGTTCTTTTTATGCACAGATAAATTACATTAACGTGACGTATCTCAGAAAATCAATGACAAGTACATGACTAGGATTCGAACCTATGCTCTGGGTACTCCCAAGCAAATGCCTTAGACGACTAGGCCACGACATGGTCAAGAGGATTGCAACAGGGGATTCAACCGAATCCACTAGGGTTCCTGAAACTTCCAATGAAGCTGAACAGGGGTTTCACACAATCCTTCCATGCACTTTAGATTTGTTGTCCTAGAATTCTACCTTTTAACATTTTTGTTATTTTTATTTAATACATTAAAGGAGGAAACACATGACAAAAGCCATTGGCTTATGGCTGTCTCTCTACCAAACTAAGTCACCATAAAAGGAAAACAAATGGCTAACATATACATTCATTACATCACCCTATATCTCTACTGTCATGGGTGGGGAGATACTAGCCCCAAGAAAAACTGGGCATATAGTAAAAGGTTATATATATCATGCACTGCCACACCCCAGCAGTCATTCATAGCAGCAGGCTACCTTTTCAAAAGATGACGTACTCACCTAGTTGTGTTTGTGGGGGTTGTGGGAGTTGAGCTTTGGCTCTTTGGTCCCACCTCTCGACTGTCAATCAACTGGTGTACAGATTTCCGAGCCTATTTGGCTCTATCGTATCTACATATGAAAGTGTGTATGGAGTCTAATTCCACCACATCACTGCCTAATGCATTCCCTTTGTTAACCACCTTGACATGGAAAAAATTCTTTCTAATGTCTCTGTGACTCGCATTTGAGTACTCAGTAGTGATTGGGTACTCAAAGATGTGTAGTGTTGCTTTTGAATTTCTTATAAATTACATATAAATTCACTTACTGTACCTCACTTAGTCAAGAGGTAGGTACTCTTTTCTTACAAAGTGCTTCCATCCACATGTGGTCAACACTTGCTCCCCACTTTCTCACACCTGTACTCACCATGGCTGCTCACCTTCCACACCATCCTCCTCTCTCCCTGCCCTCAAAAATTCTCTAGAATACACACTTTCCACCAGTCTACCATCACCTATTTATTCAATATTTTCAAAACTAGTCATCGTGCTCTTTTCAACCTTGTCGTTTACCGACTTTCGTTCTCCACTTTACTCGGTAACCCTTTCATTCCTCTCTCTATTCTCCTAACACCACACATTTCTCAGATTGTCCATTTCTACTGCTTTAACTTTCAATTTTCACATTCACACTACACCATCTCTCAACCATGTGCAAACCTCCGGCTGCAGCTAATTCCACCTAGTTTTCCTAACCAGGACTTCCAATCCACAAGCCCTTTTTCCTTTCCAGACACTCCCTACTCTCAACTTCATTTGTACAAATGCCTCTTTTAGCAATTAGATATTAAAGTCTTTTCTCACAGAGGTCAATGTATGCATTATTCCTGGAAGCCATCAGTGATGTTTTAAGAACACAATATTAATTTATGGAACCTGTAAATAAAAAAAGGTGTATTGGTTTGCTATTTGGAGCTAAGCAGATGAAAACAAAATTGGAAAAGAATAGCAGAGCATAAAAGCAGGTTAAGGTGAGAGAAAGCTTGTAAAGCTCAAGAAACATTAGCAAACCAGTAAAATTGAAGTACAGCATAGGTCACAAATTCACTTCTTGGAGTGTATGTCCCAACTCTTGAAAAAGAATGTGGAATGTGTTTCACAGACATGTAAAGATATAGAATTGATTAACTTATATATTAGCAACAGAAATAAATTGGGAAATGTGAGAAGAAATGCCCTCAAGTAGTCATTAGAACGCCATAATAAAAATTCATACAACAGAAGTGATCTTGAAGAATAAGAGAGCGCGAGATGATGTTGAACAACACCAGAGTATGACTGAAGGTGTAATGATTACAGTAGGGCAGTAGCAGAAGTCAACAAGGACTGGAGGCCTTCAAATATGTCAATTAAAACCAGAGGAATATATACAAAGCATCCTCTGAAGCATTTTATGTCAGAATGAAGGCTTAGGAATCTTACCTGTACACTATGCAAGGTGAATAGATATATGAAACTATTTAAAAAAAACAATGGGCAATATCCTGTTCTCCGGAAATATAGGCGATACACCAAGGTATTTTATCTATAGTATTTGATCCAATCCATATTTATCAAAAATATCTTTCAATTTACATTTATTGAGATACAGTACCTAGATTAACTTTTAAAGAAAAATGCTAAAAAACCTCATTACTTAACCTTTCCAGAACTAGCTTTCAAAGAAGAAATAAGCAAAAATTGTATTATTCATTTACAAAAATACACTATTCTAAAAATTAATATTAGCTTCTTTTAAATCGTGCTCTTTCATTAACCTCCTCCTGTGCACCCAAAGTGACTGTCAGAGATCTTTATTCCCCATTTCTACTATATGTTTCTGGCATATTTCGACGCTTCATTGACAGTGTGAAACTAACACTGGAAGATATAAATTTACACAAAGACAAAAGTCTATAGCAACTAAACGGCAGCCCAAACCAGCAACTATTAAACATATACTGAACTGTATATACATATATTTTTTTGGTAAGAAAATCCAGAATTCACAAACGATCGTCTGTTGTATAATCGATTCCGTTTTAGATTAATCACCTTGTTTCTTGCCATAAGTTGATAAGTTTCAGTTTCTTGGCACAATACATGTTCAGGTTGCTTGTTCTCCTCCTCACTTTCCTCCTGCCTCTCTTGGTACACATGTGGGCCCCGATCTGTCTCGTCTGCCTCAACCGAAGCCAACCCCCAATCATGCTCGCTTCCAGAAGAGCTACCACTAAGCATGTAGTTCCTCTATCAAGCATGCAGATTAAAGTATTGCATGATAACACATCACAGTGCAGGATTGGGGGAGGGAGCGATAAGAAAAAAAGAAAAGCTATAAGCAAAACAAGTTGTGAATGTATTCTACTTCAGAAACAACAAAAATGTGGTTCAAATATTTATTCATAAAAAGTGTATATAAACCTAGCCTAGACATATTCAGCAATAACAAAATATTCTTTAAGGATGCATTCCTAAAATTTTGCAATTAAATAACATACAATAAATAGCTATACAAGACACTGTGTACATGCCACAATGACTAGCATAGTATAGAGATGAAAAGAACCTCCTTGAAACTCCTTAAGCATGCAAACTAATATCTCATGCACACCGAGATAATCCAATGTAAAATGCAGCTGATATTTTGATTGGTGGATAGAGTTGATTTCCAACAAGACTAATTATAACCCACAACCATACCATGTTATCTATTCTGAATCCCATAATGACTTGTTACACTGTGCGCTTCTGTAGGCTCGCTCGCTCGCGCTTTCTCTCTCTCTCTCGCTCTCTCTATACACCTAAAAATATATGTCATGGTGGGTGGATCGCTGCAGAAGGTACAGTTCACAAGAGAGCAAAGGGTAGGCATAGCAGCCACTGTTGATCAGTACAGAGTATTGTAGCATGAGTCATACTCGCCAGAAACTGCTAACCTGTTTGACAAGGGGACTGTCAAAGGTTTGTGGATAAAAATTTGAATCATCGTCGGAATCGTCATCAGTGTCAAGATGATGATGCATCCCCTGAACCTGAGAGATGAAGAGTGACAATAGATTTTGAGTGGTGGTCTTAGCCAATTAGCTATAGAAAGGAGGAATTTCTTTTAACTCAAAATAATTTTAACAAACATTAGAATTCCCAAGCATGTTAATGCCAAAGGAATTAAATGGGTGTAATGGGTGTAATGTGAAAAGACATAATATTTTGTAAATCAAACTAAATTCAGTTAATTTAGTAAGCAAGCTCTTCCAAACAATGAATGAGTTTGTATTAAGCATAGACTATCTACACTGTATTAACCAAAATGACAGAGCAAGGGAAGTAAAGTTTAAACAAGATAAATGGGAGAAAGTAATACCCTAAGAAGTTAAGAGGCAGCCATTAAATTAAGTGCCAAAGAAAACAAAGCCTTTCCCAGTTAATTCGGTATCATAATGCAGTATGCGTTTCTCACAGCATTATGTGCACAGTTAAGCTAATATCTTGTCTCAAATTCAAGTCACTTACTATTTACATTATTTTCTTTACTCTGTACCCAAAAGCCAGTAACAACATAATGTTCATGAAACAAGAACGGTTCACAGACAAATAATGCAACTAACATCACTGTTTTGCCTCTACCACTTTTACCCCCTAGCATTATCATTCCCACAAAGTTACTAAAAATATTAATAATGCTGCACATTTGTATTTTGCCAAAATTTGAAGCACTGTCAGCAATTACTTTAAATTTGTCGTTTTCTGTATTGGGATACCTAGTTACCACCTTTAGTTGGGAATGGAAAGTGAATGAAATGGGATAACATTTTTGCACATGTAATTTAAAACACAAGACTCAATTCATAATGTACTGGAATGAAAACTTGGTAAGCTTATACAAAAGAAATAAAATGTAAACAAAATTAAATAAGCAAGATGGTTATTCACCTCTACAAAAAAAAAAGTGCAGATGAACCTAACCTAAAACACAATACACACACACAAACATCAAGGAGACATTAGTACACATCTTATGTCATGCAGAGTGACGTTACAGACAAGGTTATGTAAACAAATAGTGAGAACGTAAGAAATGGTATCAGAGTGAACACACAGTTACACAAAAATATATACTTGATATATTTTGACTCCATTTAAAACCAGGAGCCCAGTGGTGGAAAAGAAGAGGAGGAACAAGCTTTTGGGAGTATACCTAAATCAGGAAAAGTATAAAGACAATAAAAAAAAGAGAAAGAAAAATTAAACAAAGGGGCAAGATGCAATGCATGGTACATGTTAGGCCAGTCTTAGATAATACAGTTCCAGCACAGAATCCACGTCTGGTAAAGCACATGAAGAAAGTGAGAAAGATTAGATATTAGAGGTGACCTATGAAGTCATGCTAAAAACTAAATCTACTGGCATTAGAGGAAAGGGGCAAGATGCAGTATCATCACAACATACAACGTACTAAGGAAAATAGAGTGGTTCCTGTGTTTTTTCAGATGATGGATAAGAGAACAAGAGGGCAAAGGTGGAATTTGGAAACTCAGATGCTCTAGAGGAGCGAAGGGCAAGGACCTCTTAACCTCTCAATGCTCTTCTATGCACTGGGAGGTTAATAAGTGGAATGAAGCTTAATCAAGGGTGGTGGAAGCCACAATCATTCATATCTTAAAGAGCAAGAATCCCAGACCACTGGAATGTCAGCAGGTATAAACACCCCCATGTACAATAGCTATGAGGCAGGAATCTACAGCTAAATCTTGTTCTCCAAATACACAACTACCTGTACATTAGCTAGCAAACTCACTCACTCTATCTCGGTCATTAAGTGATATTTTTCCGCCTGATAAACCTGTAATTTCATAATTAAAGTGTTTACTATAATTATGCTTCTAACAGTCCTAGATAATCTTACCGGTAAAGGTGTAATCTCATTTATACGGTTAACTTCAGCCAATGCATTAGACACAAAGTCATCCCACTGTGTGGCTTTATCTGCAGGGAGGTCCTGAAATAAAATTCTTAATCAGAACAAGCCTTATACAAACCATGATATCATACAAATGTATAGTACACTCATGAGCACAATCATTTTGAAGCATAATTTACAAATTCTGAACTGTACATTAATATTTTTTTATGTATATAGTACAAGTTAAATGATATGGATTTATTAAAGAAAAATATTAAATCTGTATCTTTGCAGTCATGATAACCAAAACACTCGTCAGAAAATGGAGAAACGATGGTGTTTCGGTCCGCCCTGGACCATTACACCAGTCTCCGTGGTGTAGTGGTAAGACACTCGCCTGGCGTTCCACGAGCGCTTTGTCATGGGTTAGTATCCTAGCCGGGGAGGATTTACTGGGTGCAAATCCTTAACTGTAGCCTCTGCTTAACGCAACAGTAAAATGTGTACTTGGTTGTAACAACGATTCTTCGCGGCGGGGATCGTATTCCAAGGACCTGCCCGAAATGCTACGCGTACTAGTGGCTGTACAAGAATGTAACAACTCTTGTATATAGCTTAAAAAGAAAAAAAAAATCAAACTTGATAATGGTCCAGGATGGACCGAGAAGTCATCTTTTTTTTAATTTACTGATATGTGGTTTGGTCATCACATCTTCAGCCACATTATTGTGACTCATTGTCTGCATCTTTGCAGCCATCATCATCTCTTAGAATTTACATTTAAGATGAGAAAGCATACATAGGTTTATTAGGCAAGGAATCAAGGAAATTATTACCTAGCTGATAACACCAAGATCATCTGAACATCACATCTAAAAAGTGCCCTTATTTATTTAGTATTATGTAAATTGACTTATTTGCTGCTCCTGGCATTAGAAATTCACGAATTTACAATTAAAATAAGTGCAGCTGGGTGGATATAATTTTGTGAAGGCCTGCAGTAGGTAGTCCATGACTGATGGTCTCCACAAGCCAGCCAACCACTCACCTACTTACTCCTGATCTCAATGAATCGTAACTCTTGTATAACTAAAATTTATGTTATATATGATTCTCACATTAATAAAGATTGTATTTCTTCCGTATTAACTTTAAGGTTAAATAGCTTTGATAGCTTACTGCATCAGACAATAACCTTTAAACAAGACCCAAATAGCATCACAGGACAGTATAATAAATCTCGGGTTATACTGGCATTAAAGTTAACGAGACCATTCTGAGTTTTTTACAAGTTTCATACCCTTGAAGCACAAAGCCTCAAGCTTTATGATATTATTTACAATACGACATCTCGCACCATAACTCGTCTGTGCACACTAAGGGCATGACGTACCTGGATTAGACGCTTGATACGGTGCTCGTTGGGGCCAAACTCAGCCTGTTGGACAATAGTGTTGGCTAACTGTCTTAGATGACCCATGTAGCCTTTGATATTATGGATCTGTTTACAACTGCAAATAAAAGAAAATAGGGTATAAGAAGAAAAAGTTAAGCTTTCATACTATTTTAAGCACCCCATTAAAATTGACATCTGGGCATTTAATTTGTTCTGCCCTTTTAAAGCTTCCCAAAAGCTTTAACAGAAAGAATAAACCCCCTTTACAGTTTTATTATCCACCACTAAAATCAATATGCAAATAAAATAAAAATATTGCTCATTAAAAAATACTGAGTACAGGGTACTACAAAAATTTTGTTTCCCATAAAGTATAGAATAATACACAGGGCTATATACACTGTAAATATATATACCTTATATTTATATGTAGTATATATAGGATACATTTACAGTGTACATGTATACAGTAAAGAAGTAACTCTTGACTATGATTAGAAGAAAACTTCATACAACTTTTAGCAAGCATCATCATCACTGATATTCCAGCACCATCTAGTCTGACACACTGTATTCATAACATCATTATTACCCTGTTTACAATGTCCAAATGAGGGATTACCTTAGAGTAAATAGGAAAATAGTATAGAATAAAGAAGGCTCCTATGTACTTACATAGAAAACACCTATGTACTTACCATATTTTTCACTACAGGCCACTCTTCCCAATTTGCATACCATGCAAGGTGATGGAGAATAGTAATAGAAAAAAGGGTACTAGCACATCTGGAGAGTAGGACTTTATAATGCAACACCAACTCAGGGATGGTAAATCTTCCGAGTAACAGAAGACGGCAAGTTACTGTGAGAGGTGAGATCTCAAAGTGGCATGATGTCACTAGCAGAGTCCTATAGAGTTCAGGCACCTATCCCATTTCTCATATATGCAATTGATCTTCCAGAGGCTGATCTTCATATATGCAAATGATCATTTAGACTCATTCCTCTTAATGTTTGCTGATGATGCAAACATTACGGAAAAGATTAAGACAAGAGGAGGTAGCAAGAGACTACAAGATCTGGAAAACTGAATGAATGGTCCAACAAGTATCTACTTGAGTTTCAACTCTAGTAAGTGCAAAGTAATGAAGCACTTACAAGAGCCAAAGGAACAGGCATCCTGATTTAAATTTTTTGGTAGCATTAATTTTATTAAAGAAATGTTTCCATAGGTAGCAGTCGAGTGTTAATGGCACTCGAAACAATTAATATAAAAACTTTTACATAGATAAGCTGGTAAATTGAAAAGCAGTATTGATAAATCTATCCCTGATTCATGGAGTGATCCTGTCACATTACTAGCTCCCATTCCGAGCTCAAGACGGGTCAGATAAACATCTACCTTCAACATAGCCATAACATAAAGAGCACTTTTCCATGTGGGGGTCCGACAAACATTTGACTGGTAACTGTTGTTCTTAATGAAGACTTGGCTATAACTTTGCCACAGATTTTCACATGTGCATTAATGTAAAAATCCTAAAACACTGCAACATTAACAAAAAAAAAATGTTATTAAAAAAACTGAGGGGAAGATAGTTACTCCTGTGGCTCCGAAGGATCTTCATAGGCCGATATAACTCTTTCAATGATGCGACATTCGGTAAAAAGTTGGGTGAGCAAAAGGTGGTCCGTTTCCCCCTGAGGCGACGAGGCAATTGGGGCTTTTGTCAGTATAGCTGTTAGGCACTGCTCCACTTGTGTGTGTAGGAAATTATTCAACATAAACTTGAAAAATAAGTCCTGTGGAATATAAAATAATTTATTTTGTACAACATTAATTTTCCTATAAAATACATACTTATATAATTTAACAATACCCGTATATATATAATCCAAAGAATGGAACTACTGAGCCAGATAATAGTTGTAATGTATATGAATGTGATTGAAATACAACAGCAAATCTGACAAGTTAAATAAATACATGACTCGTGAAGTGGGGAGATAAGAACTACAGTACATATATCCAATAATCAACTTATTTCTTACTCAATGGGGTGAATGATGAAGGTTAAAACACACACATACAATAAATCCCAGAGTAATATTAACACACGACTCTTCGGCACCTCTTTAACGACACCCAAGTACTCCCAGGTATAAACAAACATTGAGCTAAGCCAAGAGTCAAAGTGATGAGGGAGATCATCAAAGGTAATGTAAAAGGCCAATGTACTTGGCCAGTATAGTATCTCTCACTCTATGAACAATGCCAATTAAATATGTATAGAGGTTGTCATCACTATAGATCAAGATGTGTGTACGTGTACAGGAAGAACAAAGGTGTGGTGAAATGAATACAAGCAGGAGTACAAACTACAGTGCATGTATTGAGCACGGAGCAGTGGAGGTGCAGCGGGGGGTTTGTATCATAGTAGTGGTGGTGGTTACAAGGTTCGGGGCTGCTGTGACCTTGCTAGGGTTGTGGTTCAAGTCGTGCTTGTGGTTATAGTGTATGTAGTTGTAATCAAAATGTGATCTGAGGTAAAGATCAATATCTGCGGCCGATCTGCGGCTGTGATCAATATGGTAATAATGATGCTGGATAGCTGTAAAGGTTGGATTTGTAGTGGTAGTGATGATGGATGAGGCAGTAGTAGTAAAAGAGCAATTAATGTTTTGGTGGTTGTTTTAAGAGGCTTACCAACAAATATTCAACTGTATTAAGTTCATAAAGGGCATTGTGGACGATGGGATCATTGGCAGCCACCAAAGCAGCTACCAAGGTCACAACCTGTAGACGAGTGCTTCCCAAGGGCTCAACTTCCTCACCATATGCAGTTAGTATTAACCCTTTCTGAAAAATTAAATAGACTCTTAATAATTAGAAACATACAAGAATATTGGAAACTACAAAAGTTATTCGTGCATGAACGTAACAATGCAGACAAGGAGTCGCAATAACGTGCTGAAGTATGTTGACCAGACCACACACTAGAAAGTGAAGAGACAACGACGTTTCAGTCCGTCCTGGACCATTCTCAAGTCGATTGTGACGAGTCGAAACGTTGTCGTCTCTTCCCTTTCTAGCGTTTGGTTTGGTCGACATAATTATGCACAAGTAATTTTATATAATTAAAAGCAAAGATCTATGTATGATAAGAGAAACTTGAAAACAAAAATGACAAAAAATGGAGAAAGAAAAGACTCACATGGCAACACTGGTATACAACATTGTACATCTAATATCCATAATGAAGGATTATGGAATTCTTAATTTCCTGAAGGAGGGCAACTAAGGAAAAATGCTGGTGTTGGTTAAGAGATAGTAACACAAGAAGCTTGAGGACCAGAATAGATCAATGAATGGGCTACAAGGACACAAGAAGCATGAGGACCAACATAGATAGATGAATGGAATAGGACTAGAAAACCCCTTTAACAAATTTCACTGTATAGCATGATTCATGTCAAGATTATTAGGAGTCTGAATACCTCAGTTATACAATATTTGCACAAATATAAGTCTCCCAAATTCTAAGATGCCAGGTTAAGTTTGGACATTCATGCATAAAATGCATAAACACTGAAATAGTCATCACTTCAAAACCCAACATCAAAAGCATACTCTCATTCAAAATTACCCGTCACACAAAAGATACTTCTGCATAAGGAAGTTTGAATTCTTCACATAATTTAAATATGTTTCAAGATCAAGTAAAAGTATTTTAAATTCTATTGCAAAATATAAATTTCACCTAGTGATGTATCATGAATGGTAAGCTCTATGTAAGTTCTAAGAATGGTAAGTTCTATGTACAGTATTTATCTCTCTCTCTAGCAAAGTTGGAGAGCATATTCACCAGTCACATGCCAGGTTTAGGAGAAAAGTGCACCCATTAAATCCAGTACTTGAACTTTCCGTGAAAGCTCTGGATGCTTAGGTAGAATAAAAACTTTGCCCATAGTAAACAAAAAGCTGTAGATAGCAACTTTTATGGGGAATGTACAAGGCCATAAAAGTCTTCCTTTAATATAATACATACTTTATGTATCTTATGTTAAGATTAAGTGTAAATGGGAATAGACTCTTGGTAAGGGTTTCAGAGTCGAGGTCCAAGAATTTGGCAATAAATGTGTCCAAAACTCTCACTGAAGCTTAGACTTGGTGGTGGAAAGAAAGGGGGGGGGGGGTGGAATGGGGCAATCTGATATTCATGCAATTATAAAATTAAATGCTCAAATGTGGTTATGATTAATCCTTCAATGTGCTAAGCCTTGCCCTGCATCAGAAAGAAATAGTGTAGCTATTGCTACAATAGTATAACTAATAGTGTTTGGTAGCTAAGCCAAAATTAACACAAAAACAAAAATGGTTTCAACCTGAATATAGACAAAAATGTGAAAGGCTATGCATATTTTATTTAAAACGAAATTAACTGCAAATACAAAAGTAGCAACATAAAAACACTCAAAACCTTTGGTGGGTGTAGGAGAATATTGTGAAGGCTCGGCAAACGTTTGGCGATTGTTCTCGCAACAGCATTTCTCTTTCCTTCACACGAATCACTATTGCTAGATTCTATGGACGCTGATTGTTGTGATCTGAAAGTAGAAATAACTAATGAAAAAGACACTAACCATATTAATTCATTATCATTACTTGTTTTGCACTTGGGGATGTAAGATTAGAGATAATAAGCTCAATAATTCTGTATAGTGAAAGCATACACAGTACATAATATAAAAGAATGTCACTTTCAATTGGTTATTTATCATTCATACATAAAAAAACATGGTAGATGAACAAGCACCACCACACTCCAGCCAGTGGTCATCTACAACAACATTCCAATGCTTCATTCAACTACAGCACTGCTCCTTGTGAAATATTGTAACGATGTACAATACCATTTTATTTGCCACTGTGCTTTCATACCGATACTGCTCACCCAAGTTTCTGTAGTGCAGTGGTCTACAGCATAAGCTCACAACTGTAGGTCACATGTTCAATTCCCACACAGGACAGAGATGGTTGGGTACATTTCCTTTCACCTGATGCCTGTGTTTACCTAGCAGTAAATAGGTATCCAGGACTTAAATGGTTGTGGGTTGCTCCAAATCATATTACATGTTCACACTATTCCCACCTTGCATGCATACAATTTATGCCTGTCCATCTTGGCATTCCTCCCCTCCTCCTACCCTCAACTTTACACGAATGCACCCTCCTCAGCACCAACCGACCGTCATCCATTCTTTGAAGACAACCAAGAACACTGGTACACCTTCCTCTATTTTGAAATTTACCAACATTAGTATTCAGCATCATTTCATGCCGGTATATTTTTAGAAAAATGGAGTAAGGATTATAGATGTTCCAGCTCCTAACCACTGCACCAGCCACTTCCTTCCATGACTCAATTTTCTCTCAATGTCACTTGCACTAGTTCACACAATTTCCTTGCCTCTCCATTACGATAATTTCACTATAATTTTAATACTTTCACACTACTTTCAGCTTCTGCATGAGTGCATTAACCTCTTCCTCAGCTGTATATGCTGGTACAATATTAAACAAATGTAATTATATTAACATTACTATGTAGTATATATTAAAAAACATATTTACCCTTGTTGCTGCATTTGTTGTTGTGTTCGGGCGGCAAGAAGCGTAAGCAAAATATTGATGACATGTGACAGTGAAGACTCGTTCCGTTCTTCATGAAGGAGTAGGTCCAGCAATTTATTTATAGTTTCTTCACTACAATGAAAAATATTTCACATCAGAGATGCATTTCATTGTTTCAAGACAGCCTTCACAAGTAATTAGAGAACACAAAAATACAGCTATTATATTATAATTCATAATTCATTTGAATGTACAGTATAAATACAGTATAGTGAAATGGCCAAATGACTCAGACTATTCTTGCCTGCAGTGTAAAGACAGGAGAGCAGTTGCCTCCAAATAATAAATTTAGTTTAGTCAATAATTCACAATTCAACTTCTTTCTATCTGGATATGCAATCAATTTTTTTCTTCTACTACTACTGTACTTCTACTTCTACTCCCCAAGCCCAGCCTGAGGCCAGGCTTGTCAATGAGCAATGAGCAGGCATTGAGCATATCAATGTCCCAAATATTTGATAATATAAATCTCAAATTACACAGTTTGAATATTATAGAAAAAAGAGAGACACTGAAATAATTATGAAAAATTATATTCGCAGCAACTGCCACCCCCACGGGGGGTCGCTAGGGCTAGCATCTCCGAGTGCTTACTCACTCAGCGCCCATAAATTCCTCACCCTCTCTGCTTCATCATGGCCAAAGTATGTCAAATACAATTTTTTTTTTCACTTTTCCATGACCAGGGAATGCATTTTAACATCAGAAATGTATTTTGCGCAGCCTGTGCAGTACTGGGATTTAGCAAGCTTATAGAGCCTTCTCTCTTTCACTCTGCTAGAAGAACAGTATCGCCTGTGTACATAAAATCGCCTACTTCACTCCTCAGTAACATTCTTACCTTGACTTGTCTCATGGCTTCATCCATGTACAGCATATATTCAATACCCAGTGACATCACACATTCATTATTAACTCTTACACTAGCACTGATTCCTACATAAACTCTTCTTATAATTTCCCAGTTCTACCAACCATGTACATGTTCATCACTCTTTAATGTCCTTCTCTATTAACTCTGTCATATGTTTTTCTGAAGACCATAAAGGCCATGTACATCTTACAAATTTTCTAACATACCTTCTCAACATGCTGTCTGAATGTAAACACCTGATCTACGCCTTCTTCCACCAAAATAATAAGTAACTAAATTTCAACTCACCTTTCAAGGGTCAAGAGGAGTGGGTTACTTTGTGGATGGGCGTCATTATTGGCATCTCGGCATGAGGTGCTAATTTCACAGAGAATATTGTCGGCACTTGAGTGTTCTTCTGGGTCGGCTTCTGGCGATAACCGGTCTACTATTCGTTCTATTAGCTGACTCTCATTCAGCCACTGGGTTTTAAAGATATCAATGGCTTTGAAATACTAACAGCACTACTGTACAATATTTTAAAAATGAAAAATGCAAGGGCAATCAATTACAAAAAAAAATTAGAATTTTATTTCAAACAGTTGATAATTATCAGGTGAAAGTATACAGTGGAATCTGGATGTACGACTGCACCAAATGCAAATTTTTCAATGTACGATGATAATTACATCAGAAATTATGTCCTGGAGTATGATGTTCACTCCAGAGTACGAAATACTTGTTCGTAGTTTTCCGAGTTGGTGCTTGAATTCTCTTAAAACATTTCATGTTTTTTGTGATTTTTTTGTTGCTTAACATAAATGTTCTTATTACTGTATACCATGGTCCCAAGAAAGTCACTGGTTAAGTTCAACCTAGGAAAATAGTTGTAAGGATGATGACAAAGAAAAAAAAAGAAAAAAGATCATTCGTAAACATGAAGACGGTATGCACGTGGTTGATCTGGCTAGGAAGACGCGTGCAGTGTGGGAAGAACTGCAAAGTTTTGCTGAAAAGACTCGCCCAGATAAAGCAAGCCACTGTGTTAACATTTTTAATGACATTGTCATGTCTCAGTACAGACATTTGTTAAATTGTAGGCAAAAGCAACGGTCTTTAATAGATTCTTAGTGAGACAAACAACCGGGTCTTAGTGGTATGCTTACAAAACATAAGAGAGAAACCCTAGACATGTTATCACTGCCTGGTATTATAATGGATGGGAACTTTCCTTAAAGACACTAACACCTTCCCTCCTCCTCACTATCTTTATTGAGGAAAAAGTCCTCAATATAGGCAAGTGCAGTAAATATTCTGTATAAAATGTATTTTGAAGTTAATGTTTTTGGGTGTGTGGAACTGATTAATTCAATTTACATTATTTCTTACGGGGGAAATTTGATTCAATGTGCAAATATTTAGGTTACATTGCACTTCTAGGAAGGGATTAAATTCGTACACCGAGATTCCACTGTACTTTATATAAATGATTTAAACATTAGTCAAATCTCAATTTTCTTGGGTAAACATCCCACAACACACAGGATGTGACCATATACAGTCTGTTTTATTATAACTTATAGCAGAAATAAATAGGCCAAGCCAGAACTTTATTAAGGCAATGCATTTAAAAATTAAAATAATATAAATACTTATGCTTACCTGTGTCTATGGGGGAGCAAGATCTAGCTCCAAGGTACAAATTCAGTATGATCATTTATTTCAACATTCATTCCTGTGCACTAAATACAAAATGAGTAGGGCCAACTCTGATATTTTGAAGGCTAAGCCTAACATCTTTGCATATTTTTTTAAAAGTGAAAGTGATAAAGCAAGGCAGAACCAAGAAGCAATCAGAGTAAATTAATTCATAATGCTGTGTGGGGATAGATAAAACGGAGGATGGATAGAGAAAAATAAAAACAAAACAATGCCTTATGGTGTAAACTGTGTGGATAGATTCAGGCAATATTATAGATAAGCAGTAGATCATTAGTCGCAACACTTGCGAGATGTTAGCACGTGGGCAACACTGGTACTGTACTCTACCTATCAAATAGAATGTTGGAGTGATTTTGTTGTATGAGGATTATTTGTTGCTCTAGCATTAATTAACTTATTATTTAATTTTTATTTGTAAGCAAAGAGCTATAAACTTGCTTGCTCAATGGGTGGATACACGTGAGATCAAGTCAACTGATCACATGAATGCTGTGGCTCATTCTGTTCCTTGTACGATATTTATTTCTATGAAGTTAATTCCTAATGATTCAAATAATCTCATGAAATAAATGAGGGTACTGTATATGGAACAGAATACAAGAAGTCAAGTTAAAGAATTTAGTATTCTCTTTAACCTATCATAACCTTTCAAAGATGTTAAAGAATGTTATGATGCCATGCTGCATTTCACAACTACTGTCATTCGTGTTTAAGGACATCGTCAGATCTTAAATGAGGGAGAAGCACTATAAGAATTAAAAAAGATGAATAACATTTAAGAATGTATACACAATCGGTGTTCGCTAGACATCAATGTCCCAAAACCTACTGTCACGAGGATGGAAGGGACTCACTCAGAAGGGAGAGAAAATTATTGAAGTGACTTGTAGAACATACTTCAGGTATGTATTATACCCCAAGTGCATACCATGTTCTCTCTTACACACTTCATGTGTTCATTCATCTACTACATTTTTCTTGCCTATTGCCCTGAAATTAACTTGTGTATATTTGCTTCAATGATAATCTAGTTATATAAACAAAGAAATTGCAATCCCAGTTATTAAACTGCCCAATAATGCCAAGTAGATGGATGAATTATGTAGTAGATTCTTACTTGAATGAAATCCAGTACACCAGAAAAAATTGGATGCAATGAGAGGATTCCAATACGGTTAGCATCTGATGCACTGGAATAGGTGCCTGGACTATAAAGATACAGTACTACACAGTAATCTTGCTAATCTGAGTTGTGCAATACTATTAAATGAATAAATTGTTTCTATTAATAATAAAATATTGTGTGACTTGCATAAAACTGCAGCACAGTTGACACTTGTATAAAGCAAAATCATTTACAGCCACATTACTGTGACTCATCGTCTGCAAATGCACAATTTGACTCAATACATTACTTTCTTCAGGAACACTTGTGTGTGTCAAATTGTGCTGATTCTGTATGCAACCACTTAATTTTTAATAATAAAAATACAATAATTGTGACAATAGCTAAAGCGGAATGACTACAAATGTAATGCACCCAAAGTGTCTGGAACCAAACATTTCAATCAAGTGAGAACCCAATGTTAATCATGCATTTAAATTTTAAAAAATCATATAAGCCATTTTGCTTCTAGCAAAAACTGATGTTTTTATTATAATACTGAAAAAGAAAGAAGCAACTAAAAACCTTCCTAAGTAAAATGCTTCAAAACTTGGTGAAAGTGCAAGCACACGGCAATACGTACCTGATGAACACTTTGACGGATCTCATCCTCCTCCACATTACAGATAAGTCTGAGTATCAAATCCATTATCGCTGAAGTCCCCACATGTTGCACAGCCAGCTCAACAAAATCACCTTTGGATTTTAAAAAGTCCAATACCTGGAAGCAAGTGAACTGATAGGAATACCAGTTCTACAGAGAAGAGAAGAGAATACACTTTATAAGAATGTGTCAAGATGAAGTTTATTGTCAGCTTTACAAGTCAGGCCTTCTTCCTTCACCACAGAGAAGATAAAGCATTACAAGAAGTAAAATGTTATTTAATGGAGTTACCAGCTACTGATTACTAGATAACTAAAAACTTGCTTAATACAGAATTAATGGATTCATCTAAAATAGAAGAATGGCTCTGAGAAGGATTTGGATAAGCCACCTCAAAATAGTCTAACACTTCACAGTTTTAAACAAATTGAAAATACTTCAAAGTAAATTATTTAGAATCCTGATACTCTACTTAACTGGAATAAACTAAGAATTTCAATTTACATACTACAAATGCATCACAAATGTAATTAAATCATAGGTAAATATGGAAAATATATATATGTATATATACTGCACAAGGTTAGGCTTAGTCAAAAACAACAACTGCAATGTTAAATGCAGTAATCAAGGCCTTTCATAGATCCAATACTGCTATCCAGAACTAGTTAACAGCAAAATTTTACAACTGCAATTCCAAATTATATCTCAAATGGTGGTAAAAAGAAGAAGGTCCAGCCTGTCGTGTGCGAGCGGGAGGGCGAGAGTCTGACCACCATGAACAGCAGGCCATCTTACGCTCAGTACTCCAAGTCAGCCACAAGCCCTTTTTACTTATTTTAAAATTATCTAGCTAAACACACAAAAGAATAATTGTAGTCAACCTCTACCAAACAAGACTTTCCAATACAACAAAATATACTACAGCACAGAAACCTTGCAACAAACATTCCATATAAAGTGAGAAATTAACTTTAAATAGACACAAAGGAATGCGAAGTACTACTACTGTTGAACATATTCAATAACAAATGAAGCAATTACATGTACGAAGAAAGTCTTAAGGAAACATCTTGTAAGGCAAATGACCACGCTAATATTTAATCTGGTCGTTTGTTAAATTTGTCATCATTCCATCCATACAAAAACTCTAGGGCCGGGCTGACCATTTGTTTACTGAAATATGGAGGAATGGAAGCAAGAAAGGTTACCTACTTCCACAATGACCAAATATAAATGAAATACACCTGCAGTTCATTATAGATAATGTTTAAATTGTACAAAGTTAAATAGTAATGATTTCAGGATCTGTCCATTGCTTTGATAAGAACTAAAGGAACTATAAATGATTCACCTACAAGGGTAAGGTAGTGTGTTTATGGAAAAATACTTGTGGAATAAGAATGTGCAGTATTGTCTAGGTGGTTGTAAGAACAATTATGAGTTTTCTTCACTAGAATTAAGCTAAAATATACACCAAACATTTAACAAATTATATATACAGTACCTGTATTAACAACAAGCAATTTGATGATGGTCATTCAAATGTAAACCTGAAGGATTATATTTGAAAAATGTAGGAAAGATGTAAATATCTAATGCCAGAGTATTTGATTAATTCGTCCCAATGGAATGGTCACTGCAGTGCACAGTCAGAGCTGCATTTTACAAGAATGGTAAGTTAAAAGGAAAAAGTTAATTTACCAAATTAACCGACTTAAATCTTCCTCTAAACATACATTACTGTATAGCAATGTACAAGTAAATATTAAATATACACTGAGACAGACTTATAAGAATGATTGATATAGGAATATCAATATAGGCTGATAGGAATTACAGTATACAGGTATTGACCAGACCACACACTAGAAGGTGAAGGGACGACGACGTTTCGGTCCGTCCTGGACCATTCTCAAGCCAATTGAGAATGGTCAACTTGAGAATGGTCCAGGACGGACCGAAACGTCGTCATCCCTTCACCTTCTAGTGTGTGGTCTGGTCAACATACTTTGGCCACGTTATTGTGACTCATCGCCTGCATACAGATATTGTCTTTCTGTACAGGAATTATATATTCTTGGAACAGCAATTTATTGAGTGGTATAGCAAAACCCACTTGTTTAATCTATTAGGAACTGAGATGGAACACACATCAAACCTAAGGGAAAACCTACTAACTGACCACATACCATGTACTACTTTAGCTACAGAAATAAACATGTACAGTACTGACCTTCTGACATTGCTGATACACACATGACCTTCCATTTGTTAAGTCTTTCACTTATCAAGAAAAAATGTATTAATACTATAATGTAAAGCTTGTAAATTTGATGAGGATTAAGAGTTACATAAAAAAACAGTACTGATTTTTGGGGAAAACAAGAGAAAATAAGGATAAAATGCAGAAAACGAGTTTAATGGTACTGTACTGTTCAGGAGCGTGGTTGCAGACGTTAATGGAGAAAGAATAAGACGGATCCAGCTGCAGAGGAGTAAGAAAGTGGCTTTCTTCCAATAATGATTTTGCTGCATCAACATTCACAATGAAAACTTAGATTATGAACTCTCGTACTCACTCCATAAACACTTTACATTTACAAATACTGTAACAATTTCTTTTCCTTTTTATTACCTGGCAATATTTTTCAAGCTGATGAATTCTCACTCGCCTTTTCCCACGTGCAAGATCTAGCATTTAAACATTCAGAATTATAGCCTTCACAAATAATTTTTTACATTTTTATGCAAAAATAATTAAAAATCAAGACCAAGATAAAAAATTATCTCCAACAAAATCTTATTTCATATTTTTAACTACTATAACTAAGGAACAGAGGTTTGAAATTTATATGGAAGTACTGTACTGTATTTGTATTCAAAGTGGATCACAAATGCACTTGAAACCAAAATTCATGGAAGCTGGCTCAATTAATAAGTTCAGGAACAGGTCTGACAGCATTAGAACGTCAGGATATAAAAAGCAAAAGATACAAGTTACAATCCAGGGTCCAAAAGCTAGATCTCATTTACCATCAATACAGTTAGGTAAGCACATGAATCAATGTACTTACATGAATGTACTTACATTAGCACATGAATCAATCAAGCTATCTCGTGCATTTGGGTAACAAGAGTGTTAGATGAAACAGGTTTTACTGCATGAGGATAACATATTACAAAATAAATACATGCAATGAAAGAAGAAAAAAATCAAGTACCAAATAAACTTGTTATTTGAATAATTCATACAAGAGCACACAATAGGAAACACATGATGAGCAAACAACGTAAGGTGAACATAAAGCACAGGATTAAATTGAAAACACTGTAAAACCGACAAGAGAAGATGAGCTACAAGGTGATGGTAAAGTATAACACATACCAAGTGACAAGATGATTAAAAACCGTCAGAATTAATGTAAGGTGAAAAGGGTTATCTAAAGGCAGACATGGCATAAATAAACACATGGACACACAGGGATTATACATAATGTTACAAGGTGATAACATGCAGGGTAAATGTTTAAAAGTTAAGTGTCAACCATCTAAAATGTGGAAAAGAATCACTTATATTGGGGAAGGGAGGGAGGGAGGAAATGTACCTGGAGAACAATGCTGCAGTAGCAAGGTTAAGATAACTAGCAGCTTGTGACAAAACAAACAATATTAAGGTGCAAATAATATGTTCAAATGTTCACAAAGAAATCACCATGGTGTGATATATCAGTGAGATAATCATGTGCAGCAATGTGGAGATTTGAATCAACATTGAAGGTATCGCTAGAACACTGGTTCAAATCCCCGCATTGATCTAAAAGATTATCTTGTTAATTATGTTAATTATGTCTTGGTAGGATGTAGCTAATTCAAGATTATGTTGTAATTACATGAAAAATTACTTTAACAGCCTATCTTTTCCTGACACTATATCCATGCAATATTAGAAGAAAATGAAATATAAAATATATTCAAACTTGATAATTACCTAAACAGTTAACAAAAATCTTTACATAATCATAAAACGCAAACCTAATTTATTACCAAATTTCCTTCAAATTAAAGTAAAATAATTTTGCTATTCAATAAAATTAATTTATAAATCACTGCAAATGTATTTTCAACAGAACATACTGAATGCATGAACGACTGGTGTTTTGTAAGGGATTTCATTAAACATCAACTCACCCAAATGATCTGCCAAGACTGAAGAGTTACATGCTTTAAGACTGCCCAGCAACTGTGGTCTGGGGAACAACTCCTTTATTGAATTGCCTTTTTATCACTCTTAATATAAATAGCAATGCTTTTCTTGGCTAAATTTTATTTATTTTTAAACTTTACTAAAGATATTTACTGTACAAAACTAACTGCTATATTACCTAAATTTTTCTAGTTGAAAAGTTACATACAATAAAACACTTACACTTTAGATATATTTCGTGAGCTTCGGTTATTTAAAATTTAAGAGAAATAATTACTGCATTTATGTTTTGTCCCATTAATCAAATTGCTTTCCAAATAGCACATCTCTATTGCTTCATTAGGCAAGGTCCAGCTGTTCCCATCGACAAAACTACAAATCAACAAACTCAAATGAAACCAAAATGACTGATTAGATTCATTAAACTAAATCCATTTGCATGAGCGTACACCTTCCTATCAGGTATGGGCTGCGACTTCACTCAAGCACTAAGGTCGGCAGTTTACACAGGATGAAGATGCTGAATTTGGGGCTCATATGCTGCAGGTTCCAGTACTAAACTGATGTAAGATTTGTTGCACGCTCCTCTACTTTGGAGAAGAATATAGCTGTTCCGATTTAATTGGCTGACGAGTCTTGGCACGAGAAGTGTAAGGGTGCTGCTCGTTCCTCGGTTCCAGTCTCCTCAGCTGCTCTTGTAGTAACCAGGAAATATCTAGCTTACCAAACTTCCCCTTGCTGAATAGCCTCAATAGTTTCTATCCTCTCATGCATGCCCCTTTATCCCAAGAAATGCATTAAAGACGTAAGGCTCAAACTCCAGCAAAAGGCAAATGCTCTCCAAACTTGCTCGTGAGGGCATGCTCTTTTTATTCAAAGAAGTAAGGCCCTATTGAGACACTTCCTCCTTTCAGTATTGGTCGGGGGTGGGAATATCCTCCTTGGCCGGTCTTGGTCTGTCCCTTCACTGGTACTGAAGCCCCACGCAGTATATTTATGTTACTGTAGATTTGTTATGCTTGAACAGTTTGGATTATCCCCATCCTTTGAGGATTTTATGCTCATGGCTTTGCTTTTGTTGACCCTGGCTATAACAATTGAAGTTAATAAGCCTTATGTTCTATTTTACTGTTCTGATTTAATCTCAAACAGGGGCACATTTTTGTGCATCTCCCCATATCCTTGTTTAAGAATGAGTCACAGTTTTCTGCTCTTTTACAGGATGAAAATATATTTAATTACACCAAGTACTGTATATCTAAAAGAAATTATCTTGCGATTCTCAGGGAGAATTTATGAATGTTGAATTCATTCAAATGATATAAATCAATATAATGAATTGTGCCATAAATATAATCATGCCATAAATATCATCATTTAATATATTAAGTGAACTAATCATAGTCTTAAGATTCCAAAATAAATTTTTAAGTGGCTTTACTTAAGATACTTAAATAAAGAACCCCAAATAACAAGCTTGACAATGCAATTTTCTTTATTAGGTGCATTGCTTGTAAAAACCCAAGCTATCGTTAGGTGATATACATTATAATAATCTCTTGCAGCTATAACATGGATGAAACTATTTACAAGACACCTTTTGTGGACAGGCATGCCTGTTTTTATCAAATCCTTAACTATTAACGATATCTATTTTACTCAACATATATATATTTATGTGTGTTATATTTACTCAACATATATATATTATATATCTACATCTTATCAATGTAGCGTAAGCAAGCATTAGAGAAAGATAAGTAATTTCCTTTTTTCAATAGAGCCCTTCAAGAGAATGATTTTCATTAATTTATCTTATAAATAAGTATGAAACTTCTCAGAAATGCCACCATTCAATATTTGTGGTTATTTTCAAAATTATAAGGCAAGTGTTTTATAGTACAGTAACTTAACTAGAAAATTCTTAAGTCTACATAATTAAATTTCATATGAATCATACAGTAAATCTCCCAAAATCAGCATACCATGGAGACTACAAAACTCCATTACATTTGTATGCATACACACATGCATGCGCACACACACAGGAACCTGTACACCTGTTGATTGACGGTTGAGAAGCGGGACCAAAGAGCCAGAGCTCAACCCCCGCAAGCACAACTAGGTGAGTACACACGCACAAACTGTAGCAGACGGGAGACAACAGTAGTCCCCAGGAAAATCCATTTGCCTAAATATTGCAGAATAAGTTGAAGACCAGGAGTGGTGTCCCAGGAAATACGAATGAATAGAGAATTTGAAAAGTAACATAAAATATGCAAAAGTAGGTGAAAATTGACAAATCTAGATAGATAGTTGTTTTTCAAAACAAAAGCACTGTCAACAACAAAGATGGCTGGCACCATAGGAAAGAACACACCAACATGATATTTTCAAAGGTTAGGTAAGTAAGGTAGCCGCACAAAAAATAATGAAAGGTGTCTTTCTTAGCAGGTTTGTGATAATTGAGAACTTGCTAAGGAAATATGAAAGAAATGTTCTTAAATTAGGACTGAAGGTCTCAAGAATAAATATTGTAAATTAACCCTTGACTGCATGCACCCCTTACCCCCCACAAACACACACACACATGGTAGATGGTTGGAACAAGTTAAGTGAGAAGGTGGTGGAGACCAATACCATCAGTAGTTTCTGAGCGTTATTTTTAACAAAGTACAGTATTGGAAAGACAGGACACTACGAGCGTAGCTCTCATTCTGCAATTACACTTAGGCAATCAATCAACCAATCTCTCTCTCTCACTCACTGTTTGGGACACTATAAGCTGGTTTTTTGTTTTAACAAAATTTCAGTGAATATTTGTTGTTTTTGCTTAACATAAATCAAATTTTTAATAATACTAAATAAAATATCATTCTTGTTATCTTGTCTGTTATCATTGACAAACATGGTAATCAAATCAATAGAAAAACTAGTCAAATAAAATTAGTGTAACAACTGGAAAGAAATGACAATGACAGACAGAATGGCTTTCGAACGGGAAAGTCCTGGGTACAAATCATTTTAGCTTTTATGTCAAAACCACACCACAGAATCTTGCAAGAAAGAGAGGCCATGTGTATCCACCTTGGCCTAAAAAAGGCCTTGGACAGTCTCATACAAGAGGCTATTCTGGAAGCTAGAACACATTCTACCTCAGTGAAAGGTGTGTTCTGGAAGCTAGAACACACAGGAACAGTAATAGGTAGACTACTGACATGGATGACAAATTTTGACAAAAATGAAAGTAAGAATTGGAGGTAACACTTCAGAAAGGAGAAATGTCATAAGTAAAGCACAAAAAGGTTCAATTTTCAAGTGATGTTCATAGTCTATATAAACGATCTATCAGAAGGAATTCAGAGTTATATGAATATATTTGCAGATGATGCTAGTTACAAAGGAAAGTAAGATTCTTAATGACTGTCTTGCCCTTCAAAGTGAACTAGAAATGAGGTGAGGAACCAATGGCATGTGTGCCAAACGTAATATGCATACCTATTTTGTTGTCATGCATACACAGATATTGGTCGCATAAACAAAGTTCTTTAAGAATGATTTCAAGCATATTTTTCTCCATTGGCACAAGAGAACTTTTTAGAAAATTATTGCCAATTTAATCACACATTCACAAAAAGTTCCCTTGACCTAGACAAAATAAGAAACTGGAGCAACACATGGCAGACTGAATGTAAATATATGCAACAATGGAATTGAAAATGACTTTTAAGTTTAACTGGGTTTTAGATAAACACATACAAAAGGATGAGGAGGCAGCTCAAGCAATTTTCACCCCCGTTCAACATGCGTTCATATATTTACACATATCAAACAATCGACATCACTTAACATTTTCTGTGATAAAACATTTGTAGAATAGGAACAAAGGTGTTATGAGATATGCTACACTTGCAAATTTCAGAATCGTGTTTAAATATATAGATGGAGTAATACTACAGACACTGTTCTTGACAATTTTTAGATTCGACTTAAAATATAGAGCAGTTGTATGGTATCCAAATCTCAAGAAGCGCACAAACTAGAAAGGGTGAAAAGGACATACTACTCAATATTTTCTGGAACTACAAAAATAAGAGCTATGAGGAGAAGCTAGCAGCAGTAAATATGCCAAAGCTAGAAGACAGAATGAAAAGAAGCAACAGTGACAGGAATTGACACAACTGACAAGGAGGAATTTTTTAAACCTCCAACTTCAAGAACAAAGAGGCCATAGATTCAACCGAAGGCAACAAAGGTGCCAACGAAATATAAGAAAGTTATCTTTTGCAAAAAGTTATAGATAGATGGAACAATTTAAGAAAGGTGATGCTGGATGTCAAACCCATTAGTAGATCAAAACATCATATTACAAACTAAACACTTTTAATCCTATTAACATGCTCAATTCCCACTTAGGTTAAATAAAACTTAAGTTAAAGATTTACATTGGGGCAAGAGCATTAAATCAGGTAACTTCAACAAATATAACTATAACGGGCAACTTTGGAAGATTTACTGCACTATACACTGTCATAATGACTAATACATATTTCCATTAAAAACTATTCTATAATTACCTTTACAACATACAAATTTTCAGCCTAATTAATCAGAGTAGCATTAATGTTTCATACATTTGTTGTCCAGATTAATATCACCGTCCCCAGATCCACAGTAGCGGTGTAGTGTTTCTCTGTAGGAACAAACTCACCTGCTCTGATCGTCTCTGTACCAACATGCCCAGAACTTTGGAGAAAAATGATGCCAACAGTGGATTCAGGGGTTTCTCCTTCTTGAGGAATCTGGAAATAAATAGAAATATTAAAAACAAAATATTAAATCAAACTTGCCTATAATGTGTGCATCCTGTCCCATGTGAAATGGGGCAAATCGATCTCAATTTTTACTATATATTGTATATTAAGATTTTAACAAATACTGTATTGTACAAATGTATGAACCACTAATAAAAGGATTACTGGATTTTTCAACCATAGGTTAAATATATATAAGACTGGGTGGGTGAATATAAATAGGAACTTTTTCACAGATGCCTCTAGGCCTTCTGCTCACATATGCCTCTAGGCCCTCTGCCCACATACTCTATTAGGCCTTCTGCAATTTCCACTAGCTTCTTTCAGCACATATTATTATATAATATTTTCTAAATGAAAGATTGAGAACTTCAAACATGAACTCAAACTTGGAAGAGGTAACAGGAATTCTAGTAAATTAAGCAAGGGAATAATTTCTAGTAAACTAGGTAAGCAGACACATTCACAGAGAAGAATGTCAGGATGGAGAGAAGTAACAAGGTTTAGTCCTTAGATCCATAGTGTTCCTGAATTATGTACATTACCTTCCCCAAAAGGTATATTCTTTATTTCCTAATGTCTCTGGATAGTTCAGTGTTGATGAAAATAAGGACAGGGTAGAGGGGAAGCCAAGTGAAAAGTACTTCTTGATGATAGTTCAGGTCCTAGGCAATGCCATACGAGATAATTACAACTATATGGGCAACAGTATAGATTCAAACACTGCCAGGAAACCCAAATTTACACAAAGATGACAGCAAGCCTCTAGTACACTTAATGCATGATAGTGGTTCAATTGACAATTAGTTGACCTGGTAGACTTCATTATAAGCACATAGCTGAGAAAACCAAAAGAATTTACTGTATGTATAAACTATGGATGATAATTTGTATAAAATGATAACATCAGTCACATAGTCAAGAATCAAGAAACAATAGCAGGTTTTTTAAATGGACCTAGGTAAATTGAATTACATTTATATAAAGATATTATACCCATATTAACATCATGGGTATACCAGACAATAACAAAATCAGTGTATAACAACCACATTAGCATAGGAATCAACATATGATGATGATAAATGCTCCTTGAGGGTTACAGCCAGTACTATACAAACATTATTACATTGAGACCACGGGAAGCTATTCTATTTTTCCTTACAAAAAGTTCACTCTGTACAAATTGGCTCTACCTGGTTTTTAAATAGGCAATATTATGTGAAAATAACATCTCTGCCCAACAGGCTTTAACTTATAACTGTTGTCTGCACTTCATATTACTAAAAATAAATGGACATCCAAATAATAAGAAATTTACTAAATAGCACAAACATGCTACAAATTAAAAACTTACTTGTACAAGATATCTAAAAGATTTGTAGAAGCAACCAACTTGTCTATGATTGCTGGAACATCCGCAGTTAGTAACTCTGCAGCCAAGTTAGCATATTTGAAACGCATCTGCAACTCCCCATCCATGGCTGGCTCATTTACCACTAAACATACTAACTCATCAAGGATCTCTGCTCGAGTCAGACTGAAAAAATATATATACAGTACTGTATGTATAGATATACATTATACAAATACAGTATTTATAAATATAATTTAATCAAAACATTTCCAAATCAAAAATATTACAAAATGGAATTCTACTTCAATACCAGGAAAAAAATTATATGAATTCTGTACTTACAAGTCAATAAGTTTTCTATTTTGTGCTTTACATTCTTGGAGGAGTTCATCCTCATCCATGAGTTCCGAAAGCGTAACATCCTGAAAAATAAATGACGAGTAAAATATTGTATATAGTTTAGTAATTCTATTTATCAAAAAAGACCCCACTCACATAAATCTTCCCTTTAACTTGTTCTTTACCACCTTTCTCTTCAAAATCCATTGTTCTTATTGCTTCATTTTCGCATTCCTACCCAATAAACAGGATCTCTTCTTAGCATCGTGGTTCTGTCAGACCGGTATCCTCAAAATGAAGATTCAACTACTACGAGGGATGCCACAGTAAATACTGTACTGTATAAGGAAATAGTTTCTATTGAAACTGAAGCAAAGATTCTGAAATAGCATTGATATGCTTTTGCATTTTTGTAACTAAATTCCCAGACAATTTTCATGAAATAGCACTTAGTTAATAATTAATGTGCGTAAATCATGAAAAATAAACATGTGATTAAAAATGTGACAGTGTCAGACCACGGAGGAAAATTAAAACAGGAATTTCCTCAAGTACTTTCGTATATTAATATATCTTAATAATTAATACAAATAATGGTTCATGCTCCTATAACTACAAAGAATACATTAGCTATGATACCACACTGAAACATTGTGATGTTTGGAAACATGATAAAATCTAACTCTCATTAGACTTTAAAAAAAAAAGTGCAAAAATGCTTAAATGCCTACTAAAAGCAGTTATGCCAGTGGCATCACTTACAGATATGCCAAATGTAGTTTTTAGTATAACTGGAAATAGATCCTAAAAAAGTGAAGCCTAAGCTATTCTAGCTATGGTAAATATTATGAGTTATACCAATGAAAAAGCAGAATGTTTATGGGGTGATCGTCATTTGCTAAAACAACATTTAGGTCTGTAGTGGATCCCCATTCTGCCCAGATATATTGTATACTCTCTATTGAAACATGAATTTCCACACTTACTTCTTTTTGTAGAAGAGTCTCAATCTGGACAGAGGAGCCAAAATTGTACTTCCAAAACATCTTGTTTCACCTAAGGTAAAAGGAAAAAAAATTGTATTATTAAAACCTTTTTAAGGTGAAATTGATTAAATTATTAATATAGAGAATAGCTGAACAATTCTGGCCATATAAAAAATACTGTATATTAAAAGACAAATATGTGATCCCAACAATTAGCATCAGAACAAAATACTGTATATACATCCTTCATAGAGGTAATGTACCTGTATATAGCACTATCTACAAATTTTGCAATCATATTAGCATGGTCAAAAGATTATCCCCATTTACACATGTGATAAAAGGATGAAAATTTAGTATTTAAAAGCAAAAACTTGTAAACACTCGCTTATAGATTATTTTAATTTTTGTTTAAGTCTTCATAAGTTAGACATTATACTCTACCAGATAACGAAATTTTTTCAGAACTATATTGTAGTTTATTTGAGCTTAAGAGTAAAAACAATTATAAAGGAAAGGTTTTCTGCTGAATATTAACAGAAACCTGTCTTGGTTCCCCAACTCTAGCCTACATATTAGAAGGCAGACACCCTGACCACCCACCCACTCTCTCTGATCTAGTGCATGAAAAGAAAATTGGTGTTCTTTCCTCCACAATAAACTATATCTGGCAACTCAGAGACACTGACCAATTCATATCGGTGCTTCACATGCTTTAATGTATCTGCTGCAGCATATACTTGGCATCTACCTGCTATGTACAACTTTTCTAGTAAAATACAACAAATAATTCTTGATTATGAAAATGTAGAGCAAATGATGGTGAATTTTTTAAAATAAGCAAAAATTTCTAAATACAATACAGTACAATAGAAACTCATTAATTCGGAACTCAGTAACCTAAATCTAGGTAATTAAGCTAAAACCAACTCTGTATTTTAGTTCAATTAGTTTGGACAGACACCCAAATCACACAGCTTTGTTATCAGGTTACTGATTAATACACTGCAACATTAGTTTTATAACAATTCTCTTTAAACAATTCATTAATAACAAAAGATAAAATAATATAAACTATTAAATCATTACAGTACAGTATAAATTTACATTAGCCAAGCATTGTGTGTGGTGCCCCACAGAAAATATAGAATTTTTGTTAGTAAAAATATCAAGCATCTATATTCTTGGTTTGCGAGTGTACATAAACATGAAGGGGCAACTTGAGTCCCAGGAACTCGTTCCCACACATCAATTCACATAAAAAATGCATAGACTAATTTATGTGTGTTATATTGACCACTATTTCTGCAGATTCATTTAAGGTGACCCTATTCTCATTACAAATAATTTAATTACTGTACAGTACCTGTAATAACATTGAATAAAGATGAATATCGCATCAGAGGGGTAAGAGGGCAGCAATGGGATGAGATGAGCTGGGTTAACGTTACTCATACAGAGGTTAAATGAGCACTGATGGCTCAAGTTCAGTTCAAGGTGGCAACAACCACCCTATCCCCCAATGATATCTAACAGTCGCAGGTGCAACCAAACATCCGCTAACTTTATCTACAGTTGCTCATGTATCTCTCATTCTGGTGACAATGTACATAATATTCTTGCTCTGCAATGGTATGGATATGATGGGTGATAAAATATACTGTAGTTGTGCTCTACATGTTTATATCACTAAGTGGAAAATGGGTATAATACACATTTGTATGAAGACCAGCATTCGGATGTCTAAACACCTGTCATTCACCAAAATTTTAGTATGCGCAAGCTTGTCAGTACTATATCAATGGGTTTGAATATATTGCAGCTTCGATCCTGGGTCATTTGATAAAATTCATCATCTTTTGATTCATACCATTTTTTGCAACAAAAACTAAATAAACTAAATATTACAAATATTTTTTTAATCCACCAGAGACATCAATAACCGAGTGAATGAAGACTGCTGTGAGGTTGCAACCTGGGGAAGGACAGGTGTTAGCCTGGCCTAAAGGAGCCAAACTGGCTTCCTCTTCCCAACAAGAGGATAATACCAAATAATATACACATGGAAAATACTGGAAGGCCAGATACCAAATCTACACAGTAAAATAACACTGTACTGGAGTGAACGATATGGAAGAAAATGCAGAATAGAACCAGTGAAGAGCAGAGGTGTCATAGGCACAATCAGAGGACACTGTATAAACATCAGAGGTCCGCGGCTGTTCAACATCCTCCCAGCAAGCTCAAGAAATGTTGTCGGAACAACCGTGGGACATCTTCAAGAGAAAACTATCTAATTTTCTAAAAGAAGTGCCAAACCAACCGGGCTGTGGTGGTTATGTGGGCCTGCGGGCCGCTCCAAGCAACAGCCTGGTGGACCAAGCTCTCACAAGTCAAGCCTGGCCTCAGACATGGGCTTGGGGAGTAGAGCAACTCCCAGAACCCCATCAAGCAGTTAAGAAGAAACAAACTCTTTGGGGCAAGATCACATAAGTGCACTTCAAGAAAACTGTTCTGATCATCTCAGTCATGCTACCTTCCTGATATACATATATGACATGGACATGTCATGGGATCCCTCGAGTGTTTCAAGACATCTATAGGAATGAGTTTGGGTGGATATAAATAGGTGGTGCAACTTGTGGGCCAATAAGCCTTGTGTTGTGCACTTTTCTTAAATTGCTATGTTGTTACGAGCAAGTGTGGCCACAGTGGTGCCTCAGAGGGCAGCCAGTGTGGCCACAGTGGGCACCACAGTGGGCGGCACCCACAGTGGGCACCACAGTGGGCGACACCCACAGTGACCTCTCACCAGTGCCCACCCAACCACTACAAACCCTCATCAATACACACACGCCTTACCTTGATATGGAAATCCTGCTCATATTACTCCAAATGTGATCAGTTCCCAGAAGATACTTTAGAGGTAACTTATCATACCCTTGCTATAAAAAAAACTAGAAAAGACAAAAATAACCGAGAGAAAAACTTGAAGTAGTCGTAAAACGCCCTTCAGGAGCAGAGGTCTGTGTACACGCCTAAGTTTCAGGGGCTATTACCGGCACCACTGACTTATTTCCGCCCACATGGGCGTGTTATCCACCTCTCCACACCTGGCCTGGCCTCTCTGCACATTTAAAACCCCCGCAGGACACCGAGGAGAGCGACTAGTGGGAGGAGGAAAGTATTATCGAGCTACGGCGGCCGTGCCACAAACAAACAGATTTTCAGATGATGCAAAATGGCGCACGATAGTAAATATTTCAACACAAATTATGACAATTCTTGTCGTAGACGTGAGGTCATTTTCCCTTATTCAACTACTGGCTATTTTGGTACTCTACTGATGGATATGAATCAATGATGAGGTGTGGTACAATGGTATTAATTTAATTGCATATTTATCAAATGCGTTCATTAAATGTCTACATACAATGCATTAATTATGCTTATATATGGAACGTTAAATAAAAATTATACAATAGTAATTATCATATTATAAATTTATCTACATAAAGTACATTGAAACTTATAAATATATATGTATTTAAATACATCCTTCAAACCAACTAGGCTAGTCCCAGAACTAAGAGGCATGAGTTATGAGGAAAGGCTGCGGGAAATGCCCCTCACGACACTGGAAGACAGAAGAGTAAGAGGAGACATGATCACTACCTACAAAATTCTCAGAGGAATTGACAGGGAAGATAAAGATAAACTGTTTAATAACACGGGTGGAACGCGAACAAGGGGACACAGGTGGAAACTGAGTACCCAAATGAGCCACAGGGACGTTAAAAAGAACTTTTTCAGTGTCAGAGTAGTTAACAGGTGGAATACATTAGGCAGTGATGTGGTGGAGGCTGACTCCATACACAGTTTCAAATGTAGATATGATAGAGCCCAATAGGCTCAGGAATCTGTACACCAGTTGAGAGGCAGGACCAAAGAGCCAGAGCTCAACCCCCGCAAGCACAACTAGGTGAGTACAAGGGCCGTGATGAGGGTTCGAACCCTTATTTTCCCAAACCCAATGGAATGAGGGTTCCGGGTTCGATCATCCCGGGCGTAGGTTCGAACCTTCATCACGGCCCTTGTGATTGATGAAGATTAAGCCACCCAAGAGGTGACATGGGCATGAATACCCGTAAGTGGTGGCCCTTTCGAGCCATTACCAGTATCAAAAGATGATACTGGAGATCTGTGGAGGCGCAACTGCACCCTGCGTGACGGGAGATGTCTCCCGGACCAAGTGGTGACCAAATGGTGTCCCTTGTGGATTTGTTCACTGTATTATAGTCTTTTACAGCATAATTACTTGATTAGCTAGACCACAAGGGTGTCCAAACTGAGAAACTGACATGTTGTTGTTGTTGTTTTAGATTTAGCTACTCATAACGAAATGTCCATGTAGCACGGGCTATGGTGAGCCCGTAATTGAGTTCGGTTATACACGATAATCTTGTTACTGTGATAATTGACATGTGTGGTGAGCCAGTTACATAGTGAAGCGGCCACTGAGTAGTACCTTCAGCAAGCCACCCTTCCATATTTGGCCAATTCATCAGAGCAGCACACGAACTGCTCAAATTGTTACCCATAGTAGACAAGATTCGCATCCCATGTTTAATGAGCCATCCGGTGAGATAGGGATAATAGGTGAAGCTACAGGCCAAGAACTATATATATGGCAGGTAACTGCAGGTATAATAAATCTCTCAACTATTTAATTTATGTGAATTAACAAGCTTTATTACATAACAGTATTGCACTACCCTATTTTAATGAGGGATTACAGAGTATAGATTCCTTCCTCCCTTCACACGCCCAGGACAAATCGTATATATATGGGAATCCAAGAAAAATAATCTACTAGCCTGCACTAACAAACTTTGAGTAAAGTATCGAAATATCTTCCAATATCTGTGAGTAAATGAAATAGTGATTACTCCAAAAAAGAGTAAGAGAGTGGGAGGGATGCTGGAAGAGAGAGGACAGTCAAGCAAGGGTGGGGGAGGCCAGACGAGTTAAAAAAGGATGGAAAGGATGAGAGAATTGGGGAGAGGGAGAAGTGAGAGAGGGAAAGAAAGGTGGAGTAGGGAGGGGTAGAAAGGGAGTGAGGGAAGTTTGAAGAGAAGTGGGGAGAAATGTGGTGAGAGGGGAGGATGAGGGTAGAAATGGAAGGAGAGATGATTGGGAGAAAGGGTTGAGAAGGGAGGAGTGGGGGATTTGCAGATGAACAAAAAGGGGAGGGGGGATAAGGGAAGAGAGATGAGAAAGTGGAGAGGAGGAGAAAGACCCAGTCACAACAGGGGTACCACCATCTGGTCTATACCTATAAAAAAAAATTAATATTTGTGTCTTTCTGAGGTTGGCGGCCCCATGATTGGAGCTTTCCTTATCCAGCTCTCCACAATGACACATAGGGGTAATGGGAGTATCGTAGACCAGTTGCGTTGTCCTCCCAGTGCCACACTTTTAAGAAATATAGGCATGTATAGTACCCCCTCCCCCACCATGTGATTTACATGAAATCATGCCAGAAATAAGGGTTGTTTAATGTAGTTATTTACCAGTTCAGTGTGGGGAAAATGGGGGAGAAATTTTATTTATTTTTTATTAGGGAAATTAGAATGAAATTAATTATATAATATATATGTACAGTACAGTATTGTTGAATGTGACTGAGAGGGTGAGATTTATACACAATACTATATATAGGGGTGTATATATATATATTGTATATATTTTTTTCATTTGACCCTAAGAGTCTCAAACTTCTGACCCAGAGCAGGAGACAATAGCTTTATCAACCATGCTATGAACAGCTATTTGGGGAAGGCTTCCAGACACAACTAACTGCTACCCAAATGGAACTTTAAGCCTTCCCTGGGCTCTCACTCAAGCATGGAGGAATTAGTCGTGTTGCAGTACAAACATGGACGGGACATTGAAAGATCAGTATTAAAGGCAATACTATAACCATCACAGCAGTAAAGTAAAAATGGAACACCAGTTTCTACATACAGAATAAGCTCTGGAATGGGAACCATACTAAGGAAACTCCTTAAATTAAAATTGGATAATAAATTTCAGTCAAATAAGTACAGTATATAATTATATTTACATTTTTATAATCAAAATATTTATATACATTATACAAAATTTAATTGACAGGTCAGGTTTGAATATAGGAGATTGGAAAATTCCAAACTCAATTACAAAAAAAAAAGAATACAAAAAAATACACCTTCTCATAAGACAGTCTAGGGTGTAGCAATCACAAAACTGCATCTTGCCTTTTACAAACAGTAGCCATCTGTAACGGTTAAATTGATATGGCTATTTCAGACAAGACATTATCTCCAATATATATCAACTTGCAGCATAGTGTTTCTCTACAATTAGCATATGAGCACTGTATACTAATCATTCTCAACTGTATTTTAAGAACTTATTACTTTCAAATCTGAACTTTTTAAGGTTTAAGGAAGAAAACCTAATTTGTCTCAAACTCTAATTAGTATGAGGCAGTGATGACAGGCACTAACAAGCAAAATTCATTAGTGTTGCAAGCACTGCTACTGTATGCACTCTGAGATATGGAAACGGTTTGCATCTAACAAGTCTGGAATCGAAGATCCCTTCCCTAAATCCATAGCTTTGAAATGCAAATGGGCACAAAAATTAGTGATAATGACAAGGATGATGATTGCGATGATGATGAATTAATGACAATGGTGTAGGTGATGGCAGCAGTATGTTGTTAATCATCCTGACCTTTGAACCTGCTTCATTATGAAGTATGTATAGATAAAATAAATCACAGTAAGGAAATATTTTTTATCAGTTATAATCCACAGCAGTCTATCATATAATAGTTCCGAGCAGATTCCCTGGAAACTGTTTTAATATTTACAACAGGAAGCTACAAGACATTACTTGTACAAGACAGAAATAAAATCTTAAAAAAAGGAAAAACAAATAAGTCTTGTTCACATACTTTAAAGTATCAAGAACACCTTTGAGTTTTGGTTTTCATTCTCAACAAAACATATAAAACCCCACAGCTCAAACCATAAGCTTTTTAATAAGTGCAAATACATTGTAATGTTTTATTGCTACAGACTGACTTGTTACTGTATATAAATTTTTTAAATACACTTTAATGAGAATTGGTATGACTGATAACATGTACAGTATTCAGACAAAAAAAAGTGGGAAAACCTATGCCCAGTTCTGTACTTCATGAGATATTTGTTCAGTTGAGGTCTTTCTCAAATAATTTAACAAATCTCACGATGGATAAAATTCCATGCACAAACAATGCAATTAATAATTCATGAAATTAAAAATTGCAAGATAAATTCTACTTTTTTATAAGTAATATTTATTCCCCCCCCCCCTTTTTGGGGGGGCCCAAATACAGCACACCCTGTGTTAGGCCAAGTTACAAATGTGAAATTTTTTTTATAAATTTGGGAAGATAATTTTTAAACCATAGTTTATACAAAACGTAATTTTGCAAAACATTTCCTTAACATAACAAAATTAAAGCAAGACTAAAATTAGCTTATGGTTGCTTCAATTTACCTGTGAATATTCTACATAAACATGAGAACATGTGCACTGTAACCACATGTAGATTGTTGGTCTCACAAACTCATTGAGAATTCTATTCCTCTCTTGTTTTGCTTCCTTCCACTCTGTTATTAATTTCATTTCTTAACTCGTGCCACTTTTTCATCAGTGGTTGGCTGTTACCCCAAATATATTTTGGTCCATAACAGGCATAGATAAGTCCAAAGAGAGCTCCTCCTAAGTGAGCAGCATGGTCAAAAACACGCCACCCAAGGGCCATTCCCACAGCATCCAGACACATTACTCCCTTAAGAGCAGTGTCGGCAGAAAAATTAAGGCCAGGAATGAAGACGATTCCAAGTTGTGCATTTGGATACTGAGTACAAAAGTAACCAAGCAGGGCCATAATGGCCCCAGAGGCACCTAATGATGGCCCTGGGCATCGCATAACTACTTTAAATGTGTGACTAGCAAGAGATGATATCACGCCACCACTCAGATACATGGCAACAAATTGCTCTCTACCTAATGATCCACACACACCAGAACTAAAACTATGTAATACATACATATTCATACCAAAATGTAAAAATGCAAAATGACTAAAAGTGCTGAGGAACATTGGCCAACATACAGCACGGGCTGCTGGATTGGAACAGAAGTAGCGTAGCATGGTCTGCTGAAAAGACGGTTTGTTCCAACATGCAAACACAACAGCATTAATGAAGCAAATTGGCCAAAACACCTTCTGACCTTCACTAAGCCCATTCCACCACTTATTTATTGCTTTTCGAAATTCACCTTGTTTGTGATCCCATCCTTCTAAATTATTCAATTGCTTATTTGCCCAGTTCATCCATGAATTGTGTTGTAGCTGGGATCGTAGTGATTCATATTTCCATATTGTTGCAGCAAGAAATGTAGTGCTGCAAAAGCCTCCAGCAAATAACAGACTTTTGGCTAAGCCACGACTCATATTATTTACATTAGGAGCGTCTATTAGATCATTCGGTGCCAGATTCATTCCACCTTGTCGTATCCTTCGTCGTGGCTGCCGAAGTCCACGTGTCATAACAGTGGTTGGAGAGCCATATCCTTTCCCAAAACACGTGAAGAGTGACGGCTGTAATGGTAAGTGTCTTCTATATTGCATGCCATTGACTATCCGCGAGAGCACCGTCATGGTAATACTATACTGCACTGAAAGAGAGAGAGAGAAAGAGAGAAATTAATTGATGTAATCAAAGAATCATTATACTGTACTGGTGGCCCACAGCAACAAAATGACAAACAATATATTGTATACTAGTATGTACATAAAGCAGAAGATACATTTAGCTTTGTTAGCTTGTTGCTGCCTGTTAAGTTTTGTCTATTCTTTTACTTAAATTCAACTTAAATTGCAAATCAAAAGTACCTTTGACTTTAGGGAAAAGAAGGTAGTTATTCAACTATATAAATCTCTGAAGCACCCAAGGGGCACTCCAGAGATTTACAATACAGTGTTGTTAGGGCTAACAACACTGCAAACCAGGCATGAGAAGTGGGATCTTGTCAAAACCTTTAAAATACTGAACAATTTGAAGGATGTTGATGCAGATAACTTTTTCCAAAGCTTAGATGTAACACAAACAACAAAACAATGGTTTCAAGCTCAAGAAAAAACAATGTAGGACCGAAAAAAGATGCTTTTACCACCACAGGGTTATGGAACCCTGGAACTGCCTACCCGCAGAATCTGTAAATGCCAAAACTCTCTTGAATTTGAAAATGCAGCTAGAAAAAATAATCAGGACAAATGGGGGGACCTTTGACAAGCCGCCGGCTTTCTATCTTCATCGAGGCCACTAGTGTGTAAGTGGCCATCAGATAAACACAGGTAAATATGTTAATGTAATGTATTCATAAATTAAAACTATATTTTCAATTTTTAAATGCTATAATCCTAGATCAGTAGACACTTGCAAGACAAATATTAAAAAATATCTGCCACATGAGCTTTTCTCCTCTCAAAAATTTGATTATGAATTATGCAGTACACGTTAAGCTTACATCAAGGTCCCCTCCCCCCAGGATCAAATTACTGACCCTCCCAAGGATGCAACCCCACAACAAGCAAACTCCTGGGTACCTATTTACTGCTAGGTGAACAGAGGAATTAAGTGATAGAAAATGTGCTCAACCATTTCTGTTCCGCCTAGGATTTGAACCTGGAATTATTGATTGTGCATCAAGAACAAACCCAACTGTACTACTGGGACCCTATGAAGCTAAATGCTACACATTTTACAAATTAAAAGTGAGGTAGACTACAGTAATTATATTTAATTCTCATCCTAACGTTCCTTTACACCGAGAACAAAAATTAACTATAAAAAAAATAAAAATAGAATTTCAGAGTGCAGCAGGTTTGCTACTCTACCATATAAGTTAAGAACTATCTGTACACATAACTGACTGTCACACTAATGAAACTCTTTCTCTCAGCAACACACAATAATTTGACGATTGTAATATATTATTGATAATACATATAATCAAATCAACTCAAATGTTTATTCAAGTAAAAGTACATACATAGATGAGTTACAAACATAATGTTGGATTTATAGACAGAGCTAGTACATACAAAACCTAAAGCCACTAATACGCACAGCGTTTCGAGCAAGGTGTGGGGGGGGGGGACTTAGACTAAAACTTAATACTAATTGATATTAAGGTATAAATTGTGTTGAAAAAGGAAAAAAAAAGGGGGGGAGGGGACATGGCAGAAATCAACAATTATACAACTCGGTCAACAAACAGTACTGTTTGAAAATAATAAGACATGGTTGACATTTAGGGATAAGGTAGGTTACATGGAATTAATTAGGTAGTACTTAGTTTTCATCTTAAACTGGTTGAGAGAGGTACAGTCTTTGACATGATTGGGAAGGTCATTCCACATTCTGGGTCCCTTGATTTGTAGAGCATTTCTAGTTAGGATAAGTGGCACTCTTGAAATATCAAAAAGGTATTTGTTCCTGGTGTGGTGCCCATGGGTTCTGTTACAACCTTCTAGGAAGCTTTTAAGGTCAGGATTGACAATGCAGTTCTGAGTTTTAAATATACAGAATACACATGAGAGAATGTACAGTGACTTAATATCTAACATATTCAAAGATTTAATTAAGGATACCGAGTGCTGCCTAGGGCCAGTTTGATACAATGTAGTTTGGTATTTTATAATGAAATATACTGTAATGTGATTGTAATTCATATAATATAATGTGGATGATGTAATATGCCCATCATTATGGGCATATTATATTTGCATATTGCATATTATCATATGCATATTATCTCTATACACAGACACTACAATATAAAGTCTATATTCATAAAATCTCAGGAACTCACATGAATTGAAATAAGTTTATTGAGGTATAAATACACACAAAGTGTTGAGGTAGCTCATGCTATTCTCACCACCGTTCACTACAAAGTGTTCATCTACATACATATATAGACACATATGACGCTCACTCTAACATATTACTGAACATTCTGAATGTTAAACATTCTACATGTCTTACCTGGCGCCGTCAACGGGAGAGTTCTCACGTTTTCCTGAGCCACAGCTGGACATTTGTTGGTATTGGGTCATCAATGGTCATTGATGTCTCATTAATTATAACAAAATAAAGGCAGAATTTTTTATGTCACTTTGTATATTAATTATATTATTACGTACAATATGATATAAATTATATCATCAATACATTTATACTGTACTTGCATATATGCATCTTAATTGAATTGTAGGAATGATTTTAAAATTTTAACAGAATTTTGCGTTATTTTTAAAAGTTTACCCAACGTATTCTATTAATAGAAAATAAATATGTTTGTTATTACCAAAAAAAATAATTTAATCACTATATTGTAGTATGACGCAATCCCGTGATCTCCATTTGAGGCATAGGAATATTTAACAAACGGAGGTCATGAACTATAATTGTTTATTTATATATAATATTTTAATTATGTTTAATAGACGAGGTCAACAGTAAGGGAATTCTTTAATTGTCTCTAAATGCGAGGCCAGAGAGTGTTATGAAAAGCCCATCGACGTGTTATAACGAATTGAAGATGGGCCACTTTTGACTTCATATATATAATAATAAGAAAAAGAAGTAACAGAAGAAGAAGAAGAAAAATATGAATAAGAATAATGTTTTATGTGTAATAATTACAGTCTCATTACATTAATTACTGAGTCGGTGTATGTAATATTATATTCCACCACTAATCACTATTACTGATTTGAATGGAGGAAATATTATATTTTAAAGGAAGTAAGCGTAATTTCAGTTATAAAGAGTAACTGAGCAAAAATGTAATTAGACCTTTAAGTAAGGAGAGCAATAACATTTAGGCTCCCTGCTCCCTCCACGTAAACAAGTCATGGCGACCACTCTCCGCGACAGGCAGATTGGTAAGAGTTTCCTGGAGGTGCACCACACCCCCTTGGGAACACTACTTCAACCCCCACACTACATTTAACTGTATTAATTTTTTCTTAGGTATACGTGTAGTGTCAGGGGGATAAAGGCATGATATGTACAGGATATTCCAGACTTTTGTGGTTAGGGATCAGGACAAGTCGCCCCATTTCTGGCCACTTGGGTATAAAGCAACCACTCGGCGGTGTCTCACACCTCTCGCAGTTATGGCCCCGCTCCTATGCCAGGTAAGTCCACTACGGGCTCACCATAGCCCGTGCTACTTTGGAACTTTTGTTCTAAGTACCTGAATTAAAAACAACAACAACAATGGTGTCTTACATTATACCTATTTTTAATTATTGAATAAATAAAGTCTTTGACATTTCATAATTTATGAGCGAGATCTAATACTGGTTTAGAATTTGTATGTTAGTCCTAAATACTGTATGAGACTGTAACATACATGATTTTGTGGGATTATTCAAAGAGTATGGTGGCTTTTTTATATTTATTTAATATAGTTTGGTTACAGCAGTTAGATGTTAAAAATGGTACAACCTTGTTGTGATGGGTTGAGACGAGGATGCTTGTTACATGCTTCTGCCGGAGTCTGTTCTGACATAGCACAATCTGCAAGGTTTCATCTTGGTGCCAGTCCCTTCTATCATATATATCAATGACATAGATGAAAATATTACAAACCACACCATCAAACTTTCAGATGATACAAAAATCTATGGTCAAGTAGCAAGCAGAAATGATACTTTTTAAAGTCAAAAGAATTTTTTACTTGAAGGAAAAGAAAGTGTTTATTCAGCTGCACATATATTTTTTTTTTTATTGATATATAAAAGAATTGTTACATTCTTGTATTTATTCATTTTATATACAAGAAGGTACATGGGGGTATGAGAGTTCATAGCATAAATGTTTTTACATTCTTGTAAAGCCACTAACACGCACAGCGTTTCGGGCATATCTAATATACTGTACCGGCTTTGGAGGAAGTTCAACAGATTGTCACAAAAATCATTCCAGAACTAAGTCAATTCTCATACTGTACCAGGAATGGTTTAGGGTCATAGGACTAACAAAACTACAAACCAGACATGACAGGGCTGATCTCATTCAGATCTTTAAAATACTGAACCATATGGAGGGTATTAATCCAGATCACTTGTTTAGCTCAAATGTAATAATAATACAAGAGGTAACAGCTGTAAGCTCAACAAGCCACACTGTTGGGCAAAATAGGGTTGTTGATTTGTGGAACCAATTACCACATAACATGGTGGAGGTGGGGTCCCTCGATTGTTTCAGACGTGGGTATATGAGTGGGATTGGGTGGTTATAAAGAGGAGCTGCCTCATATGGGCCAATAGGCCTTCTGCAGTTACCTTCATTCTTATATGAAATGCTTTTTCACCTGCCAAAGCCACAAATGCCAAGATATTACTTTATTTTAAAAGTGCAGTTGGAAAAAAATATCAGGAACATTGATGGAACCTTTGACAAGCTGCCAGCTTCCTGGTCCTAAGGTAAATTCAGGCAAATATCCACAATCCTTAAGTTAGGTCATGGTTCATTAGAAATTAGTGTATTAGAACATAAGAAATGAAGAAACTACTGAAGGCCTATTGGCCCATGTGGAGAAGTTCCCATTTATACCTAACCAAAGCTATGATTAAAACAATGTAGTGACTGATCTCACATACACGATGTTACCTGGTATTCAGTTCCATAAAACAACAACTTTCTTTCCAAACCAGTATTTACTAAGTTTTTTCTGAATCTAAATTTACCCAATTTGTATTCACTGTTTCTTGTTCCATTTTGAGTTTATATTTAGCACCTTATTAATTTCCCCAATTTTATACCTCCCTTATTCTTTGCCTTTCAGACCATGTTTTCCATTATGATGTTCTAATAAATAAAAAGTATTTAATTGTAATACAGCAAGGTACTCGTGAAGGCATTTGAAATAATTCCTCACTCCTCATCATTACATTCACAAAACTTTTATGTGATTTAGTTATAGAATAACAGATGATTTTTTACTACAAAGTACACACATTATCAAATACCATAAAAACAGTGTAGTAAATTTGTTTTATGGACTCAAATATTCACTATTGTATTGAGTGATATTAATAGTGTTATTATATTTAACAGCATCGCTGCGGCGCGTAATTAATCTGAACACTGGTGTAGGAAATACTACCGTGGGAAGTGAAACAACATTCTCCGTGTTGATCTATGACAAACATGGACAGGATATTATCTCGCCCCTCCTCTCGGTCAAAGAGCTACGAGACATGGGCATCACACTCCACATGTAAGGAATTGCTCAGCAAGGTCATGCTGGTATAGTATAAGTATAATTTGAATGATGTACACAGGTAGTAACAAAACTTTCTAATGTCATAAAATTTATGCCTGGTTTTAATGATAATAAGAAATACTTGTTGGGATGCCTCTTTGCCAATTTCCTTCCTTAGAGTTCAGAGGTTTGGCTTTGGTTTGGAGAAGAGCATTTCTTATGCCTTTTTCAGGCATCAGTCTTGTGGTTTATTGACTTTTGCATTCTACATCTTTACATGATATTTTCCATACTTCCTGTATACAGTATATCTATTCTAAAACCACACGCTTCTCAGATTATCCATTTCTACTGCTTTAACTCTTGAATTTTCACGTTGACACCTCACCATCGTCTCGCAATCATACATGAGAGTAGGAACTACTGTACTACTACTACTTCATGCAGACCTTTGCCTGCGTCTATTCCCACGATGTTTTTCCTAACTACGTATAAGAACAGGGAGTCTGTAATCTTTATACCCTTTCTTCACTTGGTAGGTTCAGTTAAATATACCAGCTTCTCAAAATATAATCAAAGGAGTCATCAGCTGTTTTAAGTGTTATAGTTTATCTAGTGACACACACATTCAAGGTTTATGTTTATGACTAAAGAGTGTTAGCCTCTAGGAAATTTGTAGAAAAAGATAGATAATGTATAGCTTCATATTGAATGGAAAATAAAAAATATCTATTACTGTATTGTGTAGTAAGACAGTACTGTAATGTGTTATCACTTGTATTATTCAGGCTGCTCCATGCTGAACGAGGTGAGGTTCCTGATGTCCCTGCCATATATTTTTGTCAACCAACGGAAGAAAACTTGATAAGAATAGGGCAAGATTTTAATGATGGCCTATATTCATCCTACTATCTCAATTTCATTTCTCCAATCAGCCGACAGAAAATGGAAGATTTAGCCCTAGCAGCATTACAAGCTGGATGCCAAGGAAATATTAAGAAGGTAATATATGTCAGTTTGGATACTTACCAAATGAGATTCATTGTTATTTCCAGGGACCTGTTAAAGCGGAACTCCTCTTATCCATCAACCTGTCCTCTTAAAAAGAACGTCGCTTTTGGCCGTTTGCCCGTATGGCCGAATTTGGACGTAATTTGAAATTGAAAAAAAAATTAAAATAAATGTGGGATTTTTTTTTTCACCAACAGTAAGTTAAGGGTCCTCTGGTAGGTTAGGTGGGCAGGAAATTCTCATAAAGTTTCAAAACGTTATGAAAAACGTTAATGTAAAGTGTCCTCTCATAACGTCTGCGCGTAGGCGGGACGACTCAAATAGAAAACGGAACAGAACGTCACTTTTGTGAGTCGATTTCATTTCAAATTACGTCCAAATTTGGCCATATCGCGCATACGAGCCAAAAGTGACGTTCTTTTTAGGAGGACGGGTTGTATCCATAGGCCATTGGCTAAGCAAGAGAGAATTGCAAGCTGGGAGAGATTGATCACATCAGTGGATTTACCCAACTGCTTTACAATTAAAATGGAGTGGCATTTAACATTACCAATCATGTCACCAATTTTCATATCGGTTGTATCATTCAGCAACAATAATGTACTGTACTGTACTTGATTAAATTTACTGTATTTTTTTAGTTGAATTCAGGCATATTCAAGAAGACATGGTTTAATGATATACTTTTCCAGTGGTGTGAAGCAATCATCCTAGAAACTTGCAGCAAAACTATGTAGGGGTGTGTGAACAATTGTTTTGTTTCATTCAAGAGTGTTCCATTGGAATTCAGCTCAGCTAACTTCAGAGCAGTAGCTGTCAACTCAAAGTACAATACACACCATCCTCCATGCTGTGCTTTGGATGAACATTAGAGAAGTGTAATCTGAGCTAGCATGGCTTCCTGCAAGCTTTGGCAGAATTTTCAAACACAACACATTGTGAGATTTGATTTTTAGTCTTTTTGAGAAATAGAGGTGTACTCAAGGTTTTCATCTTGATATTTCCAAATACTGTATTTCCAAATTTTATGGTTTTTGTGAAAGATGGACAAATACCTTATTGAACAAAATATAGTTTATAACAAAGAATCAAAGTTAATGTACGAAGAAAGAGCATTATAAAAGAATCATGTAACTAGAATATTATTGCAATCTGAAAACTAATTAATATTAATAATAATCTTTATTTTTCTTGTCATTGGTGAAAAGCAAAATCACAAATTACTAAGACTTATGTCAAAAGTTCAACACAAAATATTGCATTCAGAAACACTAAAATTAGAAAATGGTTCCATGTGGAAGTATGTGCGGTACAGTACCATCTCCTTTCTTTTTCTTCCCTTCCTATTTTCCTCCCTCTCCATCTCTTAGTTTGGTTAGATAAAGTGTGTCTGAATTCTGAGCTGAGTATGTTTAATTATGTTAAAAATTTGTACAACACAAATTAATAAGACAGAACTTTTTGCAATGCATTAAAGTCTATTTGTAGTTAGCTTCATTAGCGGCACTGCTTTAGCATAATTGTGTATGACAAATAAGTTTTCTTCTTTCAGGTATATGACCAATATGTAAATTTCATCAGCTTAGAAGATGACATGTTTACCTTAAAACATCAAGGATCCGATTCACTGTCTTACTATGGTGAGCTAATTATAAGAGTAAACCAAAATTGTGTGCTGGCATAATATAGGTCTATGTAGGGGGTCCTGTGGTGCAGTAGTTAGTGCAGTTGGGTCACAACCAAAAAGGTCCTGGTTTAGTTCCCTTAACTAAAATACAAGTGTTTGGGTAATGTTTCCTTTCACCTGATGGCTCTATTCATCTATCAGTGTTTACGTGTCAGTGACTATGGGGGAATGAGATCTAGTTCTTTAAATCACACCTAGTTGTTTATGCCTGATGTGCAAAATAATTTCTCAACATAAATGTTTTCATCGTATTTTTTCTGGAAGTTATGGTTGGAATTGGCTTCAACGACCTCTTCCTTCAATTCATTTCACTTGCTGACGACTCGTACAGGGAAGAAAAACTGCCTTACATCTCTACGACTTATTTGTTTGTCCAGCTTCCACTGATGTTCCTTGTTTTACCTGCTTTTAATATAGATAGGCTGTGTGTATGAGCTTGAAACCCCCTTATCTAGATTCTTAAATGATATTCGTATGTTTGCTAACTTCCCATATGCTGCTAAAGATTTTCTGTTCACGTGAGTTTCTGATGTTAGTGTTGGGAATATGTCTACTCCCAGGTCCTTTTCTCTTATTGTTTCTTGTAATTGCCTACCCCCTTGAGGTGTAGTTAAATACAGGTTGCCTACCCCCCTTTTAACCATGTTGATTACTTGGATTGAATTCCAGCAGCCATTTATCTTCCCAGTCGTGAAGTTTGTCCAGGTCTTCTTAAAGCACCCTACAGTCCTCTTTGGTTCTTACTCTCATTATTAACTTTGCATCATCTGCAAATATCAACATGTACAAGCTCACTCTGTCTGGGGGGTCATTTACACAAATTTGAAAGAGCAGTGGTCCTAGGACAGAGCCCTGTGGAACACCACTTTCCGCTCCTCTCAGCTTGTCTAGGAAGATGCAGTCTACCCATCCTACCTACCTTTTATCTTATTTTGGTGACGCTTTCATAAAATTTAATCAAGTTTGTCAAGCAGGAGTTCCCTTGGAAGGTTGTTGTGCCTTTATTATAATATTTACTTTCCCCAAATTTTCAACAATCTTCTTTCCTGATGATTTTTAATAGTCTAATGTTTCATGTCTGTTGTGGACTGCATCTTGAGCAAGATCAGCTGTTGGCCTAAGGGGAACTGTGATAAGCATAACAGGCTAACTATATCTAGTTTTGGGAACCATAAGGTCAACCATATTTTATATGGTATATAAACACTAATGTACCTTATTTTAATAATACTTTATTTATTTTGTCGGTGATAGGAAGTATATACTGTACAGTATTTGTTTTAGGCTTGTATCAAGGTGTTCCCAAAGTCAAACTACTGACCTTTCCCAGGCTGCAGCCCCTCAACAGTTGCCTAACTCCTGGGGTACATATTTACTGTTAGGTGAACAGAGGCATTAAGTGAAAGGAAATGTGCCCTACCATTTCTGTCCCTTCCAGGAATCAAATCCGTGATCCCTGTTAGTGAGTCAAGAATGAAGCTCACTGTACTATTTGTTATTGTACATTCATAAGTTGCTAAAAGCATTTCTATGTGAAAATAATATTTCTCTTAAATCATTAATTTATGTATTTCATGCTACAGTACTGTGTAACAGAGTTATGATGCATTTCAGCTATAAATCGTGGTGATGTAAAGGATTCGGACATTGATCTTCTTATGGACTCCATTGTCGACAGCCTTTTTTCTGTTTTTGTCAACCTTGGTAAGAGAGAGAGTTGTACTTTCTATGATGTTGCTTGTAAACAAAAATATATATTAATGTATTAAAACACTAAAGGAATTTTCATAAATGCTGTAACTTAGAATAGTAGATACTTTTTCCTTTATTAAAAAAATATGCACATTATCTTAAAATTATTAAAGACCTGTTTTGAATAAAACTATAGTTTAACCATAAAATGGTCATTACAGGTCAGGTTCCTATTATTCGTTGCCAGAGGGGCAATGCAGCAGAGAGTGTGGGGGAACGACTGGATAAGAAGCTTCGAGAAAACTTGCGTGACACTCGCAATTCCTTTTTCTCAGGACTTAGTACGGATTCATTTGCTGCTGGTCAGCTAAGGCAAGATATTTTGGATGTAATTTATAGATGAGTTGACATTGGTTAAATATAAATTAGTTACTCTGACCTTTGCATAAAGCTTACATTGAAAATATAACTTTCAGATGGGTAGGTAAATAGGCATGGGTTTTGATATGTGGTATAAAAAAAAAATTTAATATTTGCTTTGCAGTTTCCAAAGACCTTTGTTGGTAATTCTTGATCGCAATGTCGATTTGGCCACCCCACTGCACCACACATGGACGTATCAAGCTCTTACTCACGACGTACTTAACCTGAGCCTCAACCGTATAACTGTCACAGAGCAAGATGCGGCTCATCCAGTGAACAGGACCAAGACTAAAGAATATGACCTCAGTAATTTTGATGGTTTTTGGAAAGCTCATAAAGGTAATATATTTAATGTTTGGTACAGTACATTTATTAAAAAATCTTTTTATAATAGTATATCAGTAAATTCTGAAAATTAACATGAATTAATTGTGATAAAACAATAGTAATCTTCCAGTAAAGACCCAGCTTCTGATGAGAATACAGTATCATTGTACAAGCTGCTCTAGTACATTGGTTCTTAACTGGGGGCGCTCAAGAATGGTGTCTTAGGGGCTACTGTGTTCATATGTGGCTGATCTTGGGAGGAGGGGTGCTGTAAAACCACAATGGATCTATTATCAGTTCTTATGACCATGTTTTTGTATCAGTTCTGGAAGGAGGTGGGGGTTAGAATGGCTTGGCAGTTGGAATTTTTTTTGAAAAGGATAAAAGGTTAAGAATCATTGTCATAAATGGATGTAATAGAATCCATGAACATCACCCCATATATAATTAATGTAGCTGACATTCTGCGAGTTTAACTAAATTTTTTCAAATAAGGATTCCCAGAGTATAGAAATTCCTTCCTAATGAAGTAAAAAATTGCTCATCCTACATTGGTATTTTATTAACAAAGTAAAACAAAACAGCATCTATTTTCCTCACCATAGCACCACACTTTGTGCTACTGATTCACCAAGTAATCTCTCAAAATAACTATAGTATTATCAATATAATTGCTTTGTGACCATCTTCCTCTGGTACTATTTTTATCTACAGTAATCATTACAACCAGTGCCTGTCTTATTTTATAACACTGAAATTATTTTGCATTGATAGTGTTAAAGATAACCAGACTGTGATAAAGACTATGTACAGCATTCAGATATCAGTGAACATAATGTTAGTTATGATATTCACAGCATAAAGTAGTAACACACAGCACCCAGCCATTGTTTCCTGCATCTACGCATCATAAAACGACCTTATGTTCCGTCACCAATGTTCATTTTGTTATGGAAATGGATTCATATTCGGGATTTTGTGACAGGAATGTGATATTAACAGCAGTTTTGAGTAGAATATTGGAGGCATTGTCATGCATCCTGTGACTACTGGTGTCGTCTGCTTGTGGCTCCATGCTGATTACATCACCATACCCACCTGAACTGCTTATTAGTATGTTAAGATGCTTATAAATGTTGATAGTGATATAAAACATGCATATACAGTGTAATAACAGCAGGAACACTGGTTGATCTAAGAATATAATTCATGTCACCATATATGACCTCCATATTTTTGAGAATAGCAAAGTTCCACACATTTAATTATATACATTCCATATGCTCTATTACACACTATTAAATAATGTTACTTTAAAAAACTAGATATAAAACCATTCACAGACACTGAAATAACTATGTAAAAATGTATTTGGGGCAGCCCCTGCCGCACTCGGCTCTCAGTCGCTAGGCTGACCTTGGATTCTTGTTCTGTGTGTAAACTCTCAACACACGATCTTTGTGGTTCATTATGGTGCACAAACATGTAGATAGGTATATGCAATGTGTTTGTATATAGTGTAATAATAGCCAAAAACACTGATTGATTGATCATAGAATATAATATACATGTCACATTTATGAGTCCCATAATTTTGAGCATAGCGATATTCCACAGGGAACTATATAAATTCCGCAAATTACTCATGTTTGAATAATATTACAGTAAAACAAAACAGAGAAGAAATTAATGAGAAACAACAACAAAGTTTTGAAAATATATATTTGCGGCAACTGCTACCCCACAGGGTAACAAGTCGAGTGTCAACTAGCGCTTCGTCACTCGGCACCCATAATTTGCTCAACTTCTCATCTCCATCATCGCTAAAGTATGTCACATACAATAATTGATTTTAGTTTCCCGTGACAAGAGACTGCATTTTAACAATATATAAAGAGAAAAATTCATTTTTGCAAAAAATTTATTTTCGGCGCACTATGGGAATGTCATATTTTAAGGCGGCGCAGCACAGTGGTTAATGGATAGAAGATGGGTCGCCAGCCCACTTTCCTTCCCCTTTATTTCAGGAGATGTGGCAGGGTTTCAAACACAGAGTTAGAGGGGTGATGTATATATATTTAATTAATTATTTTGAATCTTGACACATACTTACTCATACTGTACAAGTAACTATCTTAAAATAATCAATCAATATATATATATATATATATATATATATATATATATATATATATATATTGTGACGATAATCTCCTTCAAGAGATTGAGCCTGCTCTTCCCTCCAAAATTACGTCTTCACAATTATATAAAAGACTATGGAAGAAATGTCCAACAACGACAACAACACCAGCACCAGCAAGGCTTGCCAGGGTGAGCAGAAACGTATGCATCCAGCCACCTGTTCGAACTCCAACCACCAAACTACCCGTTGATCGCTACGGCTCCGCTGATTGGTCGCCGGTCTGGCTGCACCTGCACTCGCCCCCAATACTACCTGATGTCTGGGGTCGCCCCAACATCAGTCCTCAGAATGTTCCGTGCTTTCGTAGCCAGCACTCCTCCCAGCTAGACGTTAGCGTGTACTGAGAGAGGTGGTGGCTTTAAGCCAATATTCCAGCACCTCCCACTTAACTTTTGTGTTGCACTTCTTATTATTTTGCCTTAACGTAACTTTCATTGTGTCATTTAAGTATTCTTATTATTTTGATTGATTGATTTTATTATACATATTTGTTTGTCCATATTTTCATGTTTTGATTTATTTAACGTAATTAAAATTTCATTGTTAAAGTTTACTTGTGTTTTGTGTGTCTTCTCCTTACCTTACCACAGACGAAGTTCCAGTTTTTCTATTTTTTTTTATAACTATGTGACGAGGCCATACCCCTAGCCTTAAAGAGCCGAACACCAACGCGTTACCGTCACAAGTTATATGGGGGCCTGTCCTAGGAGCTTCACTCAGGTACTGGTGCCAAGTGGTAATTTATGGTAAGCGTATTTAACTTTGTTAACGTAGCTTTACTATTTTTCATTCAATTTCATTTTTTATAAGGTGCGGTGTATTGTGCATTACGAGAGTAACATATAGTGAAGGTGAGACAACTTTGGATTACGTGGTGACTGTAGGCCTCAGTCATACTCTTAATTGGTCATCTCTCCCTCCATGTTATTACTCGTATTTACCATCTATGTCCCTTGAATATTTCTCATTCTGACAGATCATCATATTGGTACCCTGGTACTGTGGTCTGCCCCGGGTCAAGAGTACCCAATCTTCTGCAATCTGACTGTAGGAGGACAAAGAGGGCCATAGTTCCTCTAGCTCGAACTTTAGTTGCTGAATTGGGACCTCAGCAGCAGTTCTCGTCACCAGTTGACACCTCGCACCCCTACACGTCAGTCAGAGATGATGATACATACAACGGTAGGGAATTAGCTTATTTTTTCAGAGCACAAAAATTCGCTAATTCTGTAAGTATCATATTAAATTCAGTGGGAAAAACTTGCTTTATGTCCTATAGAGACTTGGCAAGGTATGCCTACATCCTTGGACTACCAATTTTACTTTTGAAGCATTTAACTGTTTCATTTGTTTTCGAAACTCTGTTTCATTTGTTAGTAGGATTTTCTTGCCCTTATTCTCTTACATGAGTACCGGGTACAAGATTTCCTGCGCCCTTGATTTAATTTAATCATTTAATATCTTTCACTTAACGTTAATTGTTAAAGATCACACAGGATAGGTACCAGTTGCCACGTTGTCCTGTTTCTGACATTTCATTATTGAACATTCGTGTACCTTTATTTGCTAATTTCACCATGTTTCGTCTCCAAACTTTCCGTGCAAATCCAGCAGGTGAAATAGGGACTTTAAGTCGTGCCAAGAGGACTGAATTACAAACTCTTGCACATGAGTATCAACTAGAAGTTCCCTACCAAGCCAACAAAAATGACCTACACAACCTGTTGCTGGATTACTATTTAGAGCAAGGTAAGATAGACTCTGAAACTCATGAAACTTACTATATTGCAGATAAAACTGATTTGGCAACGCTGAAACTCAAACTAGAGCTGGCCAAGATTGAACGTGAGCAGCAAAGGGAAGCCCTCGAACAACAAGAACGAGCTGCTGCCATACGAAGAGAAGAACAAGAACGCGAAGCTGCTTTGAGGAGGGAAGAACAAGAACGAGAAATCACCCTCAGAGAACGTGAAGCTGCCTTGAGGAGAGACGAACAAGAACGTGAGGTTGCACTACTCCAGGAGCGGGAACGAGTACAGCTTGAAACCAAACGACGCGAGTTGGAGATGCAACGCGAACATGACAAGCAACAAGCGACTCTGGCTCTAGAGTGTCGTCAACGCGAAATCTCCTTGGAAACTTCACACTTCACTCAACGCCAGCAAGCTACTGCCAATCTTCCCGTCAGTTTTAATATATCACATGCAAGTAAGTTAATGCCATCCTTTGTAGAAGCAGAAGTTGATGTTTTTTTCACCACCTTTGAAACCCTTGCTAATCAACTCAGTTGGCCTGTCAACCAATGGGCCACACTTCTCAGAGTCCATCTTACAGGTAGAGCTGCAGTCACACTCAGTACTTTGGCGTCTGAGAATGACTACTACACTCTGAAACAAGCAGTGTTGGACGCCTACCTCCTCTCTACTGAAAGTTATAGAAGGAAATTCCGTGACCACCTGAAGGCAAGTACCACTACCTTCCTCGAGTTTGCTAACACGAAACGGAGGTATTTCATGAAATGGCTGGAAGCAGCACATGTCTCTACTTTTACAGAACTCGTCAACCTGATGCTTGTTGAAGAATTCTTGAGACGTGTGCCGCCTCCTGTCCGCCTCTACTTAGCAGATAAAGAAGAAACCGACTACCTGAAGTGTGCTAAGTCGGCTGACACTTACAGCCTCATCCACCGGCTGACACCTGAACCATCCTCCAGTAAGAAGTCGTGGTACAGTTACGAGAAGGTGAGCCCCGATCAAGCTGGTTCACAACTGTACTGCAAGTATTGTAGACTCTATGGACATACCATAGACAAGTGTGGTAAGTCTCAATACAAGGGAACCACTGACCAACAACGACCCAAACCAACTCCTCCTAAGTCCGGTAAGCCTGTGATGAATGTTGGTGCTGATGTTAATGATCTTTCTCTTTTCAGTAACCACCTGTATACTGGAACTGTCTCTGCCAACGGTTCAAATCCGGAGGGACGTTTCAAATTGAAGATCTTGAGGGACACAGCGGCTCTACAATCGATCATCTTGAAGTCGGCTGTGCCCAACATAGTCTACACCGGGGAAACAGTCTTCATCACTGACCTCACTGCTACTACTCCATACCCTCTCGCCAGAGTCCACCTGGATTGTCCCTACGTGAACGGGGAAGTCCAAGTCGCCGTCAGGGAAAAGCCTTTTCCCATGCCTGGAGTGCAACTTCTCCTAGGCAACGACTTGGCAGAAGACCTGCAACCGACCAACCTGATCGTCATGGACAAACCCCAGGTGTGTAACTCTGTGCCAATAAATCCTATTCTCGAGTATGTTCCAGCAGAGGTTCAAGAGAGTGATGAAGTTTCTCCTCCGGTTCTCGTGACCACCCGTGCACAAGCCGCACGTCCACAGCCAGCTGACTCTACTGCCACCGCTGTCCCTCAAGACCCTCAGAAACTACCCCCGCATCTGACCAAGTTGGAGTTCCGTAAGTTGCAGAGGGAAGATCTTACTTTAACACCATTGTTTTTCCAGGCTGAGACTCAACCCGACAGTATTCCTGGGTTCTTCCTAGAGAACGACTTGCTCTACCGCAGATATAGACCCAGTAAACTGAAGGAGGAGGACGATTGGGCCAACACCGAACAACTTGTGATTCCCACCAGCCTGCGGCCCACTATTCTACACCTGGCCCATGGAGCATTCTCCCACTACGGCTTCAACAAGACTTACCATGGGATTCGCCAAGACTACTACTGGCCAGGTATGGTAAATAACGTCAAACAGTACGTAAAACAGTGTCATACATGTCAGATGGCAGGCAAACCGAACGTCTCCATTCCCAGAGCACCACTGATTCCCATACAGGTGCCTGCGGAACCTTTCCACAGACTCATAATAGACTGTGTCGGTCCTTTACCTCGGACCAGTTCAGGTAACGCCTACATCCTAACCATCCTGTGTCCTACCACCAGATTTCCCATAGCAGTTCCAGTGAAGAACATCACGGCTGCTACGGTTATCAAACATCTATTGAAGATCTTCACTCAATACGGATTTCCCAGGGAGATTCAAAGTGACTGTGGCACCAACTTCACCAGTGATCTCTTCAAAAGGACACTGGAGGAGTTCAACATCAAACAGGTATTGTCCAGCCCCTATCATCCTGCTTCACAGGGTTCTCTTGAACGTAGTCATCAGACCATCAAAGCACTCTTGGAAAAGTTTTGTAGTGAAACCTCAAAGGATTGGGATAAGCAGATTGACCTAATAATGTGTATTTTCAGAAGTCTCCCCAATGAGTCCCTAGGAGTATCTCCTTATGAGATGCTCTACGGCCGTAAGTGCCGTACTCCCCTTAAGGCTTTCAAAGACTCTCTCAGAGATGCCACCTTCAGTGAGCATCAGAATGTGCCCCAGTTTCTTCAAAACCTTCAACACATTCTAGAGAGAGTCCACCGCTTTGCTCATGATAATCTATTGAAAGCCCAGGTGAGAATGAAGACTCATTACGACCAGACCAGCAAAGTAAGAAAATTCAAGCCGGGAGACTTCGTCCTTGCTTATTTCCCTATCCCAGGTTCACCTTTACAGAACAGATTTTCAGGACCCTACTGCGTCAAAGAGTGCAGGAATAATAATAATTATGTGATAGAGACTCCAGATAGGCGGCGGAAGACCCAGCTGTGCCACGTCAACCTCCTGAAGCAATATAATGGTACTCCTCCCACTGTCTTGACTAACTATTCCACATTCACAGAACCCTACATCCACAGTGAGACCTTCCCAGCTTCTCCTCCCGAAAGCACTGACAAGGAGTCAGCGCTTTCTAATTCTGAAATCCTTAATGATCTTCCCAAATGCTTTCAGGATAATACTCGTGCTCCTATGCCCTCTTCTAATTCCACTCTCACCTCGTCAGATAAGCCCTACATCCTCCATGTCGACGCCAATGGTACCGACGATGGTGGTGTCGTGATGCAGCAACGAGGCGAGAAGAATACACCTGTCAGCGACTACTGCTACAAGGATCTACGGAACAATTGGCAAGGAGCTACTCTTCCTCATCCTGAAGCTTCAGCACTTCACTCAACACCTGAAAAGTGCTCGGTCCACCATCAATACGGACCACACCACCCTACACCTCCTGCAGCACGCCCACTTCTCATCTCAACGTCTTCTACTATGGGCTTGTTAACTGCAGAAATTCAACCTGGAGACACGCTATACCAAGAGTCTGACAACATCTTAGCCCATGATCTCTCCAGAGTTTATGAAGTAGAAGCGACTCCATCCATTACTCCACCACATAACGACGTACTTCTTCCAGAACCGCAGGCTTCGGGGGAGAGTTGTGACGATAATCTCCTTCAAGAGATTGAGCCTGCTCTTCCCTGCAAAATTACGTCTTCACAATTATATAAAAGACTATGGAAGAAATGTCCAACAACGACAACAACACCAGCACCAGCAAGGCTTGCCAGGGTGAGCAGAAACGTATGCATCCAGCCACCTGTTCGAACTCCAACCACCAAACTACCCGTTGATCGCTACGGCTCCGCTGATTGGTCGCCGGTCTGGCTGCACCTGCACTCGCCCCCAATACTACCTGATGTCTGGGGTCGCCCCAACATCAGTCCTCAGAATGTTCCGTGCTTTCGTAGCCAGCACTCCTCCCAGCTAGACGTTAGCGTGTACTGAGAGAGGTGGTGGCTTTAAGCCAATATTCCAGCACCTCCCACTTAACTTTTGTGTTGCACTTCTTATTATTTTGCCTTAACGTAACTTTCATTGTGTCATTTAAGTATTCTTATTATTTTGATTGATTGATTTTATTATACATATTTGTTTGTCCATATTTTCATGTTTTGATTTATTTAACGTAATTAAAATTTCATTGTTAAAGTTTACTTGTGTTTTGTGTGTCTTCTCCTTACCTTACCACAGACGAAGTTCCAGTTTTTCTATTTTTTTTTATAACTATGTGACGAGGCCATACCCCTAGCCTTAAACAGCCGAACACCAACGCGTTACCGTCACAATATATATATATATATATATATATATATATATATATATATATATATATATATATATATATATATATATATTTATATTTATGTAATTCCCTGAAATCACAATATTATAATACAGTATGTCTGCAGGTAGTGCATTTCCTGATGTAGCAGCAGCTGTTGAGAAGGAGCTCGAGGAATACAAGAAGGCCGAGACGCTCATAAAAGGCTTGAAAACTGACCTTCCAGATGAAGATGCCATTGATCCATTGAGTGACAACACAGCAAAATTAACATCAGCAATAACTTCCTTGCCAGAGTTAATTAAGAAGAAGGCTGATATTGATAAACACATGAGCATTGCCATGGGTTTGTTGAGTTAAAGTATATTTTTTGTATTGTTTGAGTCATTAGCACTGTATACAGAAAAGTTGAATATTAACTTCTAGATAATGTAGTTAAGGTATTTTCTTTGAGAAAAGCAACTGGATCCCAGATTATTGAGAGTTTTTGCTCTCCGAGGTCTTAGATGTCTTAATAATAAGAACCATCACCCATAACTAGATCAGATTTTGGCCATTGCATCTAAAAATTTGAGTCATCAAGTTCAAGATTAGCAGGTCCTTGCTGTATTTTACATTAGCTTGAGTGTACTTGTTCTGGCTTTTATGTATGGAATTACAGAACTGTATCTGAATAGACAGACCAGTCCAATGAATCAAGATCCAGTTTACAGTACAGTACTCATTTTTTTCTTGTTTTCCCTGAACAGCCTTGCTGAACAGTATAAAATCTAGGAAGCTGGATGTTTTCTTTGAGATGGAAGAGAAAATTATGGGTCGAAGCACACTAGAGAAACCCTTAATGGAGGTAAGACATGGTGAGGTAATTTGCCCATCAGATTAACACTGCTTTTGTTTGTTGGTACAGGAAAATGCAAATTTAGAAAATTCCATAATTAGAATGGGTATAACAATTTTCATTTGAATTCTTATTAGTATGTTAATTGGATGCAGGATAATTGGGAGCTAGGCTTACCTTTTTATATTTGCTTAACATTCTGTTTCTTAATATCACATCTTGAAAATAAGTCAAGGCTGACTTGTATTTAATATGCATAGTACATATTGCAGTGTATGCAAATGATGTACATAGTTACAGATGATTGTGTTCCTTAAGAAGTTGCTAATCTTTTAATTTATATATAATGATTTTTGCATAAGGCACATGAATTTGTGCATATTAATTATTTCAGAGGAATCATCACTCCATTGCTTACTATGGAGTGATGATTCACATTGCTTACTATGCAGAAAATAAACAATAATCTATACCAAACACTAATGAGTCACTTAGACTCTGTTCAGTGTGAAACAAATGCTTAACACTAGTCATAAATGACCCTAAATGAGTTGATCCTACTGACCTGACACAACTTGGCTGACAAGGCACTATCAGGTGAGCACTACTATCCCCTCCACCACCCCCATCAGAAAATCATTGTGCAATAGGATTTATCTAAATTGTACTTTCAGATAATAAAGGATCCAGACTGTGGCAACCCAATGGACAAACTTCGTATCTTCTTGATAATGTATTTGTGCTCCAGTAACATAAGTGAGGCAGAGTTTAACGAGTACGCCACAGCTCTTACAGAAGTCGGTGCCGACACCAAAGCTTTGCTTTACATGAAGAGGTGGAAATCATTAATGAAGGTGCAGTAAATTGTAATCTTTCATTTGCTTGCACTACATTTTAGGTTACAGTTGAGGCATTAAAAAATTATCCATCATTTTAAAATATCCAGTGCATCTTATATGAAGACAGTGGTATTTTGATGAACATGTAAATTAAAAAAGTCTTTGATATTCAAACTTGGTGATGGTTTGAAGGATTGAGTTAGAGTACACTCCTAGTTTTGTGTAGGAATGCTTTCCTTGAGACATTTTACAAAACTTGACAGCATGTAGTATTTTAATGATGATCTGAATAAAAAAGGATACATTCTAATATCAAGGATTTTGTACTTTAAAAAGTTAGTACAGTAATAGCATTTAAAAGAAAAATAGATCAAAATGTCTCTCAGTTGTTTTTCTCTGAATCAGCATGATTTTTTATTTTGCTTCCTTTGGTATTTTGGAAAAAAAGGTGTGTGAATGTTTGTGCAAGATGAATGGTGACCCATCTTTCCAGTATTATACTGTCAAGCAACGTTTTTAAACTGCTGACAATTTTGGTCCCACCGCCTCCTCCTCCTTGTTCCAACCGTTTACCACTCTGTTTGAAGGTGAACTTTCTAATATTTTTTCAGCAGCTTTGTGTCCTTAGTTTGAACCTATGACCTCTTTTTCTTGTAGTTGCAATTTTCAAAAATTCTTTGTCAATTTTGTTGATTTCTGTTACAGTACTATTTTGTACATAGTGATCATATTACCTCTTTTTCTTCTATCTTTTAGCTTTGGTATATTTAATGCCTCTTACCTCTCCCCGTAGTTCTTGTTATTTTTTTTTAGTTCTGGAAGCAATTTAGTTGCATGTCTGCACCTTTTCCAATTTATTGATTTGCTTCTTGAAATATGAGCACCATGCAACTGCTGCATATTCCAACTTTGATCTCACAAAGGTCATGAGCAATTTCTTTTAATATTTTGCCATCCACATATTTAAAAGCAATTCTAAATGTGGAAAGAGCAGCATACACTCCTTGCACAATGTTCCTTAATGTGGTCATCGTGTGACATTTGTCCGCTACCCTCTTCTCAAAGTTCCTTTCTACCTCTCTCCCCTCACTGCTATGTATTTGTTTCTTGCTTGTTTATGGTGCTGGCATGTTTGAGGGTTAGGCCTCTTCCTATATTGTCCCTGTTTTCTTGTCTTTTTTCTTTCTGACCTCCCTCGCAATTTCTGTTGAACCAATCCAGTTTACCAGCTCTGCATCTCTGTTTTGAAAAAAAAAAAAAGAAAAAAAAAATATATATATATATAGATATATTATTTGTTTGTGCCTTCATATATTTCACAGAATTAGGCATCTCATTTACTTCCTCCTTGCCTAGCAAGATGTGTGTGTGTATATAATTATCTAAGTGTAATTAACTAAGTTGTGTGTGTGTGTGTGGAGAGAGATGACGAAGATGAAGAAGTGCACTGACATGAATTAGTGTTCAAATCTGGCTTAATTCACCATAATGATAAACAAAATTAGGAGATGCTAATTTGCTGTTCAGTATTTTATATTACCTTTCTTCACTCTGTATTTTATACTCATATTAATATAGTCATTTTACATGTGGTTTAAAGAATCTCATTACTTTTTATTGTATAGTATTGAGCATAGTACACTTCATTATACAGTAGAGTATTGTAGGACCTTATGGAAGTTTTATACAGCACTTTTGAACTCAACAGATGACTGCTGGTGCTGGAATGTCGGAATACACAGGTGGAGTAGCCAAGACAGTATCCATGTTCTCGAAGCTCATGAACCAAGGATCTGCTCTAGTTGTTGAAGGTGTCAACTTTGTACTAAAGGAAAATGTAAATATTATTCTTTCTAATAAAAGTATTATACTACCTATTGCAGTATTTGAGAGGGCAGCAAGACTCTGTTGAAACAACAAATATTTTCAAAGGAAAATAGTAATACAGTGCTTTTGTAAGATAGTTTTATTTTATTACAGAAACTACCTATCACTAGAATTGTGGACAATTTGATGGAATTGAAAAACTGTGAAGAAGAGAAAGAGTATCGGTATTTTGATCCTAAGTTGCTACGTCCTGGTGATAGCACAGGAGCAACGCCAAGAACGCGGACACCATTTCAGGTGAATCTTTTATTGTCTTTTCAATGCTAACAATTCATAGGTATGACATAGCTTTCTTCAGTGTTGATATTGATGCCCAATTACTAAATAGTAGCCTTTTTTTTGCCATTCCTACTGTATGTCAACTTGTCTGAATGTTGTTGCTCAGCAAATGTTTGTGCTTTTGTCAGTTTTTAGTGGCATCTTTGACCAGATTTTGTAAAGTTTATTAATTGCATCTTTATTAATTTGCAAAGCTTATTAATTGCATCAAAGATGTATTAATTGCACCTCTTGTATTTATATGTAGGATGCAGTGGTGTTTGTGGTTGGCGGTGGTAACTATATGGAATATAGTAATCTCGTCAGCTATGCAAAGAAGAAAGCTGGGACTAATAAAAGAATCATTTATGGGTGCACTGATGTTGTTAATGCTGAACAATTCCTCACTCAGGTAAGAGTTTACAACACATTTTTCATGTTTCATCTGATTTATCAATTCAGAGTTGGGCCTCACTTGAATGAACTACTGTATATAAAAGAGCCAACTTGTTCCATACATATACAGTACAAGTTAATTTTTATTTTCACTATGATGGCCCAATCCACTTGGGAAAATTAAATCAATATTGCAGTCAAAATATAAACTGTGAAATATTGTAAAAAAAAAAAAAATCTATTATGGGGGGTACCACCTCTGGTGCAATTATAGGGACCCACAGCCTCAGAGAAGGGAACACAGAGCATTCAGGAAAAAACTTGCCATTTAACTCTGAATACGTAAGAGTGTTTGCTTCTCCTACCACCCCCCTTTTTTTATGGTGTACACTTTATTATGCAAGGTTATACAGTTACATATCTGATTTTATACAAATTCTATTGTTTTCTATTATTCTATTATTTCATTTCTATTATTGTATCTTTAAAATGAAATTTTGTAATTTGCAGTACAGAATGTAGTGTGTAAATTACCACATATCTTAGCAGGCAAGTAGTGTATTATAAAACCATGCTAAGTAGCTTTCAGAGCTCTCCACTACCTCAAGCACTGTTGGCCATGAAAATCCCATCCTAACCATCCCACTATCTTGCCACTACGTGAAGGTCCAATTAAACAATTCACAAAGTCAATTTATTATGCAATCTTTGTTAGTGTATTCCATACGATAAAGCAATCACTGGCAACCAAAGTTATAAATTTATAGTCTATATTTTTAGCACACGCTTAAAATTCTTGTAAAAAGTTTTCCTTTCTAAGTTAAGCAGCTTGGAAGTAACAACATATTTTTCAACATTAACAAAAAATCACAGGAAATATATTTGTTAAGCGTTCTTCATTTTCTTTGTAACATAAGATAGAGCAGACATTTTGGTACCAACATTATATATTTATAATCTTTATTCCTGGGCTCAAACTTTAAATGGTTATAGCTACAGTATTTGCATTCACCACAATACTACCCGCTAGTTCACGCAACCTGGATGTGTCCATACAGTATTAGGTCACCTGTTAACCTGCACTTGTCTGAGGACTAGGAAATGTGGCTGCTTAAAGGAACAAATCAAATTACATTAGGTATAACACCACAAATTTTCGATAAACATTTATTGGGCTCTTTTTTTTTTCAAGATTGCACTCGAGTGAGATTAACTCAAATGTGGTCCCACTGTGTTTATTTTAATGTAGTTAGGGTCTGCAATTAAGTAACCGAGATATACTGTAATTCTTAACTGATTTTCCCATTATGAAGGGAAGGCTGATATGAGTTTGGAGATGTACATCATTAAACCTTAAAATTGATACCAACATAGTCTGTAATTCGTAATTTTGTGTTTCAGCTCACGAGGCTTGGTGGGGAGATGTCGTGATCTGATCACACTCACACACACACCACACTTCTTCTATTTGATTAAAATGGTTTCTAAATGCCCACTGAGAATTATTGTTGAATATATTTTATATTTTTGTTATGGATATTCAATACTGAAACTTATTATAATTTCCTTTCCTTTCCAATATATATATATATATTCCGAGAATAGATTTCACTTTGACATAAATCTATTCAGCTTCATAAAACATTACCAGATGTGTCTATGCCAATTGGGGGATAGTCTGTAAATTATATATATATATTTTTTTTGTTTAAATTGATAAATTTATTTATGTTAAAGGGTCTCGTGTTATTTTGTGAACTTGAGATGAACTCGTATATACTGTAACTTTTGATAGTTAAATTCAGCAGTTGTCTGTCACAATTTAGTCATTAGCATGGCTGGGATGTGAGGCTGCGTGCACGTTTGATCAACCCCATTATGCATAGCATGAAAGTTAGTAATACCAGTACAATATATAAATTGGACAAAGGTTAGGGAAGGGAACTATCAGGAGAAAGTGCCAAGCCATTATGACTATATTGCACTTGAAAGGGGTCAGGATAAGGAATTGGGATGGGACAGGGGGGAAGGAATGGTGCCCAACCACTTGAACGGTCGGGAATTAAACGCCGACCTGCATGAAGCAGGACCGTCACTCTACCATCCAGCCCAAGTGGTTGGACAAACCTTTATTGTAGAAAACATTTGAGTCTTTGAAGAATTTCTTCATGTTTATCATGAAAAGTGTTCTATAATGCAGGCATGACTAACTGGGGTTTCCTTCAGCAGAAATACAGATTTACTTATATTTTACATGAAAATGCATTTACAAAATTATTAAAAAATTTGTATAAATGTCCACAGTATATGATTCAGAATCTTCTCTAATGCTCTACTGTAATGTTGTTAAAGGGGTAACATTATCATTTTAAACATAATCACTGGGATGTATTTTGCACTGTTGTCAAGGATTACTTGTATACAAAATGTGATTTTTTTTTGTTATTTAAATATATATTTCTTTCATTTAAACATTGTCAGTATATAAGATCTCTATATGAAGTGACTGAATCACTACATGATTTTAATTTTCCTTTCATTACGCCTATGATAGTGCCAGCTGAATATTGACTAAAGTTCTATTCCCAACACAAATCTATGAATATATTTTTTCATGTGCGAGATTTTTTTTTTTTTTTTTTTTTTTTTGAATCACTGCAATGAGTTGTGAAAGTACAAACCATTTTCCATAATTATATTCTTTACTCCTACATTTAGCATCTTTTGAATATCTAGTGACACAAATGGTGCTATGTAGTCCTAACATGGCGCCTTCTTTTCATAATTACTCTTATTCTGCACTGAGAAACTTTTTCCAGTGTACATAACATGTGGTGAGCATCCAGCCCATTCTCACATACAAAGACCATTAATCAAAGGCTCGTTAATCCAGCTGCCAAACTGCCCTGTTTATGAATGAAAAGGGGTTTACACATGACTCACAACTGATGAAGTCTAAGCACTTTTGGAAACGTGTTTCACTCATGTCTTCTGTTCGAACCACAATTCTATAAATGCTTTACTCACATGCTTCAAATACAAATAATAGCTAACAGTAGTTGACCTAAACACCTAACCTAATCTAACCTACACCTAACTATACATAGTATTTTTATGTATAATAATGTTAATTTATATAAGAGAACAAATCAATTTATAATACACCGTACGTTAAAATTTACGAATGCGTCTGGGGAGGACGGCTGCTGATGCCTAGTGTGAGGACGTGTTGGAGCATCAGGCACAGTTGCATGTATAGTGCTTCCTACGATCTTGATAAGTTACACAAAACATCAGAAAAATGTAACAAGGGTTAGTTTGTGGTATGAATTTACAGAGCAACTTAGCATCTTTATTTGAATAAAAGCAGAAAGGCAAATGTAACTATAGTCTGTTTTCTATACTTGTACTGTATACAGTAGCTAAATGAAGTAAGGCACATGGATATGACAACTGTGCCTCTTGAGAACAGTTCCCTATCCCCTACAAGAGAAAAGGCTGGATTATATCTTAAGTGCCTACACACACTCATAAAATAGGAGTCATGATATTGTACTGTTTATAAAGTGATTTTTATTTGAAGCTTGAGAAGTTAAATATTTTGTTTATAACAAGCTAAAAATTAACTGATAGTTTCAGTAACTTGAGATGACCCCAGTCACTGTTTGCCTACCCACATCCCCCCCAAGGTTACTGCATGATAGGGAACGTTGTGTTCTTGTTGCCCTGGAAGGCAGTTAAGTGTGGTTTATTAGGCTACTCTTCTGGCTGAAGAGCAGTTGTGCGAGGTTTATGGAATTTATTATTTTGGCCATCAGTTGAGAGTCAAATGTATTTGTTTCAACTGGACATTGTATTACTGTATTAATGCCCATATCAATTAGTAGCAAGGCCTCAGAATATCAACTCATCACGGCTACCAAGATGTAAAATCCAGTGCTAGGCCATCATTCCACAACTTGTTATTGATCATCCAGGCTGTGACTCATATGCCAGGCTGCAAGCCTTGAACAGCCTGGTTGATCAGAGCAGCAACTAGGCGGCATGATCTAAGACTGGCCGTGGGAACATCGATTCTAGAAATCTTCAACAGGTAGGTAGGGGTGCACTGAGTTAGCCAGAGTAAACTTGAGTACTTTCTTCCAGTTGTGGAGTTACTCCAAGTTTACTCACCACTGTTGAAGGGTTAAATAATAATGCACAAACATTACACTTTGGGCGAGGATGCTATAATCACACAGGAATGATTGATTTCTACAAAATGTGTAATTATGTTTTATTAAACTTGCTGTTTTTAAAATATGTTCTACATTTTACATTTTATCACATTTGTATACTGAAATACTATCTTGGTAATGCAAATGGCAATATTTTTTTTGTATTTACAGTATGTACTGTATGCACAAAGACAATGAGATCTGAATAACAATGCAGAAGGCCTTTACACAGAGGAAAGAATCCATTCAAGAACAGCCTTGTGCTGCATATAATTCATACTGCATTGGAAGGGGGCATCTTGATGTGAAAATAAAGTATGGGAGACATATGCTTCTTAATAAATAAAAGAAGGAATATTGTCTCATATTACAGTTCAAGTATATGTGAAACTCAAGTCCGAGTGAGTCGAGTTGATTATTATATTAAATATGCAGTAATGTCAGGAGTAAGACTGTCTTGTCGGACCATAGAGAATGTAACTGGTATGACACCTAAGAGTTATAGAAAGAATATAATGGATGATATCAAAAGTAAATGTTTATATATGTGTGCATATATAAACAGTCTGTGCAACAGTGTGGAGTTGCACAAACTGACAACAATATGACAAATTGCTTGGTGGGCTGAGGTTGCAGCAAGAGTAGTTAAAATAACAATGGAATATATGGATACAAAGTAAACAAGAGGACAAAATAATGGATGTATGATTACAGTAATAGATACGGGAAAAGTTCATTGAATAAATAATAAAAAATGTTGATGAAACAACTAAATAATTATCAAAAGAAGGTGCAAAGGCTTAGTTTGCTTGATATATAATCCTCATGGCTCCCAATGATTTTCTCATTGATACATCACATTAATGTGATTTTTTTATCCAGTTTTGAGAATCGAGTATAGTATAGTAGTTGTTACCTAGACAAGGATGTACTTTACAACCAAGACTTTGTAACAAAAAATGCATTTTGGAAAGAATATTACCATTTTTTTTTTTACATCACAGTTAAAGTGGTCCAAAACTGGCTTTCATTAGTACAGTCCTATTAATGAGTATATTCATTAATGAAGTGGAAAAGAATTTTTCAACATTTTAGAGATATCACTTACTTAAAAAAGTTAATATGTTAATCAAAAGATCAATCCTTTAACTTTTAGAGATATTCTCCAAATATCATTTCATTTTAACGTAAGATAATTTTAACAACAATCACCAACCCATAGATGCACTAATGGTGTAAGGAATGGTAAATTATAGTATAGTAAATGCAACCCAGTTATACGTGGTAAGTAAATCAAATGATCATCACGCTTTAAACGTGTGTTTAATTTTCCTTGACAGGAGGCACTGCAGCTCGATTCCTTCACAGCTGTATAATTTACTTTATTTTTTATTAAATCTACTGTAACCAACTCGGTTAATTCCTAAGCTGGCTCAAAGTTTAACAAAAAACATGAGATAATCAGAGTTGAAAAACACCAGAGAACCTAGTTGACAATGTTACGTTGAAGGTAAGGTTTAGAAAAATACATCATAAAATATAATAATGTGTAAATATTGTGAGTTGAAATTATGTACAATATTCTGACAGCCTGACACTGGGAAAGGAGTGTAACAGGACCTGCCCTGTAAGATAGGGGTAGAGCAAAGGAATAAGCAAGAGGTATTTCATCATGGCTCATCACATGAATGAGCCAAACTTTTAGCAATACAAATACAAATTATATAAAATTTTTAAAAATAAATGAATTTTCTTTACATTATATCAAGTTTGTACCAATTTTTTGTCATTGTTAAATATATATTTCTTGAAATTAAGCACAACTTTCACTGGTTCTATAGTTTCAACAGTAGAAGATGGGTTCTCCTGTCCACCTTTAACCTTTTTTTTCCCACCAGAGAGCTTTTGTAAGGCAGCCTTGGTAGTATCCTGTAAGCCATTAGTTATTCCCACCTTCAGTTTACCACTCTGTCCAAAAGTGCCAACAATGGTGCCGTCTTCCCCTGTTGACAGCTGCACCTTGAGACCCATAAAGAGTTGGACATTGGTATCTTTTTTCAGCAGATTTTTCACAATGACTTCACTATCATTTACTAGTCTTTCAATGATACCTTCCTTATTCTTGTTTTTGTAAACTTTAACCCTCTGTAGATGTGTATCATGATAGTTCTTGTCTGTGAAGACTTCCAGCAATTGACCTTTGAATGCCAAGCGACACATGTTAGTATGAATATCCATATCCAGTTTTGACCCTATCAATGCGGAGTTGGGGACTATTTGTACCGACTTTTCAAATTCCAAAAGTGCAAATTGATGATTTGGTTTGTAAGTGGTATCCTCAAGTTTTTGTAAATCAATCAACTCCTGCTGATGCTTGTAGGTATGGTCATAAAGAAATCCATTCTTGATAAAAAGTTCATCTTCAGTTCCAAAAAATGTTGCTCTGGCCATGACTGTTTCGTGACCAAGACTTACATGAAACTTTGCCTTTGTCTCAACTGGCTGCTTGTAATATGAAATCTTTGTTACTTCAGCAAGAACCCCAAAAGCTGTTTGTATAAATCCTGGTGTGCCAACTAAACCTCTCTCTAACTGCTTAGGGTCAAACTGTGTTACACAAATACCAACTCTGTCTCCTTGAGAAACCTTATCTACTGGCTGTCGAAACATCTGCATAGATTTAACCTTTTTTGACACTTTCAGACTTGGAATTTCAATATTTTCATTTATAGCAACTGTTCCTTGAAGCACTGTTCCTGTCATGACAGTGCCCTGCCCTCGTATACTAAAACAGTGGTCTACTGCATACAAAAATGGACCTGTGGTGTCTCTTTCAGGAACATAAGCAAATTTTTGCAATCCATCTATAAGATCTTTTACACCAATAGGCTCAACATCAGGAACTTCTGGGCCACCTGGTTTGGCTGCTACTACAATAACCTTAGCATTGGCAAATTTTGTCTTCTGTAAGGTGAGTAAAATTCTTTTAGTCATTTTCTCAATAACTGACTTTTGCTTCTCGGGCGATACCAAATCCAACTTGTTTAAAACCACTAACAAGTGATCACACAATATTTCACCAATGACCAAGCATTCTGCAGTCTGGGTTTGGATTCCTTTTGTTATGTCAACAACAAGTATCATAGCATCAATAATTTGTGCCCCTCCAATGATAGTCCTTATCAATGATGCATGCCCAGGGCAATCCACTAAAGTAAACTGAAGCTTTTCATACCCCGATTCTTTAATATTATCCGGCGCATCCACAACAAAGGAGCTAAAGCCTAGATCAATAGTAATGCCTCGTTCCTTTGACTGTGGGTTTTTATCAAAGCAAGCAGTGCTGGCCACAGTGCTAAGTGCTTTTGCCAGTGATGTCTTCCCACTGTCCACATGTCCCAGAACTCCTATGTTGAAATTTAAAATGTTGTTCATCATGAAGAAACAAGCAGCAGCTCCTGAAATGAGCGAATGGCATACATTAAGATGGCACAAATATGTAAACAATTAAGAAATACAAAATAAAAGACAAACTCGCATTACAAGAGGCCATACTTTTATGTGAATAATAATGTATATGCGGATATATAGATCAACGATTCTTGTGCCAAGTCAATAACCGTGTGTGGGTAACCCCCTGGCAATAGTGACCATTAGACTAGTCAATAACTTGCCCGAAATGCTATGCGTCTTAGTGGCTTTAGATATTTTATGTACTAGCTCTATCTATAAACCCAACATTATGATTGCAAAGCTACTATATATATGTACTTTCCTGAATAAAAAATGTATTTATTTAATTTATTTATTAATAATGTTGTGCCCCAGAGGCTGGCTCCTCCTGGCCCAGCCCTGCACACGTCTCTATCAACTACCTCAACACTCCAACAGTCTGTGTCAATGACAATGATCAAATCACATAAAGGTGCTTTGACAATACCAGTTTCTAGTAGTTAAAACCATTATAATGTCGCGTGATGTCAGAGAGAAATAATTAAAGAGAGGTTGTGGCCCCTGACACATGTGTTGATCATGGCACCATGATAATGATGTATCGGTCCGTATGGGCACGAAACAATGAATGGAAGCGTCAGCTATACATTTAAACACCTCCAGTGTAAAATACGAGAGGTAATGACCCCAAGCTCACCGCAGTATGGTGAAGCAACACGAGTGTCCACATGCGTGTGGCGGCCACTATCAGCTGTTCCCTGACGGGTGCGGTGGTGCCAAGTCACCATCACAACACAATATATATAACATTTAACAACAGTGGACGTAGGAAGTTAATGTAACTACCCTTAAGCCAAACGTTGATTAAATTCAGATTAGAGCAAAAAACTACATATTTTCAGGTTAAGTTGCAGTATTAACTGATTAACATTGAGGCTGCTTGAGACTAGGTGTTGCCAGATGCACGGTCAATAACCTCTTCATACATGACATTCATTATTAACGAACAAACATACATGATTTTAATGAATGTTACAACATTCCTAGTATCTATTTTGCAGGTTGAGGTTTTAACTGCTTTAAGAGCTCACTTTAAAACGCGGTGTTTCATTCACAGCTACGAAAAAAAAGCTCTAGAGTAACAATCATGGATCCCGGGGTTCGATTCCCGCGAGGGACACAATATTTAGCCACGTTTCCTTTTACCTAATGCCGCTGTTTACCTAGCAGTAAATAGATACATAGAAGTTAGGCAACTGTTGTGGGGTTGCATGCAGGGGAGGAGGTCAGTAGTTCAGTCTTAGTGATGACCTCGATACAAGTATTTTATATTCACAGGCTTCTTGTCCCCCGACTACACAAATTATGACAAAAATAATTATTTTTAGTTCTCATTATTACGGAATACTCTAATGAAATTAGGAAATACATAATCTGTGATACAATGAAGAATTTACGAAAACATTTGAAGTAGATTATTAGCTGCGTTCTGAAGAATCCGGATTGAATCCGGCGGTGTTTATGTTGTCCAGCTGATCTCTCGCAGTGGTGCCAGATTGGGCTACTAATAGCGAATTGGGCTACTTTTGAGAGCCCCGCGCTCCCAAATTTTTAATTTCGCTACTTGGTACTTTTTGGGGCTAATTTAAAAGCAAGATGTGCTAATTTGGATTATTAATGTTAAGATTGTACGATTGCGAGTTACATGAAAGTAACTAAGCTATAAATAATTGTAATTAATAATAATTGTAAATATTAATTAATACTAAATAATATTATTTAATAAATTAATCCCAATTCAATGCAGAGTTTTCTTCCAAGCACAGAAACTTGTAAATATAAATACAAGATAATAGATAGATCGATAAATAGACAACTTTCAAATATTGCACCAAGTAATGGCGAGAGGAAAAAACTAGACAGTATACATTACATTTGAAATTAATAATGGATGAATGGTAATAAATTGGTGTATGTTTGTATGTATACCAGACAAAGTCCATTTAATGGCAGAATTTAGCCATTTTGTGTAAAAACTTTTATATCTCATAGTTTGTATATACAAGAGATGAAACAGAGCCATGAGCTAGAGCGATGTGCTGAGTCCATAAGGAGGCGGAGTTTCCAGAAATACCTTCCTGTGATTGGCTGTTGCGGGGAATACCAACACTCTTTTTTGAATAAAATTTTAACTAAGAAATAGGTCCTTGTGCACAACAACAAGGTTGCTGTGAAAAAGAACAACAATTTCTGTTTTGCACCTGACAGAAATCTCCATCTAACTGAATAATTTACTCAAATAAGAGAGCAGAGCAGCGTATCATTATTTGTGTCAAGGCAACCCCCAATAATAACGTTCCAAGTTAGGTAGCCAACGCATGTTTCTGTAACACCAGTTACATCCTGTAGTATTTAATTATCCCTATATAAATATTTTTAAAAACTTAACATTTCACTTTTTAGGTAGATTAAAGTTGAAGCAGAATGTCATAAGCAAGGATGGTGTGCTGAATAAATATGATTTATTAAGTGGATGGAGCCTTTAGCTGATCCCTTCCTGTGATTGGCTGTTGTGTGAATGTCAACAAAGAATATCTACCAATGATATGCCATTTATTATGCATCCCATACCATCTGTAGGCGGAGCTAGGAACCTCCTACCCGAGCACAACAACCCACCTTATGGGTTGCTGTTTGGCTATTTATAGTGCGTTGGAAAAAACAGAGATGGCGTTAGTTGTATTTTGTGGGGTAATTTGTTATAAGTGTAATTTGATGTCAACAGATGGCGTAAGCTGTATCTTATGGCCATTATTGACCAGCCAGTTGATAGTGTTCTCTTCTGCCGACAGATGGCATTAGCTGTTATTATTACCTCCGAATTCCCTTTAAACACTGATCTACAAATCCCTTGACTAATGATAAGGTTTTATACAATTTATGATAAGTATTAGATAACTGGAGTTCCGCAATTACTTTTATTTAGCAACTGTTCAGGATATCATCATATAATGTCTGGTTAGGACGTACTGCTCTCGATTGATGAAGATTAAGCCACCCAAGAGGTGGCACGGGCATGAATAGCTCGTAAATACTGCTCTTGTAATATTATTCAGGGGGGTGGGGGAACTATCAAGTGAAAGCGCCAAGCCATTACGACTATATAGCACTCGGAAGGGGTCAGGATACGGATTTGGGATGGAACGGGGGAAAGGAATGGTGCCCAACCTCTTGGGCGGTCGGGGATTGAACGCGGACCTGTAGGAAACGAGACCGTCGCTCTACCGTCCAGCCCAAGTGGTTAAGCGTAATATTATTAAAACAACAATTTATGCATATAATAACAGTATTTTACACTAAAAATACTTGGAAATATTGAAATTTGGTAGTGAATTCCAATCTAGGAATCTCCTATGACTAAACTGTACTTTTTAATTATTTTTATGTACTTACTACTTATTATTAAATTATTAAGTACTTACTACTTATTATTAAATTATTAAGTACTTACTATAATAATTAAATAAATTATTTTATTTAATATTTAAATTAAATGATAAAATATTAGGTAATAATAAATCATTGTGTAGGGGGACAGGCAGCCAGTGTATATATACATGTTAGGCTTATACCAAGGTGCCACAAAGGTGCCAAATTAAAGACTGGGAGCTGCCGGGGCGGGCCCAAGGGCTGCTGGCGGCCCTGATGGCCAGGCTGAACTTCCGCGCCCTTATAATCACCATTGTTTAATAATCTTCACAGGGAGAAACAACTGTAAATATAGGAATACTTTATTACAACATACACGGTAAAGAAAACAGCTCGGACACTAAGGAAATAAAGCTGCCGAAAAAACATTAAAGTCCACTTCAAGTTCAAGTATGTTTATTGAGACAATAAAAAAATACATCTCAAAGGGATAGAGTAGCTTAGGCTATTTCTACCCCCCCCCCCCCCTCTACTTCAAGTCCCTCATGGGGCGCACAAATTCAGTGAGTACAAGTACACAAATCACAATACAAGATTCCCATTTAACATAGCAGGTTAAAATAGGAAGCACAGCATATAAGTGTCAAGTGTAGGACCTCACTCAGTTACACAACTGGTCGCGGTCCAGTTACACAACTGGTCGCGGTCCAGTTACACAACTGGTCGTGGTCCAGTTACACAACTGGTCGTGGTCCAGTTACACAACTGGTCGGGGTCCAGTTACACAACTGGTCGGAGTCCAGTTACACAACTGGCCGGAGTCCAGTTACACAACTGGTCGGAGTCCAGTTACACAACTGGTCGTGGTCCAGTTACAAAACTGGTCGCGGTCCAGTTACACAACTGGTCGGAGTCCAGTTACACAACTGGTCGGAGTCCAGTTACACAACTGGTCGTGGTCCAGTTACACAACTGGTCGGGGTCCAGTTACACAACTGGTCGGAGTCCAGTTACACAACTGGTCGGGGTCCAGTTACACAACTGGTCGTGGTCCAGTTACACAACTGGTCGGAGTCCAGTTACACAACTGGTCGGGGTCCAGTTACACAACTGGTCGGAGTCCAGTTACACAACTGGTCGGGGTCCAGTTACACAACTAACTGGTTGAATAGGGGATGCTTAATGAACTATCCACCTCTGGTGGCAAGAAATCAATATATATATATATGTCGTACCTAGTAGCCAGAACTCACTTCTATGCCTACTATGCAAGGCCCGATTTGCCTAATAAGCCAAGTTTTCATGAATTAATTGTTTTTCGACTACCTAACCTACCTAACCTAACCTAACCTAACCTAACCTAACGTTTTCGGCTACCTAACCTAACCTAACCTATAAAGATAGGTTAGGTTAGGTTAGGTAGGGTTGGTTAGGTTTGGTCATATTATACTACATACTACTACCCAAAATCATTTACGTCCTCTCATTACCCAACACAAAGCTGCTATTAGGACAATAACCAACTCTGGCCCCAGACATCACTCGGTACCCTTACTCAAATCTCTGAATATGTTAGATATTAAGTCACTGCACATTCTCTCTTGTGTATTATACATATATAAAACGCTGAACTGTAATGCCAATCCTGACCTCAAAAGCTTCATTGAAGGTTGTAACAGAACCCATGAGCACCACACCAGGAATAAATACAGTTTTGATATTCCTAGAGTACGACTTAATCAAACTAGAAATGCTCTACAAATCAAGGGACCCAGAATGTGGAATGACCTTCCCAACCATGTTAAAGACTGTACCTCTCTCAACCAGTTTAAGATAAAAACTAAACAATACCTAATAAATTCCCTGTAACCCACCTCACTCCTTTATTGTCAACCCATGTCTGTTACTTTATTTTATTATTATTATTTTTTTTTTTTAATCAACACTGTTTGTCAACCTATTGTATTTGTGCTGCTTTTTCAGTCATGTTCCCCCTTTTTTTTATCTTTATTTGAATTTGTTTTCAACACTTTTTATTCTTTATGCTCAATTAGTATTAAGTTCTAGATATTAATGTTTTTCTTGCCCGAAACGCATTGCGTAATAGTGGCTTTAGGCATTGTATGTACTAGCTCTATCTATATATCAATCCATTAATGTAACATCACTTGTATGTATGTACCTTACCTGAATAAACATATTTATATTTATTTATTTATATATCTACGTTAATTTTAACTCCAATAAAAAAATATTGACCTCATACATAATGAAATGGGTAGCTTTATCATTTCATAAGAAAAAAATTAGAGAAAATATATTAATTCAGGAAAACTTGGCTTATTAGGCAAATCGGGCCCTGCATAGTAGGCCGAGAAGTGCGTTCTGGCTACTAGGTACGACATATATATATATATATATATATATATATATATATATATATATATATATATATATATATATAATATGTGTGTGTGTGTGTGTATGTGTGCAGAAATAATATTAATAAAACAATTAAAGTATATCAAAATATATTACTTTGAAACCCCCATATCATTCACTAAAAAAATTGGGCTACTCTTATTAAAAATTCGCTACTTTTAGACCGTCAGCTCGCTACTTTTAGACCGTCAGCTCGCTACTTTTAGACCGTCAGCTCGCTACTTTTAGACCGTCAGCTCGCTACTTTTAGACCGTCAGCTCGCTACTTTTAGAGCGTCAGCTCGCTACTTTTAGACCGTCAGCTCGCTACTTTTAGACCGTCAGCTCGCTACTTTTAGACCGTCAGCTCGTTACTTTTAGACCGTCAGCTCGCTACTTTTAGATCGTCAGCTCGCTACTTTTAGAGCGTCAGCTCGCTACTTTTAGAGCGTCAGCTCGCTACTTTCAGCAATTTAGACCTGGCAACCCTGATCTCTCGTGTTGGTGCTGTCCAGCTGAGCTCTATTGTTGATGGTGTCCTGCTGAGCATTGATGTTGATAGTGTCCCAGTTGATCTCTCGTGTTAATGATGTACAGCTGAGCTCTAGTGTTAATGATGTACAACTGAGCTCTCGTGTTAATGGTGTCCTGCTGAGCATTGGTGTTGATGGTGTCCAGCTGAGCTCCGGTGTTGAAGGCGGGAGCTACAAGAAAATGCCTCCAAAGCGACAGGTGAGATCATTTCCACTCTTGTATATGACTCGTGACAGCTTTGTAAAGTGTAGTAATTCATTTAAAGCTTAGATACAGTTTAAAACATGTTGAGCTGCAGGATCCAAAATATTGTTAGAGGACAAGTTTGATAATTGAGTGAATGAGTAATTATGATAAATTCAGAATATTATCCAGTTATTTTTCAATCTATTGTGTGATGATTGTGCCCAAATTTGGAAGTACCTTGACTTAATAATAATAATAATCTTTAAGCAAAAGTACATATATACATACATACATACATACATAGGATAAAAGAAGATTGAAAATCATGAGTAGGGCATGTACAATGTTTAAAGCCACTAATACACACAACGTTTAGAGTATAACGATCTTATACTCTCTTAACGCTCTCATAACTTCACTAGGAATAATCAAGTGAACCTTTGACTTCAAGGAAAAGAAGGTAGTAATTCAACTCGACAAACCACTAGTGTGCCCCTATTTGGACTACAATATACAAGCTAGAAGACACCATCTTCAGAACCTGCTTTGCAGAAAGTTCTACATGGTGACAAAAATCATCCCAGAACTAAGTCGACTCTCATACTAAGAATGGTTGAGGGCAGTTCAAAATTCTTTTGGAAAAGATTATCAGGAAAAATGAGGGGATTTTTGACAAGACGCCAGCTTTCTGTCTTTGTCAAGTTCACTAGCATTCACTAGATAAATGGTGGCCCTCAGGTAAATTCAAGAAAACACTGCAAACCAGACATGATAGGGCTGATCTTATCAAAACTTTTAAAGTTCTGTACTATACTGGAAAGTTTTGAAGATATTGATCCAGACCACTCCATTAAAAGGTCAAATGTAACACATACAAAAATCAACGGCTTGAAACTCGACAAGCCACAATGTAGAACAGAAAACAAATGATGCTTTTTCACCCATAGTGTTATAAACTCGTGGAACTGCCTACCCGACAAAGCTGTAAATGGCAAAACATTGCTGCAGTTCAAAATGCAGCTGGATAAAATCATCATGAAAATGGGCAACCTTTGACAAGTCACTGGCTTCCTGTCCTTGTGAAGGCCTCTAAAGAGATGGTGGCCCTCAGATAAATTCAGGTAAAGCTAGCAACAATAACAGCAGCAGCATTCAAGCTTTGCGAAAACATAAACAGTGATGTGCTACTGTGACACACCTCCCAACATTACAACTCGTGCATCATCGGAAGGAGAAAACCTTCACTCAAACTATATGTATTATGAAGAAGAAGAAGAAGAAAAACTAGTAATATTAATGTATAACTTAAAACACAACCAGACAACCAGTAGGGTTTAAATCATGGCCCAGAACACAGGCATAATCATTATCAGTGATAACACACTGCTAGGAAAAGTGCCTTTGTGTTGGTGTGGATAAATAAAGAATATAAAAATATAAAATTCTGTACAGTAAGTATGTTTATAGTGAGGAATCCAACAGTTAACCTATTCCTTATTTTATTCCTTGATAGCTCTAAGAGAATATGTCTCTGCATCATTCTTGGGAAGTCTTGAAACTTGGTAACACTTTTCTGTAGCCCCTCTCTCTTTCTGATGCAAAATTTATATTGAAACTTGATATTAACAGGAGAGCTGTTCTTGTATTTCACATACAGCACAGTACCATATTTAGTAATATGTCGGTTTAATTTTGGTTTATAAGTGTGGCCTGCAGTTTAGCAATAGTATTTTATTTTTTGACCTGTCCATTTGATTAAGGTGTGCTACCAATGTTTCTATGAGGTGACTTTTTATAAAATTACTCTTTTAGGTCATTATTGCATTCTAATTCTAACCCTAATTAACAGACTTTTACAAATTGCCAAACAAAATTATGCCTATTTGTGGCTTTATAAGAATGTACCTAATTTGTTACTTTATAGATATTAATTAAATTAGGTGTCAGTTGTACTAATTTAATTGTAATTGATGTACACTCAACAAATTTTACATTTCCTCCATCCTTTTTTATTTATATATTTTAGGTAAAAAAGGGATTGGAACCCAAGGTAAAGGTTAAAAATGCACCTGTAGTGGAAGAAAATGAGGATACTGCACTAGAGAGATTCAGTTTGGAGTTACGATGGTGCATACAGCAAATTGAACTTTCCATGGCAAAAAATAAACCATCATCAAAACAAGGTATCTACAGTATTTTAACTGTCATTTTTTTCCTACACACTTGTTATAAATAAACACCTGTACTGTACAGTATATATATGAATAAAAGATATTCATGTCATTTGAAATTTAGTTCAATTAATGACCTAATGGTGTCTTGAAATTAATACTGTAACTTATTAATTATATAGTATTCCCTAGGCATACATTATTTGCTGTATCAAGGTTCAAAAAAATTAAATATTATAATGTTTTACTATTCTCACACACTCCTAGCTGATGACATGAAGAAAGCTTACAGTACTCTGACCAGCAGTAAAGCATCACTAATTAAGAAGAGGCAAACAATGAATGCTTTATTTGGGGATTACCGGAAGAAGATGGCTGAGGAGGAAAACAAGTTTAGGATTGGTAATTATTGCTTAAGTTTTTATATTGTGATAGTTATTTAACATCTTAGTAACACTTCAGACAAAGGTATTAATGTATAAAGTCTAATGATGTACTGTACAAGGTTTATATGAAAAGGAAAAGGTGTGATAAAAATGACTTAACTCCTCTTTCATGTACAGAACAACCAAAATTGAAAAGCAAGTGTGTTCTTCCAAGCAACTCCGTATTCTTTAAGAAGTCTCATGGCCAAACATGCAACCACAACTCACAAGACAAAATATCAGTAAGTTCTACAGAGGCCTATATACCGAATAACTCTGTTGGTGATATTCAACAGAGCCAAGTAGGCGTGGAAACAAATTGCTCTAGTGCCCTTGACAAACACTCCGAAGAAAGCTGCGTCCAGGACTGCAACGAAAATAAGATGAACAATGACAAGGATAATACTGTTTTGAATAGCTTTAAGTATGCTCCATCAGGAAATTCTTTTAAATTTAATTTTTAGTGTGTTCATAAATGTAAATTAAAAAAATCATGCAGCTTTTATTCTTCCTCTGCATATGCTGTATATTGGGTGTTGATCCAGTAATTCTTTAGCTGGAGGTCTCAAGATACAAAATCCATTTGATGAGTCCTTAACTTCCATAGAAGCATAATGGCAACACTTCCTGAACTACTGTAATAGGGCATACAAAGACAACACTTCCTAATTACCATAGTAGAAAGTACACAATGATAATTCCTAAGCTACCGTAGTGAAGGGAGTACACAATGACAACTTCCTACCTACTATAGTGGAGAGAGTACATTGGCAACACTTCCTTAACTACCGTAGTGGAGAGGGTACACAATGGCAACACTTCCTTAACTACCGTAGTGGAGAGAGTACACAATTGTGTACTGAGCCATTGTACTCACCTAGTTGAGCTTGCGGGGGTTTTGACCAAAGAGCCAAAGCTCAACGCCTGCAAGCACAACTAGGTGAGTACAATGGCAACACTTCCTTAACTACCATAGTGAAAAGTATACACAATGACAACACTTCCTGAACTACTATAGTAGAATACACAATGGCAACATTTGCTAAGCCATTACGACTGTATAGCACTTGGAAAGGATAAGGATTTGGGATAGTCCAGAGGAAAGGAATGATGCTGTCAAAATGGAAGTACACTATATTAACTCCTTAACTATCATAGATTAGATTACACAATGCCAACACGGCTTTCTTAACTAAAATTTAAAAAATGCGGTCTGCTTGGTAAGGCAGAATTTATTAACAAAATAAAAAAAAGTGTTGCTTTGATTTTACTAGACTGTGAACTGTGAGATGGTAAATGATTACATCCTTTAGGATTCTGTCCGAAACACTATACATGTTAGTAGCTTTGCAAGACTGTAAGAACACCATTTTCAGTCTTGGGGAGTTTCCTTTGGTCCAGAGATTTTCAGAAAATGATATTTAGTTGTAAACACAGTTCAACGGCCAGTACCTTCAAGACTTTGGATTTAATTCCTGGTGGGCTTCAGATTTATTAATCATCTTCATTGTTTCGAAAGTTATGGGAATATCCCATAAGTAATAATAATGTTTATTCAGGTAAAAGTACATACATGCAAAGTGAGTTGCAAATGGAATGTTGGGTTTCTAGATAGAGCTAGTATACTATGCCTAAAGCCACTAATACGTTTGAGATGAATGAATTCATTCTCTTTCCCCTCCTTCAAACACGTGTGTGGGTATTGTCTAATCTTTCTAGTGTGAGCACTAATTTATTTAGAGCTTTGACTGCTTTTTTTTATCGTCAATTATGACTTGGTTGGTCTCATCTTTTATATGTTTCCTACCGAGTATTTTTTCTTAGTTTTACTTCTTATACTTATGCACATTTCTTTACTCCTTTACTTAGGCACAAAAAGGCGTAATCTTTCTCAATGTTTTGAACAAGTTTGTTTTCATAGTTTCTTTTGTCTGATCTGATTTTCCTGAATTGAATGCACTTCTGTATATCACATAATTTATGATCTATATGCTTCTTAGTGGACTGAGAGCTCTGGAAAGAGGAAGGGAACTATTAGGACAAAGCGCCAAGCCATTACGACTAGCACTCGGAAGGGGGTCAGGATAAGGATTTGGGATGGGACGGGGGGGGGGGGGGGGTGGGGGGGAAGGAATGGTGCCCAACCACTTGTGGACGGTCGGGGATTGAACGCCGACCTGCATGAAGCGAGACCATCGCTCTACCGCCCTGTCCAAGTGGTTGGGCAAATCTCTAAAATTGGATCATCTCTGGAGGTTGCGTTCAGTTTTCAGTTTTATTTCACTGCCTTTGTCATCCATTTAATTTTTGTTTATTTTCCCTCTCCTTGGCACGTAATATTCAACACGTTCAGTGGTGACCTTGAAATTTGTTCATGGTTTTTCAGTGTCGCGATCTACTAACTCCCTCTAGGAGGTATTTTGCAATTCTTTTCTCATTCTATATGATAGTTATCTTTATTTATTTGTATTATTTATTTATACAAGAGTTCTTACATTCTTGTACAGCCACCAGCACGCATAGTGTTTCGAGCAGGTCCTTAATCGTAATTTTTCCCGGAATACGATCCGCCAAATCATCTAACAACCAGGTACCCATTTAACCTGCTAGGTGAACAGATCCTAGTTAAGGATTGGCCCCCGGTCAGGATACGAACCCAGGTCAAATCGCTCGCGAATCGCCGGGCGAATGCTTTACCACTACGCCACGGGGACTGCTAGGTTCTTTAAAGGTAGTCTAGGAAATCATCGCTCTGGACCTCTTTCTGCATTTCCATAATTGTAATCCATCTTCAGATATAATGATTACATGAATAGAGAAGCTTTTTCCCTATCTGGAATTGATCGGTCGTGCTCTATTCCGATGTTGGCATAAGATCAAGAATGCTGTAGCCTCAAGTAGGCTCTTTGCATATTCTGTATGAAAAAGCAGTCATATACTAGGTCTAGAAATTGTTCTCCTTCCATCTGTGAGGTTAGATTCACCCAATCTATTATCTCATGGCTAAAATTCCCATTATATGAGCTTGAGCTTCAATGGCTGCATTAATCACATTATGCAGTAACTTCCTCTACTGTTGCTGTGTCTGCACTGTAGCCTACTCCCACTGTCACTTGCTGCCATTTTGAGTTAGTACATTACGCAATACCGATTCTGCGTTTCCATTGATGTTTTATTCCTCGCAACTGGTTGCAATCAAGACCTGTTTTATATAGTATTATGTCACCTGCTATTGTTGTTCTGTTCTTTTCTGAAAGTGGATGGTATCTGGAAGATGGAAAACCCTTTCATTTATGTCTTCTCGTCTGTGTTTCGCTGATTCCAGTGATGTCGGGATTCTCAGCCTTGGCGTATGCTTGTTGTTGTTGTTATAGATTCAGCTACTCTGAACAAGTTCCAAGTAACACGGGCTATGGTGAGCCCATAACTTACCTGGCACAGGAGTGGGGCAAATAGCATGGGGTATGGTGAGCCCGTAGTGGACTTACCTGGCACAGGAGCGGTGCCGTCTCATCGGCGTTTGCACACAATGCGTCAAATTTATTTACTAGGATTCTGACATTTGCGTAAAAACAATTTAAATTCCTGACATTGTTCCCAAGAGGCTGAGGGATTGTTCCTGTATTAAGCACATTATTTACTTGAAGTTACCTGAGGGCCACCAACACTAGTGGTCCTCGTCGAGGACAGGACAAGCCGCCGGCTTTGCCCTGATCTCGCTTTCCCTATTTACCCTGATAATTTTTTCCAGTTGGATTTTAAAATTTAACAGTTTTGGCATTTACGGCTTCGGAGGGGTAGGCGGTTCCATGGGTTTATAACCCTGTGGGTGAAAAGCATCGAAGAAGTTGTCTAGAGCAACTATAAAAGTATATTTATTCCTTACACTGTCCCTTTGGGTTTGTGCTAATATATAATTATATATATAATATAGGGCTAGGTCTGTCTCACCGGATGAAGGACCTCGTGATCTTCATCTATTATCGCGATCACCTGTCCTCTTCGGAAAGTCATTTACGTAAATCAGGAACAGTATAGTAGTCAAAGTAGGCCGGCACTTCTATATATTCTGACTATTCTTGTAACTTAAATTTACTATTTCCTGTTTATCAGATACCCTCTTATCCAATCTAAAATATCTTTGTTACCACAGTATGCTTTTCTGACTTATACATCAGCCTATTGTTGGAGACAGTATCAAGGCCTTGTTAGCAATCTAGGACATAATTCACCCATCATTCTCTTAAGGCGACCTTGTCGTAGAACAAGAAACTATGGGACTTTCTGATTGTAAGAACATACTCCATGCAGTGATCCAGCTAGGAGAGCATGGTGCAGGTGTGGGAGTGGTCCAAGAGTAGTTCACGTGTGGAGGTTTTGGAAAAGGGAAGTGTATGTATGGGAGTGATCCGTTTAGTAAAGGTTACAATTGATGTGGTGGATGACTCAAACGTAGTGCTGTGTAGGGTGACTACATGTGTGGGGATTACTCAGGACAGAAGTGATGACCTTGGTCAGGATGATTATATAGTTGTGGAGGTGACCCAGGAGAGGACACACAGCACATTCAGCACCCCTCTTGTGCCAGGTAAGTCCACTACGGGGTCACCATAGCCCGTGCTACTTGACCCGCTCCTGTGCCAGGTAAGTTACGGGCTCACAATAGCCCGTGCTACTTGGAACTTGTTCCGAGTAGCTGAATCTATAACAACAACAACCCAGGAGAGCAGTACAGGTGTGGAGGTGACCCAGGAGAGCAGTACAGGTGTGGAGGTGACCCAGGAGAGCAGTACAGGTGTGGAGGTGACCCAGGAGAGCAGTACAGGTGTGGAGGTGACCCAGGAGAGCAGTACAGGTGTGGAGGTGACCCAGGAGAGCAGTACAGGTGTGGAGGTGACCCAGGAGAGCAGTACAGGTGTGGAGGTGACCCAGGAGAGCAGTACAGGTGTTGAGGTGACCAAGGAGAGCAGTACAGGTGTGGAGGTGATCCAGGAGAGCAGTACAGGTGTGGAGGTGACCCAGGAGAGCAGTACAGGTGTTGAGGTGACCCAGGAGAGCAGTACAGGTGTGGAGGTGACCCAACAGAGCAGTACAGGTGTGGAGGTGACCCAACAGAGCAGTACAGGTGTGGAAGTGACCCAACAGAGCAGTAAAGGTGTAGAAGTGACCCAACAGAGCAGTAGAGGTGAGGAAGTAGCCTAACAAAGCAGTAGAGGTGAGGAAGTGACCCAACAGAGCAGTAGAGGTGAGGAAGTGATCCAACAGAGCAGTAGAGGTGAGGAAGTAGCCTAACAAAGCAGTAGAGGTGAGGAAGTGACCCAACAGAGCAGTAGAGGTGAGGAAGTGACCCAACAGAGCAGTAGAGGTGTGGAAGTGACCCAGACGAGCAGTACAGGGGTTAAGATACCCCCAACCGAGCAGCACAGGTGTAGAGGAGCCCGAGAGAGAGCCGTGGAGATAGAAGTGAGGGAGAAGGAAGGTGAGGGGGAGTGAGATGACCCCAGGATGACAGTAGAGGTGTGGGGGCGTAGTTAAGAGTGGTGGCGGGAGGGCGCGCGCCAATATGGCGCCGCAGCTGACCAATCACGGCCCGTCCTCAGCCAGCCTCCATGTTTGTTTGTTTCTCCAGTGTTTGAGAGAAGGACAGAGAAACTCGATAGAAAGTTGGATATTTCAGCTTGGATTTTCAGTTGAAACTGACCCTATATTAAATGCAGGTAACTATGAGGGGGTTTGCGGGTAAGGGGAAGGTGGTAGGGGCGGGAATAAAGGGGGGAAGTGGGGTAAAAGTGACGGGAGTGTCAATGCCAGACGGCTCGGCCATAACCTGGGAATGTTTACGAAGGTTATTTGATGATCAGCTGATTTCACCTTTGGTTTTGGTGGGCCCACCTGTGTCGCCTGGCCCTTGGTGCCTGCAGCCAGCGCTCACTCTAACTGTGAATGGTGCTTGGGAATACATAGCCAGAATAAACTGTTTTTTTTCTCGATTGTTTTATGTGTAATCTTGTGTGTGTGTGAGTGTAAATGAGCAGTTGAGTGATTTGGGTGCCTTTGGGGGCCCCTTGTTGTTAGAGGTCATAGTCTGGCATTGTGTTTATTAATGCTGCTGTAGGCTTCCTGTGAAGGCTTGGAATAATTAGCTTGTAATATGGAAATATATTTTTTTGTGGCTGTGTTTATTTCTGAATGATTAGTGATTCAAAGTCCCTCTTGTCCTAAAATTTAATACCTTAGTTAACTTCCGAAGTACATCATTTGACTCCTAAATGAAATATTTATGGTGGTAAAGGAAGTAAATATTATTGGTGAACACGCGTAACATGCCGGTGCAAGTTCTGTACATATTTGCTTATACGTTTGCACAAAGTTGAAAAAAGTAACGGTGGATACTATAACAAACTTGAGTTACTTTCGTGCAAACCCCTAACACGCATGGAGTGCTTGCGGATGAATCTTAAAGTTGATGTAGTATTTAAAGAGTACGTTTCAGATTGAATATTAACGAGTTAAAAGGATATAAAGGATATATATATATATATAATATATAATTATATAATTATATAATTATATATATATATATATATATATTTATATATATATATATTCAGAAAATTCCTATTTGGAAGTACAGTAATAGAAATATTAGTAAACTTTTAAAAGAATTAATATGCAGGCAATATAGTACTCTACCTTCATAGGTTATACAAAAATATAATTTAAATTGTTGATAAAATACAAAATTATGGTTAGGAAATATTTTGGTATCCATTCTTTGAATTTTTCCAAGTCTTCAAGCACAAAGTAATGTAATATATTTTTCTAAATCATTAATCAAGTTATACACAAAGGAAGTACAGTAATAGTATTTTTAAAGGCATATATAAAGTTCAGTATAATATAAAGAGGCTAATGAACTAGCAATAACCACTGTATGAAAGAATATTATAATGTAATATACAGTAATTTACATTTATTGGTACAGAATATCCTATACTGTTAATGTTGTATAAGGAATAGACAAATGTTTATCTAAAGTACAATCTCCATATCTGCTGATGTTGTTTATGTATCAATTTGTTTAAGAATGCAGTAATTATTTAATTATGACAGATGTGAAACACAGTACTTTTCTTTTAAATGATTTTACCTTATGCCTTCCAAGATGTTAAGAAATTTTTATCAGGAACTAGAAAAATTATAAATGTTTATATATATGATGGAAGTATTGAAAATTTAAATATTTATTGGTGTATATACAGTACAGTATTTATAAAATAATGCACTGGATGGTGATGTTTTAAACAGTGAATACTGCAGTGATGTAGCTGCCCGAAACACTATGCGTATTAGTGGCTTTACAAGAATGTACAGAAGTCTTATGTCACCAAACCATTATATATATCGCCAATCTTAAATATATCACCAAACCATTATACCTTCTTGTGAATCAATTATTATTATAATTTTGTGAATGTTAGGTGAGCAGATATTAATTAGATTCTCTATGGTACTATACTGTGAACTCTATTACATACTACATTAAAATGATTGATTCTGAATTTTTTAAAGTTTGATAAGCTTGGTTATACTGCAGGGATATCAATTGATAAGCTTAGTTATACTGCAGGGATATCAATTGATAAGCTTAGTTATACTGCAGGGATATCAATTGATAAGCTTAGTTATACTGGAGGGATATCAATTGATAAGCTTGGTTATACTGCAGGGATATCAATTGATAAGCTTGGTTATACTGCAGGGATATCAATTGATAAGCTTGGTTATACTGCAGGGATATCAATTGATAAGCTTGGTTATACTGCAGGGATATCAATTGATAAGCTTGGTTATACTGCAGGGATATCAATTGATAAGCTTGGTTATACTGCAGGGATATCAATTGATAAGCTTAGTTATTCTGCAGGGATATCAATTGATAAGCTTGGTTATACTGCAGGGATATCAATTGATAAGCTTGGTTATACTGCAGGGATATCAATTGATAAGCTTGGTTTTACTGCAGGGATATCAATTGATAAGCTTAGTTATACTGCAGGGATATCAATTGATAAGCTTAGTTATACTGCAGGGATATCAATTGATAAGCTTGGTTATACTGCAGGGATATCAATTGATAAGCTTAGTTATTCTGCAGGGATATCAATTGATAAGCTTGGTTATACTGCAGGGATATCAATTGATAAGCTTAGTTATACTGCAGGGATATCAATTGATAAGCTTGGTTATACTGCAGTGATATCAATTTTGCTTGCATTTTATACTATAGTACAGTTCTGTATACAGTAAACCCTTAATTTGTTATTTAATGCTGTTCAATACATTTCTCTAAATGCCATTTTTATAAGTTAATAGCATGTGTATTTTTTGTGCATTATATTTTAATTTGTTAAATAACAAATGTTTTACATGACACCAAGATACCTTTATATTTCTATCATTATCATTTGCTATTTTATATTTGAGCAGGCAGTATACAGTACTATATAAGCTCATCCTCAACAAATCCATTACTATGAGCAACAAACTGCCCCGTTAAACTACCTGGGTAGTTAGTTAGATATATGTGATGGTCTGAAAAGCACATTATGGTTCCAGTAATAGTCTACTTGTAAACTGGTGAGTGAACATTTGTCCTAAATAGACATTATTCTCAAGTTAAAACTTTATTGTATGATAAATTGTTAGTTTAAAATATAAAGAGCAGATGCTGAACACATTTTCTTTGACACGGTCTGAAGACTTTAGTTTTCTGAAAACGAAATTCAAGGGTAGACTTGAATAGTTTTAAAAATACATATTTCACGTTTTGGACAGTATTATACCGCATTATTGTAGCCGAACATAATGAAACCTAACACATGGATACAGAGTAGATAATAGCATTATTTATGTAGTCGTTGTGAATCCATTATCATGGTGGATTTCCTCCTTGGGACAGGTAGACTATATTGTACTTGTATTTTGTAATTTTGGTCATTATGATCGTGTTCTATTTTTTAAAATGTGCTGTGCATTATCCAGGTTATCAGAACACATTACTAAGTCACTGCTAAGAACATTAGACTAAAGAACACTGCAGAAGGCCTATCTGCCCAAATGAGGCAACTCCTACATCCTCCAAAATTCACTCCTATATACTGTATGTCTTACCTGTGCTTGAAACTCATCCCACAATCCCATGTCTTGTGTTATCTGATCATTACTTTCATTAATAAACAACCTTATTTCCAAGCAGTATTTATGTAGATCTTTCCTGGATCTAAAGTTGCCCAGTACCCAAATTTATATCCATTGTTTTGTGTGCTATTATGTTTTGAAGTAGTGTATGTATAAACTTGTTAATATTCTATTTGCTACACCCATTTATCCATTTATATACTTCAAAAATACTACCCCATTACTCTTCAACCTTTCTAGGTTATGTAAATTATTATCATTCTCTCTCTCCATAAGGAAGGCTTCCAATTCCTGGGGATAACTTGGTTATTCTTCTTTGTATGTGTTCAAGTGAATTTTTGTCCATTCTTTAGTACTGAGACCAAAATTGAACTGAAACTCTAAATGGGATCTAAGAAGGTCTCTCTAAAGTAGAATAATGATAGAGTATTAGATGTTTTATTACTAACACTTCTAGAAATACATCCCAGTATTCTATTACCTTTATTTCACACATTTATGTACTAAAATGGCTACCTGGTAGTGCCTGGAATAGTCTCTCTTCCCCCCATCTCTCATTATCCATGCTTTTCTACTCTCTCCCACCCCCCCCTCTCTTCCCCTATTTACCCCTCTTCCCTTCGCTGCCACCTCTCCAATTTCCACTCTTGCCATCCCTGCCCCCTCCCCCTTTTCTGCTTGTTCCCCCTTTTTCCTCTTTATTACCCTTACCCCTTTCCCCTCTCTCCTGACCTTCCCCCTCTTCTCCATTTCCTGACCCTCTCCCTCCCCCCTCTCCCCTCTTCCTATCTTCCTTCCCATCCCCATTTTTCCATTTCACTGATTAGAGGGGAGGGGTCAGTATTTTGCCCAACCCCCGTCCATTAATAGGACCAACAGGACCAACCACAACCAACCTATGTCTGTCCTGTACCCCAAGCCATTCACCCTACAAAGTTGGGCAAGGCTAGCCCCAAGCATTTGGCCACCAACCTTGGACAGGCACAAACACACACACACACTCACACAGACATTCTTATATACATAGATACCTCTACATTGAACAGCTGGAGGAGGAATAATATTTTGTAATTCAAAGTCCGCTCTTCAAACAATGGAAAACTTCTGCAAGATTGACAGCAAGGCCTATGTTTGTATGTCTGTCTGTCTGTCTGTCTCTACATGTTTTTGGCCGTCTGTCTCTACGTGTTTTTGGCTGTCTGTCTCTCTCATTCCTCCAACCCGTTCTCGCAAATTTAATAAGTCAATATTTACTTATTAAATATGTGCATAGGTGACATACTTAACATAATAGTTTCCCTTGAAAAGCTTCATAGAAAACACCGACCTTACCTAACCTACTTAGTATGTTAAGATAAACATCTTATTGCTTCGTAATTACAATTATTACCTAACCTATACCTATAATAGGTTAAGTAACAATTGTAATTACGAAGCTATAAGATGCTTATTTTAACATACTAAGTAGGTTAGGTAAGGTCGGTGTTTTCTATGAAGCTTTTCAAGGGAAACTATTATGTTTAGTATGTCACCTATGCACGCAACTAATAAGTCAATATTGACTTATTAAATTTCCGAGAACGGGTTGCATTCCTCATTCCCCCCCCCCCCTCTCTTGTTTTCTCTCTCGTTCTGTCTCTCATTCTCTCCCTGTCTCTCATTGTCTCCCTCTCCCCCTTTCATTCTCATTGTCTTTCTCTCATTCTCCCTCTCTCTCATTCTCCTTCTCTCCCCATTCTCATTCTGTCTTTCTCTCTCTTTTTCTCTCATATAAATAATATACAGTAATAAGTTCTCATTTGGTTTGTGGGTGGTTGGCTTGTGGGAGGAGCCTAGCAGTGAAAAATCTAACAAATTTAATACAGTAGTTCCCGTTTCCTTTGTGAAAGAGCAGAACTTTTATGATGGTGAGATGATGCAGATGCAGTTTAGTTTAGTTAATTTGAGTTTATCAGTTCATTGCTACAATACTCAGTTCCCTTATTGATTGTCAGAACAGGCCATTAAATAAAATTTTGATCTAATTATATGTATTAGTGCTCAGAGTAATTCATAAAAACATTTTTTCAGGGTGAAATATGTCAAGAACTCCCAAGGAAGGAAAGGAATCAAAACCGCACCGGGTGCGGTCACACACTATTATGGGTCAAGAAGAGTTTGGGTCTGGAAAGAAGTCTTACTGGCCAGAACTTGAGATAACAGGTGAGGAAGAAGAAGTAGTCTTACTTGAGACTTGAGATAACAGATCCCCTTTTTTCAAATTGAACACATCTTACATTATTATTCTTATCCTCCCTCCTCATTTTTTGGCTCATAAATCCATTACCCACTACTCTTGGATTAGAGAAATTTAGTTTTTCTTTTTATCTTTGCATTTTTATGTAAGTACTGTACAGTGTCACCCCTAGTTATTTGGGGCCAGATTCACGAAGCAGTTACACAAGTACTCTTGAACGTGTACATCTTTCCTCAATCTTTGACGGCTTTGGTTACATTTATTAAACAGATTACAAGCATGAAATCTTCCCACTCAACTGTTGTTGTTATTATAAACAGCCTCCTGGTGCTTTGGAGCTCATTAACTGTTTAATAATTGTAAACAAAGCCATCAAAGATTGAGGAAAGATGTACACGTTCGTAAGTACTTGCGTAACTGCTTCATGAATCTGGCCCCTGGACCAGTTGGTACCCCTGGATATCTATCTGGATAATTAAAAATGTGGGTAAGTGAAGAAAAGATTGCATAATGTTTTGGGGTTAAGTCAATCTGGCTGTAAGGGAGTTTCAGGCATATCCTCTCACCAATTCTGCTTAACTTGTAACTCTTCTCAGCTTTTCTTTATCAAATCTTGTGTTAATAAGTTTTCTATTTCTCATATCATTAATATTATTGAAAGTGAAGGTGAGATAGCATGGATAGGTTTATTTAGCTAAGAAAATAAGGAAAACATTATCTAACTAGAGACATTTTGCTATTGTGCATATAGCAGCCACCAGCACACTCCTTCGGTTATTGTGTATGATGCAAATTTTTTGCTATATAATGCTGCTGGCATTAGAAAATCGTGGATTTATAATAAAGTAGTGTGGATAGATGTTGCAGCTAGCTGTAAGGGACTGTTGAGTGGCAGACAGTCATATCCCCACATCCCTTGTTACTCTTCAGTCACTCCACTTTCCTTACCTACTCTGTAAGAATATTTGTCAGAAATTTGATATACACCTAACAAATGTCATTTACGATTCTCTTGTTAATAACGTTAAATTTCTAACATCTTTCACATTACAGTATTTAGGAAGACATATCACTAATCTTGCCAGAAACAGATGTAAATAAGCAGCAGTTATTGCTGATGACTGGCGGACACCATTGATACACGTCTACCATTTTAGCGATACTCTTGCAGATAGTTTATTGTATCATTTACGGATGCTCGCATTAATAAACATTTGATTAGATTAGGCAAGGATATGCAGTACAGTATCGATATTTTTTTCTTCCCTAGACTTCCCAGTTAATGAGAATAGATCCCCATTATTCATTCCATTAACCCTTGGAATATGCATATCCATAATAATATTTCCAGTAGTAGGAGTTGTATAAATAAATGGATATTATATTTTTAATTTTTTAATACTGTATTTGTAATGTTCTCTCCTTATACTGTGTTCATTTTTGTCTCCTGGCTGATGCCTCCTAACTTGATGGGAAATGTGTACAGTATAACATACCTTTGATGCATCTATTTAGAAAAAATTATGTACTTTTTCACTTGCAGTTCTGATGTGTTTTATTTTCTCAAATTGCTTTTTTCACTTACATTGTGTCCTTGGAAATTTCTACTAATTCATGTTGAGCCCATTCAGAATTTAGGTGTACAGTATTCCCAATTTTTAAGACTTTTTGCCTTTTTTTGCTTATTATCACTAATTGTTAGCAGTCTTATTGAAAATGATATACAGCATTTAGAAATAAATAATAATGATATAGTTTATATGTAAGTAATATATACTTACTGTATATTAATGTGTACAGCACAGTACCACAGAATAATATGTATGCAGTACAGTATATACATGTTTGAAGATTGGTGTGATCTGGTTACTGACTGTACTGTACATACATTGTAGAAGTGACAGTTATTTTCATGTTGTGTAACTGTACATTTAATAATTAATTAACTTTCAGTTCAGTAGTTCTGGTGCCAAAATTAATGTATTTAAATAGGAAATAGGGTTTGCAGAGTAAACTAAAATTTAACCATGCTGTACATTGAGTAATTTTGACTGACACTAGGGTCTTAACTAGTGTCTCCTGCCGATGAGTCTGTCTCTATTGGCATGGAAATTGGTGTCCATAACTCATGCCTGTCCATTTTCATACCTTTATGGGATTTCATCATCTTTATCTTCCATCTGAATATTATTTTTTTTTTTTTTTTTTTTTTTTTTTTGAGATATATACAAGAGTTGTTACATTCTTGTACAGCCACTAGTACGCGTAGCGTTTCGGGCAGGTCCCTGGAATACGATCCCCTGCCGCGAAGAATCGTTTTTTCATCCAAGTACACATTTTACTGTTGCGTTAAACAGAGGCTACAGTTAAGGAATTGCGCCCAGTAAATCCTCCCCGGCCAGGATACGAACCCATGACATAGCGCTCGCGGAACGCCAGGTGAGTGTCTTACCACTACACCACGGAGACTGCTAACTGCTAACGGAGATTACTAACTTAATCAGCAGTTTCATCCTCTAAGAAGACCATACACAGGGTCATCAGGCTCTTCCTGTATCCTCTACACATGGCCACATCTTCTTGCCACATCACCAGCATTTACAAATATTCCAGTGATACCATTGCCAAACCATTTCAAATTGTTTTTTGTCCCCACAACAGTTAACCCTTTGCTGTGAGAAGTGAGAGAGCTTCATGGTAAAAGTTATTCTGTGTGATGGGGCAGTTTTAAAAAAATTCATAGGTAATAATTTCAGTGTTATGTTATATTCATCAAGACATTGGGCTTCAGAACAGAACACCTTGGTAGCTGCAGCCAGGTGATGATAACGTAAGAAAACGTTATTGTACGTACATACAGTCTCCGTGGTGTAGTGGTAAGACACTCGCCTGGCGTTCCGCAAGCGCTATGTCATGGGTTCGTATCCTGGCCGGGGAGGATTTACTGGGCGCAATTCCTTAACTGTAGCCTCTGTTTAACGCAACAGTAAAATGTGTACTTGGATGAAAAAACGATTCTTCGCGGCAGGGGATCGTATTCCAGGGACCTGCCCGAAACGCTACGCGTACTAGTGGCTGTACAAGAATGTAACAGCTCTTGTATATATATAAAAAAAAAAAACGTTACTTGATGATGTAGATTTAACAAGGTCAGGAAGTCACTGGTAAAGATTTGGTCACTATTGTTACAAAAATGAATAGTACATAATAACAAGAAAAGAATATTCAATGACAAGATATCATATCAATGTAAGGGAAAAGAGGTCACAATTTTTTTTACTTACCGGGTATTCATAAATTTTCTTGACAAGTGTGCTTATTTCTTGTATTTATGATACTCGGTACATTAGGAACATTTCTAGCCAGGCAGTTGACACTGCATTGAGAGGTTAGGCAACATAGCAGCAGGATTATCTGCATTGGTAGAATTAATGGTAGAGGTTGCATGGGGAGTAGTTTCCCAATAGCAAAAGGGACTGAAGGCGAATAGACGAGTTTCTCCAAGTTGGAGTCCAAGGCTGGGTAAAATTAGTGTAGCCTGAACGTGTTTATACAGTTCCTGGCATATGTGTAGCAGAAAGAACGGCAGCATTGAAGCAGGTGTGGTGTCTGGATAGTTGCTACATCATCTTTGCAAACATTATCATGAAACCACTTTAGAAAGATAGCATTTGTGAATTGGGGATTTCTTCAGTGGAAGTAGAGTAGAGGGTTAACTGTCCAGGCAGCCTTTTGTAATGAACTTAACTTTGCAGTCTTCCCTATAATAGATGTCTTTAGTTTGTGGGGCCCATCTACATTCTCAAACAACAGCTGAAAACTTCCTTTGCTAACCTTACGAGTGGGGACATTTTCCTCTAATCGAATCTACTTGACGGATATCTCGAACTTTAAAAAAAAATAGTAGTGTACACAAGAAATAAAATTTTTGGTAATAAGTGTTTTAATTTTTTAATGGTTCAACATCAGTATTTCCTTAGTTTTATTTTACCATCAATTTTCTTTCTACCAATTGCATGTAGTATATTGTATAATATTAAAATTATGAAGAAAGAGAGAACTATCTTGAAAGTCATTGTTGAGCAGCTAACTATCCAGTTATCAGCTAATGACTTCACTTATTCACTACCAACTGGCACCCATACACCCTTCATGCTGCTGCATGAAGCAATGATGAATGGCCTCTTCTAACTAATCATGTCTGGAAGGCCGGGTAACTTTTTTCTTTGTGCAATTATTGCCTCTAAGGAACTTTCACTATTAGTCTTGTATTCTATTAACAATTATGAAATTTTAGTGGAACTAGGCAAAAATTCTTAAATTATGTCACTTGCTGGCACATGGTCAGGAGGATTCCACTTTTGATGTGTTGATGGCATCTACACGCACAAATATCCCATATTCACTCTATATTTTACAGGTCATAATATAATTCAAATACAATAAAATATTTCTAAATAGAATACTTATTGACTAATATGACTAAAAGTGCAAAAACGGTACAAATTCTGAATGAACAGATATTGTTGGCTAGAAATTAATGTGCCGAGTTGTTTCTAAATTTTGGTGATGTTTTTGGCATTGGGATTCTCCACTCTATTCCTGATTTCTGTGAATTTCTCCAGTTGCAAAATATTTCTTGTATTTAAGGGGTAGTTTATTGAGGTTACACTATAGCAGTGTATCACACAGTCTACCCACATTCACACACTTTCATTAGTCAATTTCCATAATTTGTTTGATCTGATTAAATTTATACCTCCATTAATTGAATTCTTTGAACTAGAATATTTGACCTTTTTGAAATATCTCAATGTACCATTTTTCTTCTCAGGAAATATCCGAAACATAAGTCCAGCTGTGTGGTCCTTACAGCACTTAACATCTCTGTACCTGAATGACAACTGTCTGTCTCGCATTCCTGCTGAAATTGCCCGACTGGAACATCTTATGTATCTTGATTTATCTTGCAACAAAATACGCAGCCTCCCAGCTGAAATAGGCGAATTAACACGTCTCAGGTGAGTTTTGACATTAACGCAGCTCGAGTCATTTACCTTTCTCCTCAAGATTGGATCTACTTAATGATGATGATATTATGTATTAATACATTCTATTTGGGAATCTATATTAGTGTTGTAATTATGATTGTACAATAGTGAGCTGGTACTGCCTTTTGTGGGTCACTTAATGGGAAATTATGGGTGTATGAAATTAATTTCTCACATTCATTTCATTTCATTCAAAGCTTGACATTTTCTTCTAATTGCTCTATAAAATTAGTATTAGTGCATTATTTACAGTTTAATTCATAAGTAAATGTTATTCTTTTCAGGGAACTGCTGCTCAACAATAACCAGTTGCGTGTTTTGCCTTACGAAATAGGCAAGCTTTTCAATCTTCAAAATATTGGCCTAAAAGGCAACCCTCTTACATTGGAGATCCAAGCCGTCTATTCAGAGTCCAATGGTACACTGAAGCTCCTATCTTACATGCTCGACAACTTAGCAGGTAAGAATACTTTAATCACTGTGATGCGCCGAGTTTATTGTGTTTACTAGTTGTGTTTTTGCGGGGGTTGAGCTTTGCTCTTTCGGCCTGCCTCTCAACTGTCAATCAACTGTTTACTAACTACTTTTTTTTTTTCCCCACACCACACACACACACACACACACACACCCCCCAGGAAGCAGCCCGTGACAGCTGACTAACTCCCAGGTACCTATTTACTGCTAGGTAACAGGGGCACTTAGGGTGAAAGAAACTTTGCCCATTTGTTTCTGCCTCGTGCGGGAATCGAACCCGCGCCACAGAATTACGAGTCCTGCGCGCTATCCACCAGGCTACGAGGCCCCCACACATTCACATTGTGACATTCCCCCTGTGCGTATGAGATCAAGTGTTCCGCCAAAAATTTTTTTGTTTGTAAAATGATAAATTCCCTTCCCTGAACATGTCTATGTAAAAATAAATACCAAATTCCACTTGCTTTGGCTGTGGGAACATGGACAAGGTGCGCTGTGACGTCATCTCGAGCTGGTCGCCCGTGCGTGAAGCTCCCAGACACAGTCGCGCGGACCATTCAGGCACTGCGAGTTGCCACAAATATATTTTCAATTATTTGTTCTATGTATTTCCAATGAGTTTTTATTAGTTTTTTATCATATATGATGCATATTTGTGTCCTTTACAATATGTATACAATAGAACGTTCATACTGTTCCATGGAACTGTGATATGTGTCAGTAATGTGTCCACAATAAATGTTTATTGTTGCAATATTACTTGTTAAAAATTCACTAAAATTACAATATGTACAGTTTCACACACTACACAGTAACACACTGTTTTACACACTCAGTACTTCGGGAGTGAGTAATAATCAATGAAGTAGTCCATGGTACACAGCGTGACTTCGCTCTTGTTGCATCAGGTACAGATAGATTTTTGCTTCCTGTTTCTTCGTTCTGTGTGTTTGCAAATAACGCACTCACGTACACCCTTGGCTTTAGTACTTGTAGGTTGTATGTAGCCAAACTTGTAAAGCATAAGGTAGTTTTGAAAAGATCGCTTTGTAAGATCCCACACTGGAAGAAATTAAGTCATTCTCGAAGAGTGTCAATCAGTCTCGAAGGGATTCAGGCATTCTGGAAGAGATTCAGCTATTCTTGAAAATATCTATGGAAAACACCACCACCATGGAAGCCGCTAACACTGTTCATCTATGTATCATCTATATAAATTGGAGATGGCATATGTGAGCAAGGGTGGTGCTCAGAACTAGAACACCACTTGGGCTGGACGGTAGAACGACGGTCTCACTTCATGCAGGTCAGTGTTCAATCCCCGACCGTCCAAGTGGTTGGGCATCATTCTTTCCTCCCGCCCCATCCCAAATCCTTATCCTGATCCCTTCCCAGTCCTATATAGTTGTAATGGCTTGGCACTTTCCCCTGATAGTTCCTTTCCTTCAGAGCTACAACTGGATACGCTCACTGTATCGTCCTACTAGGTGCTGTATCACTTGCATTCATCCTTTGTGTAAGGTCCTTATTGCGCCTAGCTTCATCAATATTATGACCCTTATATTCTTCGAGCAATAAGGAATGAATTTCACCAATAGAGAGCGATCTTTCAACACCGCGTCGGACAGGTGTTTGGGAGCCAGAAGTGTGTGTGTCACCCATGGTTGCTAACTCGGTGCTAACCCAGCCAGTAGCCCCAGGACATAATGGGAATTTTTTCCAAGATGGCTGCCTTTCACTTCACTGGAGGTCCCTAGAGTCCATTTCGTACCCAACCTACCGCGAGTGCATTTCCACCTCGTACAAAAAACTTAAAAATACTTTTGTCAGTTGGCGCATTAATCGGCAAACAGCATTTGTCATTTTGCGCAGTGCAGTGGTTAAGCAAATGTAATAAAACTTGAAATGAGAATAAAGTAATCTTTATGAGTTGTTGTATGCCGTGTTCTGAGTAATTGGGTGATGCAGTTCTTTTGATTAGTGATATAAAGGTCACCATACGGTATTTGTACACTACAATTTTGGAGCATATACTGGCCTAGCTAGGCTTGCAGAAGCTGAGCTACAGTTCTTAGTTCCCACCTCCCAACCATAAATATGGTGTACTGTACATGTTTACTGAACATTTGGGTTCCGAGAAATCTACATTTAAATCTGTGTTTGGAGTTCATTTATGATGACTCCCAGACAATAAGGTAAGTAAACCACACATTAACAAATGGACAATAATATATATATTATTTTGAATGTTACAAAGATGTTAGAGGATAATTGAAAAAGCAATATGGCAGTGGAAGTCTTGTGCTGGCAGATGAAGCAAATGTCCCGGAAGAGGTGGGCACTGAATAGCTTTTATTTATTTTTTATTTATTTATTTATATATACAAGAGTTCTTAAATTCTTGTAAGAACTTTCTTACATTCTTCTTACATAGTTTCAAAAGCAAGCTGGCCTTGCTTCTTTTTACTTCAGAAGTGAGGAGTTGAGGGCATTGCCAAAATCCAGGTTGTCTTGCTAGTTTTCCTTGCAAGGCAGTGTGTGATGACCAATACGGAATTGAAAGACACTGGTGCAGCTGTAGAGCATTGTCACATATAGTAATAACAGCAAGTCTGTATTTATCATCCTTGAGGCTCATGTTGGTACAGTACTTTGTTTCCACCTGTCTCCTTGTTCATGTGTCTGCTACTGCTTACAAATAATCTCTCCTTGTCTACCCAATCAACTTTTCTTCAATGTTTTGTGCGTGTCATGATCATGTTTTTTCATGTGCTGTAAGATTGTTTCTTTAGTCATTATTCATGTTTACGTCTCTCTTATCTGGGACTTGTCTGGTGGCATACCTCAGGATTTTATCAAGCATTGTTTAGTGTGTAACAGGGTATGGTTTTCTCACCCAACCCACATATCTGAAAATGACATGTGGGTTGAGTGTCAATACTTCAGCCACATTATAACTCGTCGTCTGCAAGATATGGACTCAAGTGACGTGAACCTGCAACCAAGGCAGTGCCAGTCACTTTTCTCATTGATATGTATCACATTATAATGATTTTTGTGTGTACATTATCTAAAGTTGGGGCGTAGGATGTAGGACCACTTTGCCCTTCCACTCGAGTGCTTGTGGGTAATACGTAAATACTTGGACTGGCTTCAGTATTTCTTGTGATTTCGGTAGAAATCCGGTTGTATGACCTACAAGTCCCGGTGATAGTGGGTAGAGTATGCGACTGGCAATGCCTTGGTTGCAGGTTTGCGTCACCTCACAACCCCAGTGGATTTTCTCATTGATATATATCACATTAGTGTTATTTCTGTGTGTATTATGATGATTATTATTACAGAGAAATCCTATTAATGTGATGTATCAAAGAACAAATTCACAGGAGCCTTTGAGGGTTCAAACTTGTGCACTAAGTGTTCCCAGATGCACTTTAGTTAACTGTACCACCACATGGTCAAAAGAATTGCAACCTGGAGTGCTACTGCACCACCCACTGAAACCTGACCAGGTTGATTTGGTGGAATTAAAGCCACCCTAACCGGGTGGCTAACTGGAATTGTGTAAAACCCCAGTCAGGTTTCGGTGGAAGCTTCGTGACTCGTGGGTACAGAAGCACTCGAGGTTGCAATTCTTTTGACCATGTCATGGTACAGTTGACTAAAGCGCGTCTGGGAACACTCGGCGCATAGGTTCAAACCCTCATCAAGGTTCCTGTGGATGATGATGATGATGATTATTATTATTATTATTATTATTATTATTATTATTATTATTATTATTATTATTATTATTATTATAATAATAATAATAAATATTAGTACTGTACAGTACTTTCATTCTTGCCCCTGGTAGTAGGGGTGTGGTATTCATTGCCATGGCATGCATCATGCTGAAGTCTGGATCTCCATAGCAAATGACTTCGACACCCCTGGACTAGAGGGAAAGATGCCTCAAGAAGAATATTACAGATTTGAAATAAATATAAATCCTGCTTTGAAAGCTGTGACAGTAATGATTTTGGTGGTGGAAGGAGGGAGAGGGTGGATGAATTTTGAGCATTAATTGTATAACAATGCTACTCTATCAATGTGACTGTAGCATATTGAACCTGTCTTAAGACTTTCAAAAGTTTCCACCAGAGATACCTGCTTCAAGTTGGTTCTTCTTGAGTCTCTGCACTTGCGTATATGTATTTGGTTGATTAGAAAACGAGTTTAGTGTTTTTTTTATATATTTATTTTGTATAGTCTTGGTTACAGCAGTTGGCTTGTTGGGAATGTAATGAGTGTTTCAGAAACTGAGATGAAGCCTGGAGCAGGGCTTGAGTGAGACTGGGGGTAAAGAGCTCAGATGTGGGGTGAGTGTGTAGAGCGTGGAGCTCTGAATGTGGGTGCAGTCGAAGAGCTCAAATGTGGGGAGAGAGAGTTGAAGCTCGATGTGGCCGGAATCTGGCTGTCTGCTCTGTATTGAGGCTGAAGCATCTTGTGAGGGGGGTAGGAACTGGACGTGTCGAGTGTTACGTTGTTGCTGGTGAGTGTTGAAGATGTGTGGTGTATCTCAAGTGTCTGTACTGAATCACTATACGAGTTTAGACTGACTAATGATGATGTGCTGTCAACAGCTTATATTACAAGTCTCCACCTCACCTTGCCAAACTGACCATCATCTAGCAGGTTGGGAAGCCATATTAACTGTAATTGTACACTTCTAAATTATAATTATTGGACCAAGAATTAGTGTAGAGCTTCTAGGAATCTGGAACACTTAGAGAAAGGTTATACAGAATCAAGAGAACCATCTTATTATCTTCATTTAAGCTAATGAGAATATGGAGAAAGTATATTATGGCCCTTGTGTTTGCTACAGTAGCTTACAGGGCTTGTTCTTCCCACCTGCTGTATACCTCTTGGATGGGGTCCTGGGAGTTCTTCTCCCCCAAGCCCACCCTGGGGCCAGGCTTGACTTGTGAAAGCTTGGTCCAACAGGCTGTTGCTTGCAGCAGCCCACATGCCCACATATCCATCACTGCCTGGTTGGTCCAGCACTTCTTGAAAAAACTACTGTACTGTATTTAGTTTTCCCTTGAAGATGTCCACGTTACTTCTGGCAATACCTGTATTTCTTATACTCGATGGGAGTATGTTGAACAACTGTGGACCTCTGATGCGTATAAAGTGTTCTCTGCTTGTGCATATGGCACCCCCAGCTCCTCATTGGTTCTATTCTGCATTTTCTTCCATATCGTTCACTCCAGTATGTTGTTATTTTACTGTGTAGATTTAGGACCTGGCCCTCCAGTATTTTCCCTGTGTATATTATTTGATATATCTCTAGTCTCCTTTTGAGGGAGTACATGTGGAGAGCTTTGAGACGATCCCAATAATGTTAAGTTCTTTATCACGTCTATGTATGCCATATATGTTCTCTGTATTCCCTCTATTACAGCAATTTTTCCCACTTTGAAGGGGCAGTGAGTATTGATTAGTACAGTACTCAAGACAGGACAGCACAAGTAATTTGAATAGTACAATTGTGATGGGATCCCTGGTTTTGAAGGTTCTCGTAATCCATCCTATCATTTCTCTGGCTGACGCAATATTTGCTTGGTTATGCTTCCTAAACGTTAGGTCGTCAGACATCATTATATCAAGATCCTTTACATGCTGCTTTCCTACTATGGGTAGATTTGATTGATTAACCTAACCTAACCTTACCTTCCCAACCTCCTCTCCACTCCACTGCCCAAGTCACACTGCTTTCCACTTGCCGTTCTTTCTTCCCTAACCCTTGCTCTATAAATTGCCGACTAGGAAACTCCGAATATTTTGCTTCTGTTAATGTAGTAACCCCCCCCTCCCCCATTTTCTTTCTAGTATAACCCTTTTTAAATTTGATGGCACTCCCAGGTCTTCATTCCCTGATCTCTTGATATGAAGCAAAAACACTACTGCGTTAGATACTCTCATGGATCAACGTTGCCACTGTGGAACTCTTGACCCCCTCTACAGCTCAAATGTTCTCTGTGGTACATAGGAAATATAATATTGCCTCGTTTTATACAAATATATATTTTGTTTCCATATCTGCATAATACCTTAGCAGAGGCAAAATGCAAATTGGCTGCTCTAAAAAATATATATACAGTATAGGTTTTCCACCTAAATTATATAAACTCGGTTATTGATTGGAAATACTACGATCACAAATGTTCAAGCTTTCCAGTGAGGAAACAGCATTATAGATGGAAAGTAGCGCACTCTGAAGTTAGATAAGTTTTTGTTAGTTGCCGATAAGGTGAGTAGAAAAGATAAGAGATGAGAGAGCATGGGAGGAGATACGCTCAAACCCACTACGTCGTATTCCCGCCCGTTCTTGCGTCAAGCGCGTGCGTGTACATTCCACCCTTCTGTGCCACAGAAATTCCCCCACTTTCCCCAACACCAATACAATTACTAATGGAGAAACTACACCTTCGTAGAGATTGCATGAAGGAAAGACCCAATACATGTGTAGGTGTAATATTAAACTAAATTATCAGATGAAACCTACATCCTGTATCATGGTGCTGTCAAACACCTGTTAAAACACCTGAGAGCACCTTGATACAGGATGTAGGTTTCTTCCGAAAATTTGGCGTAATATTTTTGTGAAAGCAAGCATTGTGCTTTCCTTCACAGTTACTAATATTAGACGAATTATTTAAGCCTTCAGCGTACCCTGGAGTGGGAGGAAGATGTAAGAGGCCAGTCACCACCTCGAAGAAAGAACACGCAAAAATTATAATGCCTTTACAATATAAAAGAGGTGAAATAAGAGACCTGAGAGGAGACATTTGACACGTGGAAAGGGAGTGGATGTGTGCAGTCAACACGAATGACAAAGGCTGGGTTATCTTGAGGTTATCTTGAGATGATTTCGGGGCTTTAGTGTCCCCGCGGCCCGGTCCTCGACCAAGCCTCCACCCTCAGGAAGCAGCCCGTGACAGCTGACTAACACCCAGGTACCTATTTTACTGCTAGGTAACAGGGGCATAGGGTGAAAGAAACTCTGCCCGTTGTTTCTCGCCGGCGCCCGGGATCGACCCCGGGACCACAGGATCACAAGTACAGTGTGCTGTCCGCTCGGCCGACCGGCTTCCAAACTCTTAGGCTCATTGAGGTTCGTTTACGCCAACTACTGACCTTCTCTTTTGCTTCTCTTGCAACCCACAACATTTAATTCAATCCCCAGTACCTATTTACTGCTAGGTGAACAGAGGTGTCAGGTGAAATGAAACGTTCTGGGGATTGAACTCAGGTCCCACGGTTGTGAGTCGAGGAAGTAGAACACTGTGCCAGATTTTACCATTTATATAAAAATTAAAAACTGGGGTCCCGGGTTGGACAAAAATGGTTAGGCTCGGCTCCTTTCACCTAACGCTTCTGTTCACCTTGCAGTAAAAAGGTTCCTGGGAGTTGGGCACTTGTTGTGTGCTTACATCTTGGGGAGGTTCGGTTGCTCGATCTAGGAGGAACCTTGATATATATACAGTATATTATATATATACAGTATATTATATACAGTATATTATATATATACAGTATATTATATACAGTATATTATATATATACAGTATATTATATACAGTATATTATATATATATACAGTATATTATATATATACAGTATATTATATATATACAGTATATTATATATATACAGTATATTATATATATACAGTATATTATATATATACAGTATATTATATATATGCAGTGTATTGATACAACACTCGCGATACAAATGATACTCGCGCGGCCCAGCATGATGAAGTGATTTGATGAAGAGGGTTATTTTCTTGAGGTTATCTTAAGGAGATGATTTCAGGACTTAGAGTGGACAAAGACAAACTATTTAACACGGGTGGAACACGCACAAGGGGACACAGGTGGAAATTTAGTACACAAATGAGCCACAGAGACATTAGAAAGAACTTTTTCACTGTCAAGAATGCATTAGGCGGTGATGTGGTGGAGGCTGACTCTATACACAGTTTCAAGTGTAGATATGATAGAGTGCAATAGGCTTGGGAATCTGTACACCAGTTGATTGACGGTTGAGAGGTGGGACCAAAGAGCCAAAGCTCAACCCCAGCAAACACAGCTAGGCGAGTACCTGGTTTTGGCTTCCTATCCACCAAAAACACACACTATTATTATTATTTTTAATAATAATATTATGAGACGATACTCTTCGAAGGTAAGAGTAGTAAGGACATGGAACTAAACTAGACAAGGACCAAACTCCATAGTTTTAGATATAATGTACAACGCGGGTCGGGGTCCAGTAGCTGAAGCTCGATCCTGCGGGCATAAATGACTACGGAAGGAAGACATGTGGAGAAGAGAGAGAGAGACGCAGCCTGCGGTTGCTGTAGACTTATTTGATCAACTTTACGATGGTGCGAGTGATGATTGGAGGTCTTGTGTTGAGTTACACTTCTGTTGTGAATGAATTGCCAAACTGTTTTCGTTCTCTGGTGTAACACTGCGCTTATGACACCGATACGCTCATACAACACGGAATAAATCATGTTTGCATGCCGTGCATAAAGGGAAATGTTGTAAATACAATTGGGCGACAGAAGATATGGGATTTAATGTAAAGGATGGGATGTAATTGTTGACGATTCTTAAGCTTTGGATTGTTATGGGAGTGTGGCGGCGTGTGGCAGCCAGGCGCGGCTGTGGTGGCCGAGTTTAGTAGGTTGTGAAAGAGGAAGTGTAAGGAGCGCGGCAGTGTGCCTTGGGCTGGTCGTCGTGTAGGACGTCTATCGCTCCCTCCTCTCTCTCTCGCCCCACGTGATCCTCCTACTCGCACCCAACACATCCTAGCCATGCCAGCCACTTGAGTGCTGGCGTCTCTCTCTCTCTCACAGTGTCATAGCAACCCACCAGCCAGTGCTTGGCCTTTCCTCAGTGCAAATATATATATATATGGTTGCATACTATTTTTATGCGTTTTCCTACGTTATTGAGACTTTTGGTGTAGGAGATTGTGTGTGTAAAATGTGAGAGGTGTGGGTTAGTGATGATAATATTGGTGCACATGTGAGTAGCGGGAGATTGTGAGCGAGTGTCACCGACTGTGATATTGAAGGATCTCAGGAGAGGTGCGACAAGCGCCGCCACCATGCACGACGTGGACAGATACCGAGGCTCCTGTCTCATTGTGTCCAAGCCCCGCGGGGGACGGGGTCACCCCAGGGGGCGCAGAACCCCGCAGGACAGTACCCAGCAGCAACAGCAACAACAGCACCTGGAGGGCCCCGCTCCGGGCTACATGATGGACGGAGGCTCGGCTCTGACGGGGATGCCGTTGTTTTCTTTCCTGCCTCAGCGACGTGGCCCCGGCAGGAGCCACCAGGGGGGTCGCCCCCACCAACAACAGCGGGGGCAAAGCTCCCCGCCGAACCACCACAAAAAAGAGAACGAATCGCCGGCGGGACGAGACCCCCGCCACCGACGGGAAGCTCCTGCTGGCGTTGACGAAGGTGACGAAGTGGAGCGTCTACCTCTGGCTCGGCTGGCACTCCACACTCAGGGCGCCCCTCTCATCTTGCCCAGCCGCGGCCCTCAGCGCTCCACACCTTCTCGCGGCCTCAACACCCCCTCCCCCAGAGATACTCCTGACGGCGACGTCTCCCCGCCTGCCGCCAGCGATGCCGTCTCCGTCACCTCCGACGAAGGCAGCACCGGCCACGCCGAGAACTGTCTGCCGAGGATAATCAAACCGCGGAAACGACGTAAAAAGGACCGCAAACCGACGGGGGGAACGGGAGGGGGAGGTGGGGGCGAGGGTGTGGTGGGGTGTGAGGGCTCCGGCGACGACTCCGGCGGCACCATCGTCACACTTAAGCCCTACATGCCCATGTGTTACAACTACGAGGCTTCCACCGCCCCTTTACCCCCCTGGGACACCACCCACCGCAGCTGCCAGGGACCGCGGGCGTGTGGGTGTGGGCAGTGTGTGGCCACGCATGTCTTCCCCACGCCCCCGCCCTCACCCTCCTCTTCAGCCCCCTCTACCATGTCTTCGGCCTCGTCATCGTGCTCGTCGTCAGAGGACGAGCCTCTGTCGTTGGCGACGAGTGGTGTGGAGGCGGAGGGCCGCAGCCAGCTGGTGCGCTCCCTCAGCGAGCCGCAGCACCAACAAACACTCCACATCTCCTCCTCCATCACACAATCCTTCGCCGGTCACCGAGACTTAGATATTCGCATCGTGAGGAGTGTGGCGCGGGAGGTGCCTGGCCGCACCAGACACTGGTCGGTGCCAGCGGTGGCTCACCACGCCAGACATTCGCCCTCACCAAGACCACACTTAGACCAACACTTCTTCAGTTACTCGAACTATACAGGTGAGAACTGCTAGAGTGCCTTGGCCACCTCTTCATTACTGCTACTACAGGTTCCTCGTCCGTAACTGGAGTTAACACGTATCAGTGCACGTGGGGCGCCTCAATCCTGCAAGACAAAACACTATTGAGACGAAGCAGTCTCTCTTGTGTCTTTAAGAGTGTGCTGCTGGTCAAGCCTCGCCAGCAGCCTCGCCTCCAAACAAAGAACATAATGGGAGGGAGAGGTTCATGCCACAGGTGATGTGCCGCATGTTAGCCGGCCGGCCACGTGCTCCCCCTCGACCACACATGTGAAGGTGCTCCTGCGCACCCACACACACTGACTCACACTTACACACACTGACAAAGGAGCCTTCTTGTGCTGTGTACAACTTTAAGATCAACTCGCTCTTCAAATTGCAGCCCTGGTTGGCGCCGAACCTTTACCCGATAAAGTCCCCAAACAAAAGAAAGGGTTCAGAAAGATGTGCAGCAAAGTCCCGTTCTTGAGTTGTGAGGAAATGTTGAAGTAACTGGTCTCGCCACACTAGGAAAGAAGAAGAACATGGGCATGACAACAACATACGAATTGTATACTAAAGGGATAAGTAAACAAACAGTTTTCACAGCTAGCAACGGGAATGACTGACACACACACACACACACACACACACACACACACACACACACACACACACACACACACACACACACACACACACACACACACACACACACATACACACACACACAGAGAGAGAAAGCTTTAGATGTAAATAAAGGGAATGGGTGAGAAGTGGTGGTTAAAGACAACTCGACACAGGTGTAAATGTAAGAACAAACACGAGAGAAGTCCTTACATTGAACTACAAAATATTGGAAAGTGGAGTTAGGAGCTGAAGCTCGACCCAGCACTTGAATCTTGGCGGGGATATAAAGACTCGCCCGCCCAAGCGCCCCCACCCTCCCCCCCCCCCCTTTTTTCAGACGAACATGTTTGGCATGTGTGTGTATGTGTGTGTGTGTGTGTGTGTGTGTGTGTGTGTGTGTGTGTGTGTGTGTGTGTGTGTGTGTGTGTGTAAAGTGAATGGAGGAAGTTGTATTTATGTAGTGAATGGAGGAATGTGTGTGGCAGTGATTGCGTCACTCCACCGCTCAACACCGCACCTCTACTGTTTTGTCACCCTTCACTGTAAGCACCTCTGGTCTCTTGCCACTCTCATGACACTTGTCTCTCTCATGACACTTGTCTCTCTCATGACACTTGTCTCTCTCATGACACTTGTCTCTCTCATGACACTTGTCTCTCATGACACTTGTGTGTGTGTCTCATGACACTTGTGTGTGTGTCTCATGACACTTGTGTGTGTGTCTCATGACACTTGTGTGTGTGTCTCATGACACTTGTGTCTGTGGTGGTGGTGGGGGAGGGCTGGACAGTCTATAACACCAACACATTGTCTCTCATTGGTTCTATTTTTACCAATGTTTCATATTTCTTATATTTGTAGTTTGGCTTGCAACAACCCGTCCTGCAGAATTAATTTTTTATTTTTGTACGGTAGAGGGAGAAGTATAAAACGTTAATGGCGTTATTTGAAACAAAATTATTGGAACTATATAGACTTTTCAGAATTTTGTCATTGTAGGTTAGTGTGGTCAAGGCGTAGAAATTGGTCACTTGTTGGTGAAGATGAGACGTGTGCTCTCAGGATGACAGTCCCAACCTCTTCCCCCCCCCCCGCATTTTATTTATTTATTGTGTAAACTAAGACACAGGTTCATTAGCGCTGTCGAGTGAAGTAGCTAGTGAAACTGCAAGCAAGAGCTGTTATCCTGACTCGGCTCACCTGAGGCCTCTCTAGATAAGGCTAATATCGGTGTAGTTTGCCACAGTCGTAGGACTCGTCACAACTATATACTGTCTGCATCACTATAACCATTTTCACCACTAGGTACAACCATAAGCACCTCCCTACCTGTCACTACCTTCCTCTCCTCCCTGTGATCATTTTCGCTATATACGATCATCAATGAAATAAACTACATAACATTGAATAATGTAGAAAATAATATCGAGATGAATATTGGTGAGGGATGGGGTCTTGGTATTTAGCAAGAAGGGAAATTAATAGCATTTGGCCCATTTCAATCAAGGGGGAGGGGGTGGGGGGGACATGGGGTCTGACCCCCGACCCGCCTATAACCATGCCCCTACAACAGACAGTCACTCTGGGTAATTTTATGAGTATCTGCCCCTGAGCATCTGGCCCCAGTCTCGAGCGCGCGCGCACACTCTGGGTGGGTGGTGGCTAAGTGGACAGCGCTCTATACTCGTGGACCTAGGGATCGGGATTCGATCCCCCGGCCCCGCTGGAAAAACAAATAGGGCAGATTTTCCTTCACCTTGATCTCCTGTTACCCCCCCACCCCCCCCGTCTTTCCTGATTCTATCCTCCCATATCTTCCATTTTCCCTACAGCCCCTTCACCCTCCTCCCCGAACAGACATTTACCTGGTAAATGTCGGTTCGTCAAAAGTGGTAAACAGAAAAGTGGTAAAAATGTCAAAAGTGGTAACAGATGTTCACCACTGTTGGACGAGGAAGTCTAGGGACCCTACCAGCCACATTTCAACTACTATGTGTGGGGATGGGTGGGGGTCATCTTGAGATGATTTCGGGGCTTAGCGTCCCCGCGGCCCGGTCCTCGATCAGGCCTCCTTTTTGTTACACCCCCCTTCCCCAGGAAGCAGTCCATAGCAGCTGTCTAACTCCCAGGTACCTATTTACTACTAGGTAACAGGGGCATCAGGAGTGAAAGAAACATTTTGCCCATGTCTCCCCGCCTCCACTGGGGATCGAACCCAGAACCTCAGGACTACGAATCCGAAGCGCTGTCCACCCAGCTATGAGGCGCCCCGGGGGTGTCCAGCCTCTCCTCCTAACACAGTGTTGCATTTTCAAGCATACTTTACTCAAGGCCAAACAACGTCCTACTAGAAAATGGAAGCGTCTCGCGAAATTGACATACTGACCCATTTTCTGTTTTAGGTCCTCTGGTAGGTTAGGAGAGGGGACACTTCTAACCTGTCAGTAAGACAGTTTTGTGGCACCCTTAAGAGGTTTTGGTAAACCTTAAGAGACAGACTGGAGTATTACCTCCTATTAATAGGACCGACCCCAACCAACCTATGTCTGTCTCATATGTCAGACTGTTCAACCTGCAAAATTTTGAGAGTAACTCCACACATCTGGCCTATAACTTTGGACACAGACGAACATTGTTAGGCTGTCGGCCAAGGTCAACTGAGTATAGGAACGAGCCACAGGCCTTTTAGAAAGAGCTGTGGTGCTAGTGGAGTGAAGTGGAATGAACCAGGTATTGAACCCAAGATATGAAATCACCATGCCAGTTGATTGAAGATTGAGAGGCAGGACTCAGGAGCTGAAGCTCACTCCCTAGAAACACACAAGTAGCCTAAACTCATACATACAACAATGCCCGTCCATATTAGTGTTCCATTTTCTGTCATAATTTGAAATGTTTGAATGCAAACCTGATATTGACACTCCAGTTCAAGTGGAGCTTTTGAATGCCTGGTAATTGGGATAACCTGTGAGTGTGTGTATTGCGTATTGTGTATACTCTAGTATGCCGAAGCTCTAGTATGCCGCGAGTCGTCCTATTTACCGGCTGCATTATCTACCTACACCTGCACACAGGCGACGCGCCATCACTCGAGACATATCCCCCGTAATATAGACCAAGTTAAAGATAGCGCGCACACGCCGTTATCGCCTTGTAACCTGCTTGGAGGCTTTATCTCTGTGCGAGAGTGGCACAATAGTAAGATAACAATGTTTACTAACAGGTATGGCTGGGACAGGCTTGAGGACCGGGGGGCACAGAGTCACACTTGGGCTCATTAATTCTCTCTCTGACACTGGGACACTGGCGTCATAGCACCTCCTCTTTATTGTGTCTGGGGATGCACGTAACAGGCCAATTGGATGTTAAGCACGTGCGCGAGCGCACAAAACATGCCTTAATTGCCGAACGAGCTCATTAGCGATATAACCCATGTTGCGAAAGATGTTTTAGATTAAAGCAGCACGGAGTTCAAATGTAACTATTGTAAAGCGCCAGGTACGGGGTTATGAATATATACGAATTATACATATTTACCCCCAGTGTGTTGGATATTTACCCCACTGGTTGCTGGACTGGTCAACAGCCTGGTTGACCAGTCCAGCAACCAGGAGGCCTGGTCGACGACTGGGCCGCGGGACGCTAAGGCCAGGTAGGACCTCAAGGTGCTACCGGGGCTTAGTGTCTCCGCGTGTCTCTTAGTGTGTTAGTGTGTCTACCGGGGCTTTACCTTGAGGTAGCGCCTCAAGGTAAAGTGTCGGGCAGCCAGAGTCTCGAGGCCCTGGTACCAATAACAATGTTGAGGCTGACTAACCTGACAAGACGCCCCCAGGTGTTCGTGCCTTGTGTAGCTTGTGTGTGGGCAGTAAGCTATAAGGGGAATGTGGGGATTGAAATGAGCCCAGCATGGGCATCCCCCCCCCCCCCTTCCCCAGGTGGTTGGTAAGCGCGAGTATTTCATGTTTAAGCGGTGGAGCGTGAGCCAAGGTGGATCATGGGACGCGAATGGTTGTAAATTTACGACTGTGGCGTACACAACAAAAAGGTGGAAGCCTCATATAAGCAAGGTCAGCCGCTTGGTTTGTTATGAAGGCGTTTGTTTTACCTCGAGTTTTATCATGGTGACAGGTGTGGGTGTCGTCTACACACACCAGTCTCATTAAAACATGCAGGTGTGTGTGTGTAGCAGGTATCGTTAGGGGGGGGGGTTGTCACAGACTGTGAAAGTGGCAGGTGGTGGTGGTGGTAGTGGCAGGTGGTGGTACTAATGGTGGTGGTATGACTTGCTTTCTACACCATCCATTGGCACTACCTAGCAATTGTTATGGTGAATGTACTCGCCGTTTTATGCGTGTGATTGTTACGCCTCAGCTCTTGGGCTCGGCCTTCCCACCCCTCGGCGACCTCTCCCATATTTAGTGTGGTGTATAAGAGATCAGTTAGTATGCTAGTATTGGTGAAGTACACTTAAATTTTAAATTTTGCCCCGAGGGGCGAGTTTATTGGGTAGCGCCACTCATCTTATGAGTGGACACACCGCTATAGCAGCATGTACAACACTCCCCAATTGGAAGAAAACCCGCTGGGTTGTTCATCCTGTCACTTGTACCCAGACACAGCTGGGACTTGCTTAACTGTCTCAAGTGAACAGCTCCTCAAAGAAGATAATTAACATTCGTCAACCCTTAAAATCTTACGTCATCTTTTGGGAGCAAAATGGGGGAATCTTTTAAGAACAGTATCAATATGTGACAAATAGTGTTTTCCTAACTCAAACAATGTGGGGGTTTATTATTCTACACATTTCTAATGTCTCTCAGGTATTCACATTCTCTCAGGGAGTGGTCAAGGCGGTGTCAGTCACTCTCATCACAGATTCTGCAACTCCCCCGCTCAGCTGTTGTTTCCATTCAGAATGGCCATGCATATTTGTATCCAAGACGGATTCTCGCTATTACTGATTCTCTCCCGCGTCCTCCTCCTCTTCGTGCATAATGATTGGGATTGCCAGCTGCAGCCATGTTCTACCATCGTACAGATTGACTGGTTTGTGCTTCTGTCCTCCTTTTCTCAGTTACCTCGTCACTTTGTTTTTACAAGATAATGAGGCTGAGGGGTCGAGCCTGGCGCTCTTCACCCATGGTAATGGTAGCGGTGTGCACTGCTGTAAGGGGAGACAGAGACTGACAGATGCAGGTAGACACACACACAGACTGTGGTGGGGGTGGGTGGGTTGGGGGGGGTGTAAGAATGAAAAGTGACGTGTGTGATGGAGGGGGGGTGGGGTGGGGGGGACAGGTAATGACAGTCGCCATCACATACATCATACACAAACATCTGAGGTTGTTGACTCTGGTGGTCTCCACACAAACACACTCCCTCACCTGGGTTGTCGTGCAAGAACATGCTGTTGATTGTCTTCAGATAAGATAGTGCTCGCTCTCTCTGTGTCTCTGTCTCTCTCTCTCTTCTCTTCTCTCTCCCTCTCCCCCCCCCTTTGTCATTCCTCTTATACAGTATTACGTTACAAAATTATATATATAATGTACCAAATGTATGATGATGTAGTTTGGAGATATTGATTGAAGGAGGCAGGCAGCGAGATGGAAATATCCGAGGAGAGCAGCGGAGGCTGCGTCACCTGAGAGGACAAGGCTCTACCACCTGGGGGGGGGGTGCTTGTCCAGGTGCTGGCACACGGGGGGTGCTCGTGTGTTGCTGGAGAGCCTCAGTGTTCCCTGGTGGTGCTCCCTGGTGGGTGGTGTTCCCTGGTTGTTTCCCTGGTTGTGTTTCCCTGGTGGTGTTCCCTGGAATTGCTTACCACTTAAAGATTCAAGTGTGTGTATTTTTGTCCCAGTTCATTTGTATTAGAGAGAGGCAGACACTCGCCTCACTCACTCACAGAAACCAGAAACACACAAAGGGCCTCGCGGCTGGGTGGACAGGGCTCTGTGGTCGTAGGCCTAAGGGCCCGGGTTCGATCCCTGGCAGAAGCAGAAACAAATGGGCAGAGTTGCTTTCACCCTGATGCTCCTGTTCGCCTAGCAGGAAATAGGTACCAAGGAGTTAGACAGATGCTACGGACTGCTTCCTGGGGATGTGTGCGTGTGTTAGAGAGTAATATATATAGTATATATAAGAGGAAATATAAAATGGTTAGAAAGGCGGGGTCCAAGAGCAACAGCTCGATTCTGGCGATACAAATAGCAGTAAATAGCGTATTCTAATATTAATTAGTAGCTATAATACCGCTACTTAATTATACTAATAACGTTGATGCTGTTAATTAATTGTAATAACTCATTACCGGAAATTCTTTTGTATTGCAGGTACGTTGTTTGAGGGTGAGGCTGTTAGTGTGTCCACTGTGACAGGTAAGTCATTTATTTACTGTTTTGTGAAGGATGAGAGGTGAAAACCCGTTTGTGTCGGGGTTACTGGATCAGCCTGGCTGTGATGGGGGGCTCTCGGGCTACGAAGACTAACAGCCTCACAGACCAAACAGTCACCAGAGAAGGCGGGCCTCCCAGACCAAACAATCACCATAGAAGACGGGCAATGGGAGTAGAAGAACTAAGGAAATCACCTCTAGGTGATTTCTACACGAGAGATCACCTAGAGGTGATTTCTGGTGTAAGCTACGGACTATGTATATATTCCAGTTGATGGTGGTCCTTGGTGGTGAGATAGGTGTTCTAGGGCGCACAAGATGAAGCTCTCCCCCTGTATACAGTATTCCGTCGCTGGGTTTAAGGTGGAACAGCTCCTCCAGCAGACTATAATTAATCTAACTGAGATCCAAGGCGGAGCTAACGTTGACTTATCCAGTTCTAACTCTGCCATGGACACTCGTAAGATTCTCCAGGTGGGGGTGTACTTTGTGTTTATCTCTTGGGTGTGTGTGTGTCGTTAGTGGGGGTTGTGTAGCACCCACCTCTCTCCTCATCTTATTCTCCGGGTGCTCCGTATTCTCCGGGTGCTCCGTATTCTCCGGGTGCTCTTTATTCTTGAGGTAGTTTTTGCTGTAATAGAGCGCCTGGTGTAGTGTGGCAGAAAAGCACTCGCCCCACATTCCTCGAGGTGGACATTTGCCACAGTTTGAGCCCTGGGCAGGGAAGGATGATTAAGTATTGAATCTTAACTGATCCATCCTGTTCACCTAGTAGTATTATAATCATTAATAATTCTTACAATACTACTGCTAGGTGAACAGGGTAGAACAGTTCAGGTTCAATACCCAGTCATCCTTCTCTGCCCAGGGCCCAAACCCTGGATAATTTATCATGAGAAATAAACAAGATCTAGGTAGTCTCCGCATTTTGTTGCTAAAACTATATTGCTGCAAGTATTCAGATTTGACACGTGATGTGCACAAAACGCCTGAAAGCACTGGTATACACATTATCCGTTTAGGTGACCGAACCCACACACCAGATGAAAGGACGACGACGACGTTTCGGTCTGTCCTGGACATTATCGAGTGGTTTGTCAGTGACCCGGACGGTAGAGCGACGGTATCGCTTCATGCAGATCGGCGTTCAATCCCCCGACCGTCCAAGTGGTTGGGCACCATTCCTTCCCCCCGGCCCATCCCAAATCCTTATCCTGACCCTTTCCCAGTGCTATATAGTCGTAATGGCTTGGCGCTTTCCCTTGATAATTCCTTCCTTCCTTGTCACTGACCCGTTTAGATGTGCAACACTATAAATAAGGGAGCACGTAGAAGTACCCCGCAGGATGAGGGTGGACCACTTGCCACAGGTGGCTGCTGCAAGTGACAGGTGTGTGGTGGTGTCAGTGGCACAAGCAAAGGCAGTAGTGGTGGTGGTGTGACCTTGGGAGTCTGATAGTCCCGTTGTACCAGGTGTGTACACCTTGCCTGGCCGTCTTCCGCCACCCCGCCGGTGCAACCCGTCCTCCAATAGAGCGTCCCATTTTGATCAATACTCTACATGAGGTCAAAAAAATCGTCGTACTATAAAATAGTAGAGGCTCGCCAAGTCTCGTTTTCTGTTTTGGGTCCCCCTGGTAGGTTATGATAGAGAGCATTTTAGTGCGACGATTTCTTAACGTTGACTTTAAGAAGACGGGCTGGCCTATTCTGGCGCTAACCTGCCTCTTGTCCCAGTCCCTCTACAACCCTCTATACCCCTCTACACTACCATAGAGCACCACGCGGCTAACAGGCAAATCATTTAATGTACAAGCCTCGAACATGATAAAGTGAATGGACGTATTGTGTGTGTTGTGGTGGGAGGATCTGGTTGAGGAATGCGAGTACTTGCCTATCACTAAGGGAAGCTAACTTATACCTACCTATTGGTCTTGCTGCACCTGTTGCGTTAGCATTTGTTTATTCTGGTGCGTGCATACACACACGCGAGTGCACGAACACAGGGAGTCTTGTGTGTGTTCGTGGTTGTGGGAAGTGTGAGGTTAGAGGTGGTGTGGTGAAAGTTGGTGGGGGAGGGGGAGGTGTTTCTGGTGGAGGGGAGGAAGGTTGTTGAGTCGTATGGTTTAAGGGGAGAAACAGCTTGGTTGTACCGCTGGTGGAGGAGTATTGGTTGGTGGGGATGTTTGGCTAAGATGAGTGGTGGTGGTGGCGGCTCTTACTGTTGGGGACACGAGGGAAATATTTGGCCCATTCGGTTAAGTATATCATGTGAGGAAAATAAAACTGGCAGTGGTACGCCGTAGAGCGGCCGTGTGTAGCCCTCGTCTGCCCATAGCCAAGATGGGTGTGTGTGTGTGTGTGTGTGTGTGGGGGGGGGGTGTACTCACCTATTTGTGTTTGCGGGGGTTGAGCTCTGGCTCTTTGGTCCCGCCTCTCAACCGTCAATCAACAGGTGTACAGATTCCTGAGCCTACTGGGCTCTATCATATCTACACTTGAAACTGTGTATGGAGTCAGCCTCCACCACATCACTGCCTAATGCATTCCATTTGTCAACCACTTGTTTGGTAGTTTGGTGGGCTGGGAGTTAGACAGCTGCTAAGCCCTGCTTCCTAGGGATGTGCGCGCGCTCTCCTATTTGTGCCTGCAGGATCGAACATTGGCTCTTGGATCCCGCCTTCCTAGCCGCCGGTTATGTAAAGCAATGACGCCTGTCTTACTGACCTATCGTATTTAGTTTCAACAATTGTTAAGAATGTTTGCTTCCACAAGCTACTTCTTTAGTAGCCACTACTAGCCATTTTCCCCACTACTCTCACGCTAAAAGAAAACTTTCTAACATCTCTGACTCGTCTTGAGTTTCCAGCTTCCACCCGTAACCTTGTTCTGTGAGAATATGTAATCTATTTCCACTGTCAATCCCCCCCCCTCTAAGTATTTTATATGTTTCTATCGTATCTCCCAGCTCCCTTCTTTTCCCTGTAGCGTGGTCAGGTTCAGTTGTCCAGTGTGTAGGGTCGAGGGGGGGGGGTGGAGGAAGCTGGGACACCAGTCCATACCTCATCAAGATTGTAACTTGCTTAGCTAAATGAATTGTGGGGTTGAGTCCCTGAGCCCATTATGTGCCTCTGTAACCCTTTCCACTACCGCCCACAAGATGGGTATGGGGTGCATAATAAATGAACTAAACTAACCAGTCCATACCTGGCCAGGTGCAGATGGGCGCGCCTCTCTGGAATTGTGCAGTCTTATTATAATTATATTTTGTATAATTTTTTACCAGGCGAGGAAGGCCGCGGGTGGTGTGTTGTGAGAGGGAGGAGAGGTAGGTCACGATGCTCTGACGGTTGACTGTGAGCTAACTACACACGCGGGTCTGACGGCTGAGTGGATAGCGCTCGGGATTCATAGTCAAAGTTCGGGTTCGATCCCTCGTGGAGGCGGAAACAAATAGGCAGAGTTTATTTCACCCTGGTGGTCCTGTTCATCTAGTAGTAAACAGGTACCTAGGAGTTAGCTGCTGCGGGCTGCTTCCTGGGGGGGGGGGTTGTAATAAAAAAAGAGGCCTGGTGGAGGACCGGGCCGCGGGGACGCTAAGCCCCGAAATCATCTCCAGATAACCTCTCCCTCCTGGTGTCGACCGCCGCCAGGGAAAGGCTGCGTAACATTTGATTAATGAACTGAAACTCTGACCCACTTTCATTTTTACTGTTATACTTGACAAAAATTATTTCCTCGGTGAGCGAGAGTGAGAGACGACTGCCTCCTCCTCCTCCTCGTCCCTCCCCCCCCCCCCCCGCCCCTGGACACGTCTTGGGGGACTGGTTGGTGTGTGGTGGAGCTGGGACATGGGGGAGGGGGGGGGCAGTGTTGCAGGAGGCGTGAAGGTGTGTTTACAAGAGTGTTTAATGTGCGGGTGTGTTGCAGAGTACAGCCGTGACAAGTGCATGGCAACAGTCACGGGCTGGCGGGGGGACCAGGTGATTTAGAGGGGGGTGTGGGGGGGCGCGCCGCTCCCCGCCCCCCTGGTCTCACAACACTGTGTCGTCATCGTCGTTCAACGCTGCTGGTGTTACAGCCGATGTTAGGCAACACTCGCTGTCGTGATACACGTCGACGCTCGTGCTGCCAGCAACAGTTACTGCTCCTGTCATTGACTGTGATCGCCAACACCGCCAGACGGAGGTGTGGCCCCGCCTGTAGGCCTAGCCAGCCTCAGCCTACCAGAAGACAGTGATCTCCCCTCCCCCCCCCGGCAAGCATGCACGGCTACGTCAACGCTGCCACAGGTGTGGTGGGACGACATGGTTGTCGTGGCGGCGTCGACCACACGACCGGCAAGAATTGTGGTAAAAGCTGGAGACATTTCCAGTTGGGAGGGAGGCGGGGGAAGTACCGGTTTGCCAAGGCTTGTGGATGAGTGGAATGAGTTCCCATTAATTTATATCAACACTGGGAAACCCTTCAAGAATAGATTGGGAGGGGGTAGGGGGGAGATGGATTTAAACGGGGCCAACAGAGGGGGGTGTGGATTTAAAGGCGACTCGTCTAGTATGAACCAACAGGCCTGGTGGCTGCTTCATGGATATGTTGTTATGAATGACAACAACTTTTCACACTGAAAATTAACTGTATGTAGGTAAGTAAAAGTCACTGAGGTAGCAAGGAAGGCAGTTATGGATAAAGTATACAAACGGGTGGAAGACATACACGTGGGTCATAAACAACCACTGAAACTATCAAATCACCATCAGCAAACCACGGAGTGAGACAGTATTAAGGAGGAGGCGCCCTTAATGTTCAACCTGCAGTTGACACCGATCACGAGTCGGGGTCACGGGGGCCTGAAATGAGTTGGATATTTTCCTAAAGCGATAGAAAGCTGAGTTTCTTTTGTGGAATGGTGGTGGAGGAGGAGGATGTTGCTGTGGGTGGCGTGGGCGGTGGGTGGGTGGGTGGAGTAGAAAGTGTGTTGGTGCAGGTTGACTGGCCACTCTCTCCTGCACCCCGCCACCCATCCACCCACCCACCCACCCACCTATCCACCTGGTGCTCCGGGCTGCTGTGCCCGTGTAGACCCTACACCAGGTGCCGGAAAGGTCTCCTTAATGATGCCCACAGGTCGTCTTCTCGTGCCCCGCAGTTACACCGGAGAACACCGTGACAGTTTGACACATTGCGATACTAACTACCTGCCATTAAAACCCTTTCAGACAAGAGGGGGGGGGGTCATTGAAGCATGCTTGGGAGTATATCGCGGCCAGCGGGGGTTCCAGCAGTAGCGGCAGCCTCGACATTAAAGAGAGCCATGACTAGAGGTATAGTGAAAGGTGAAGAGGGTGTGTGAGGGGCAGAGAGTACCAGGGCAGTGTCTTGGGATGAACCACTCACCACTGGCCAAGGCTCCGGGTCACAGTGGAGGAGCAGGGTTGTTCTCAGGCCAGGCTGATATCACCCGGCATGCCGCAGTATATATGGGCTGTGTATAGTCTCGGTAAACGACGGGAGACATCTCCCGTCACGCAGGGTGCAGTCGCACCTCCACAGATCTCCAATATCATCTATTGATACTGGTGATGGCTCAAAAGGGCCACCACTTACGGGCTATTCATGCCCGTGCCACCTTTTGGGTGGCTTAATTTTAGTCTTCTTCTTCTCGGTAAATTACGGGCTATTCATGCCCGTGCCGTGCCACCTCTTGGCTGGCTTAATCATCAATCGATCTCTGTAAAAATATAATATAACGTAGATTCATCGTCATTTCTGGTGCTGGTTATACTATATGAGAGGCCGGAGTGTCGATAGATGACATCTTCTTAGGGTCAGATCCTTCTCCTAAGAAGGATCCTTAGGATCCTTCTTAGATGGGATCTTAGGGTCATCTATCGACCCTAAGATCCCATCTTCTAGCAAGGCGTTGACAGGATGGGTGACGTACGTAGGTGTGTTGCCAGTGAACCCATTAAGGTACCTACGGCCACCAGCTCTGCTTATACACTCCCCCACAGTACAATCCAGTGATGCCGTGTCAAGCATTTCGTATCTTTTGTTTTTTACGGCATTTCGTTGTGTACATCGCGGACCTCGGGTCGAGTCCCACAGCAGAGATAAATGTAACTTCACGCTGAATGAAATGGCAAATCATCTTATTACTAAGGATAAAATATCTGAAATTCTTGCACTGTATCCATTTTTCGCTTCCAGTAGACATGCGAGATTAAAAAGCAAGTAGAGTATTGTGAAGACTAATACTAACAAACACCATCTCTCCTATGGCCCGGTAATATCTCCATAACTCCAACAATTATGTATTAGCGAAAAGACCTAACCATTAATGTATAATGATTAACTGTAAATACAAAGTTATTGAACTGGTACAGTCTCTGTAACTAGCTGACGTCGCAATACAAGGTGTACAGGATAGACGTAATTGTTAATGTGATAATCTCCGTTGAGGTGTGATAAAGACTTCTTGTGCCTCCCAGTAATCCATTTTTGCGCTACCGCTCGCAGGAGGAGTATGGGGTGCACAATAAACTAGACCGCCTTCGGCGACTAGGTCAGTCTAATTACCCCAAAGCTTCTTAGCAATACGTAAAGAACTATGCTATATTTACTCACTATAAATGTTGGTGCTGAATGTACAACATGGAAATAAAACATACTTTTACTCTGAAATAATAAAGTTTCGTAACGAAATTGGGTCCATCTAATTACCCAAAGCCACAACAGTGTGGATATTTGTATCCAAATATCCATGGAGATTCTGAATGACAGTAACAGCTGAGCGGCGGAGTTGCAGAATCTGTGGTGAGAGTGACGGACACCGCCTTGACCACTCCCTGAGAGAATGTGAACATCTAAGTCATTAGAAATATGTGTAGAATAATAAAGCCCCACATTGTTTGAGTTAGGAAAATACTATTTGTTAAATAGAGATGCTGTTGTTAAAAGATTTCACCCCCATTTTGCACCCGCAAGATAACGTAAGATTTGAAGGTATGATGTTGCTGCGGTGGAGCCTGTGTCGTCTCTCATTCCTGCCTGTGTCATGCCGGCGTCGCTTCCTGCTCCTCTTTTGTTTATGCCACCACAATCACTTGGTTGTCATTGTATCGGAGGCAGTAGTTGACCATCAGTCCTCCTCTCTCTCTCTCTCTCTCTCTCTCTCTCTCTCTCACTCTCACTCTCACTCTCACTCTCACTCTCACATACACATACACATATATGGTGTCTTTCCTTCCTCGCCTACTTCTGGTTCCCCTCCCTTTATTTATTTATTCCTTTTCACGTAGCTTCATTATTTTATGACTATTTACTGAGTGAATTTTGCTGCCATTAAACCAGTATGGTTTATTACTCCCCCCCCCTACCCCGCAGACTACCATCCCCTACAGTCACATACCCCGGTATAATGCCCCCCCCCCTTCTGGTATAACACCCCCTTCTCCTGGTATAATGCCCCCCTTCTGGTATAACCCCCCCCCCTCTCCCTGTACTACTCCCCCTCTCCCTCGGTATAATCCCGCTCCCCCGGATTTGTAGTAGGCTTATAGAAGAGCGATAAGTATACTTTTGATGTGCTCTTTTTCTATAAAATTCATGTTGTGCAGTTTACCTTTGACATGGAAGATGGGGCACTCGAGCAGTGGGTGATCTCTCTCTTTGGTACGTCGTACAGTCGTGATGGCTACGGGCTTTCTCCTGATTGTTACCTTACCACTTACGTACGTGCAAGTCATTAATTAAGAGAGATTAACGAGGCATCGCAAGAGACGGAACTACTGCCCTCTGCAAGTTGTCAGGTGTTGCAAGGCTCAGCTACTGTGAACACAGTTTTCCATGTTGCACGGGCTATAGTGAGCCCGTAATGCTGTCAGGTGTTGCAAGGCTCAGCTACTGTGAACACAGTTTTCCATGTTGCACGGGCTATAGTGAGCCCGTAATGCTGTCAGATGTTGCAAGTCTCAGCTACTGTGAACACAGTTTTCCATGTTGCACAGGCTATAGTGAGCCCGTAATGCTGTCAGGTGTTGCAAGTCTCAGCTACTGTGAACACAGTTTTCCATGTTGCACAGGCTATAGTGAGCCCGTAATGCTGTCAGATGTTGCAAGTCTCAGCTACTGTGAACACAGTTTTCCATGTTGCACAGGCTATAGTGAGCCCGTAATGCTGTCAGGTGTTGCAAGTCTCAGCTACTGTGAACACAGTTTTCCATGTTGCACGGGCTATAGTGAGCCCGTAATGCTGTCAGGTGTTGCAAGTCTCAGCTACTGTGAACACAGTTTTCCATGTTGCACAGGCTATAGTGAGCCCGTAATGCTGTCAGATGTTGCGCCAATATTTATGGCGAGCACCAGACAGGAAGTGTTAACCTACCTTGAGGTTAGCTGGAGGTGGTTCACGGGGATCAATGTCCTCGTCTCCTGGTTGATAGCACGGTCAAGCAAGCTGTTATAGACGCAGCTGCTCCTGGCATGGCTCTAGCCCTCTCTAGCACTCTAGCAATGTGTATTAGAGGCACATGCAGGCGATGAGTCACAATAACGTGGCTGAAATATGTTGACCACACCACACGGGAGCCGGTCGGCCGAGCGGACAGCACGCTGGACTTGTGATCCTGTGGTCCCGGGTTCGATCCCGGGCGCCGGCGAGAAACAGTGGGCAGAGTTTCTTTCACCCTATGCCCCTGTTACCTAGCAGTAAAATAGGTACCTGAGTGTTAGTCAGCTGTCATGGGCTGCTTCCCGGGGGTGGAGGCCTGGTCGAAGACCGGGCCGCGGGGACACTAAAAAGCCCCGAAATCATCTCAAGATAACCTCAAGATAACACGAACGACTTGAGAATGGTCCAGGACGGACCGAAACGTCGTCGTCCCTTCATTTTCTAGTGTGTGGTCTGGTCAACATTAGATGCACAGTTGCCCACCAGAAATTAGTTGCCAACATGGTAAACCAAGCTGGAGGTAACTGTGCTAAACTACTTTCCAGAATACTGAGAAGCAGCAGTGTGGGAGGTGGAGTGGAGACCAATAAGAACTGGAGTTTGAGAAGGAGCATTCATTGGACTGTTTCGTCTTGTGTTTAACCACCTTCAAGTTCTTGACCACAGACTCCAACAAGTCCGCCACGCAAGGAAATAACTTGGAAACAAATAATACGAAACCGGTCAGATGATTTCACAGTCCTGCATGTGAACTATAACAAGTTCTAAGACTGGTCAAACGTAAGTGGTAACTGGAAAACAGTCTAAATAAACCCGAGATAATGAGTACAGGGCCAGGATAGACGAGGCTAGGGGGGATGGGTGCAACTTGAACTGATACATAGTATACACAAGGGGTAAAGAAAATTATTTGTGAATCAACTATTCATCAAATTTACCATCATCAGCTCCATATACTGACGGTAAGGAAGGCGGCAGGATACTGTACCCTGGTGTACTCTACAGGCTGTTCACGCCCCGTGCCACCTCTTGGCGGGTTTAATCTTCATCACTCAGTCCTGCTGTACAAGGTCGTGAGGTACACACCTAGAACACACTATTTAGGGACGAGGAATTGTTACGAAATAAGTGGTGACTCAAATGAGTCTTGGGACACGTGGAGGCACTGTTGTGGTGAGTCAAATGAGTCTTGGGACACGTGGCGGCATTGTTGTGGTGAGTCAAATGAGTCTTGGGACACGTGGCGGCATTGTTGTGGTGAGTCAAATGAGTCTTGGGACACGTGGAGGCATTGTTGTGGTGAGTCAAATGAGTCTTGGGACACGTGGAGGCATTGTTGTGGTGAGTCAAATGAGTCTTGGTAAACATGAAAGCATTGTTTCAGTGTGTGTACACTACTGAAAATGTAATGTTCATGTGCTAGCTAGCGGAAGCTAACTCCAGGCCACATCTCGTTCACTTCTAAGACCACATCTCGTTCACTTCTAAGACCACATCTCGTTCACTTCTAAGACCACATCTCGTTGGTGTCTCAAGAGCCAGAGTTCAGTTCCCACAAACAGGAATAAAGAAGGTCGCAGAGATTGCCAGACACAGCAAATGTTGGTGGGTGGTGACCTCGCTGACCGCCGTCTCATGCAGCAGTACCTGGCGCCAGCGCCACCTAGTCACAGCTACTTGCCTACCTCTCCTCCAGGGAACCAAGCCTAGGCTCTTGAGTAGTACTTCCTGATTTGTAAAGTATCTGAAATGCTCATACCTCTTAGTTCTGGGACTCGTCTAGTGTATCTTTGAACCTTCTCTAGCTTCGTCTTATGCTTGACTCTATGCTGGAGGCGCATACCCCAGGATTAGTCTTAAATATGTGGTATACAAGGTTCTAAATGATTCCTTTCACAAGTTTCTAAAGGCTGTTCTGATGTTACTTAGCCTCGCATACGCCGCTGATATGTTTTGATGTGGGCTTCAGGAGGCAGGTTTGGCATGGTATCAACTCCTAAATCTTTTTCTCTGTCCGTTTTGTGGAGGATTTCGTCTCCCGTTCGATGTCCCGTCCTCCTGTTCCAAATACTTAGTTTCATAACCTTACAATTACTTGGGTCGAACTTCAGTAGCCATTTGTTGGACCATTCCTTCAGCTTGTCTAGGTCATTTTGTAGCCTCTTGCTATCTTCCTTGGTCTTAATCGTCCTCCTAATTTCTGCATCATCAGTAAACATTGAGAGGAACGAGTCTATTCTGGGAGATCATTTACATATATCAGAAAGAGGATAGATTCCTTATCTTGACCCCTTGCAAGTGTTATATAGTGGTAAGAATTTGGCGCTTTCACCTGATAATTCCATTCCATTGCAGATGGTGTAGTTTTCGGACAATCTTCTCCATCACCTTGCATGGTATGCAAGTTCGGGACACTAGCCTGTAGTTAGTGTCTCCTGTGTGTCTCCCTTCTTGTACATAGAGACTACATTAGCCGTCTTCTAAATTTGTTGGCAGGTCTGTTACCAGTGACTTGTTATACACCATTGAGAGTGGCAGGCACAGTGCTTCTGCTGCTTCGTTTAGTATCCATGGTAATATTCCATGCGAGTGCTATGTACTTTGTCACATCCAACTCCATCAAGTGCTTCCCTACCTCCCCACTGGTAATCTCAGTGTCCTCCAGTGGTGCCTGGTTAGATATTCCCTCTCTTGTCTCGGGAACATCTTGTTTTAATGTGTGTGTATATATGTATTAGTCGAGGTGAACTATCACGTCAGCAGCCACACAGTACAGTTGTTAAAGGTCGCGGCGGTGGCATTGGCTGCCACGGGTATTGAAAGTTCCGTGTCAGTTCGACTCCAGCCTCCTCTCGGGCTCTTCGTAGCGGAGTAGCAGCAGCACGCACACTGCGCCTCTCAAGCACTGACGCAAGCAGGCGCGCTAGGACGCAACGCGCATGCCTGTACATGCACCTGTGTGCTCATTCACTTCCCTCGCGTGCGTATTCCCCGCACACGAGCGTAAGTGCGCACGAACGCACTCAAAGCACGCCTTTAACGAACCCCCAACACCCCCCCCTCCCCCCTGCCGCTGGAGTCACGCACACCAACTTTCCCCAGAGCGACGGGGCTGGGAAAAAACAAGGCAAGCAAGAAGCAGAGTGCAAGCGGGGCAGACAGCCAGTGTTTGCGCCTCCACCCCTTTCTCCCCCAGGCCTCCCCCTCTCTCCCAGGCCTCCCCATCCCCCTGAGTACACTGCCTCGGCTGAATCAGTAATATGAAGCAGTTACTCTACCCTATACACACGCCAGTATCGAGGCTACCTCAGTAATGGTACAGCTCAGCGGCGCCTCGTATATTGTGAATGTCCGGTATCGTAGTCACTCCTCTATGGTAGCATTTTTTATATTGCAAATATAGTTTGGGTGATCGTGGGTGGGGGGCGGGTGTAGGTTTGGGTGCCCGTGGGGTGGGGTGGGTGCCCGTGGGTGCCCGTGGGGTGGGGTGGGGGGTGCGGCTACTGTGTACCGGGCGTGCGCGTGTCAACACAGAGAGAGACAGCTGTGAAAGGTTCCATGCTGGATCTGGCTCTTGTATACACAATGTGAAATCTTTCTTTACTCTCAGTGGCCTTGACATCCCGCCAGAATTTGAGTTTTACTTTTACAACTGTAGACGTCAGTAGCAGATTTTTTTGTTAATAGTAATTTGGAAAGCTGTTACTGGTTTTACAAGTTTTGTGCCCTGTATGGGTCGACTGTTGTGTGACCCTGTATGGGTCGACTGTTGTGTGGCCCTGTATGGGTCGACTGTTGTGCGGTCCTGTATGGGTCGACTGTTGTGTGGCCCTGTATGGGTCGACTGTGGTGTGGCCCTGTATGGGTCGACTGTTGTGTGGCCCTGTATGGGTCGACTGTTGTGCGGTCCTGTATGGGTCGACTGTTGTGTGGCCCTGTATGGGTCGACTGTTGTGTGGCCCTGAATGGGTCGACTGTTGTGTGGCCCTGAATGGGTCGACTGTTGTGTGGCCCTGAATGGGTCGACTGTTGTGCGGTCCTGTATGGGTCGACTGTTGTGTGGTCCTGTATGGGTCGACTGTTGTGTGACCCTGTATGGGTCGACTGTTGTGTGGCCCTGTATGGGTCGACTGTTGTGTGACCCTGTATGGGTCGACTGTTGTGTGACCCTGTATGGGTCGACTGTGGTGTGGCCCTGTATGGGTCGACTGTTGTGTGGCCCTGTATGGGTCGACTGTTGTGTGTACCTGTATGGGTCGACTGTTGTGCGGTCCTGTATGGGTCGACTGTTGTGCGGTCCTGTATGGGTCGACTGTTGTGTGGACCTGTATGGGTCGACTGTTGTGTGTACCTGTATGGGTCGACTGTTGTGTGGCCCTGTATGGGTCGACTGTTGTGCGGTCCTGTATGGGTCGACTGTTGTGCGGTCCTGTATGGGTCGACTGTTGTGCGGTCCTGTATGGGTCGACTGTTGTGCGGTCCTGTATGGGTCGACTGTTGTGCGGTCCTGTATGGGTCGACTGTTGTGCGGTCCTGTATGGGTCGACTGTGGTGTGGTCCTGTATGGGTCGACTGTTGTGTGGCCCTGAATGGGTCGACTGTTGTGCGGTCCTGTATGGGTCGACTGTTGTGTGGCCCTGTATGGGTCGACTGTGGTGTGGCCCTGTATGGGTCGACTGTGGTGTGGTCCTGTATGGGTCGACTGTTGTGTGGACCTGTATGGGTCGACTGTTGTGTGGCCCTGTATGGGTCGACTGTGGTGTGGCCCTGTATGGGTCGACTGTTGTGTGGCCCTGTATGGGTCGACTGTTGTGCGGTCCTGTATGGGTCGACTGTTGTGTGGCCCTGTATGGGTCGACTGTTGTGTGGCCCTGAATGGGTCGACTGTTGTGTGGCCCTGAATGGGTCGACTGTTGTGTGGCCCTGAATGGGTCGACTGTTGTGCGGTCCTGTATGGGTCGACTGTTGTGTGGCCCTGAATGGGTCGACTGTTGTGTAGCCCTGTATGGGTCGACTGTTGTGTGGCCCTGTATGGGTCGACTGTTGTGTGGCCCTGTATGGGTCGACTGTTGTGTGGTCCTGTATGGGTCGACTGTTGTGTGGCCCTGTATGGGTCGACTGTTGTGTGGCCCTGTATGGGTCGACTGTTGTGTGGCCCTGAATGGGTCGACTGTGTGGACTTGTATGGGTCGATTTTGGACCAGACGTCTGTGGGTAGACTAACAGAAATGAGGTGGGGGAGATGGTATTTACTGTGTCAGCTGTCATCATGCCTTTGAGGGGTGAAGTGAGGTGGTGGCGTGGCTGGAAAGCTGGTGAGGAGGAGGAGGAGCGACTGGTGCACTTTCCACAGTACCGCTCCTCATCCGACCCTGCTTCCTAGCTTTCATTTCCACTTTCATTGGCAGCGTGGCGCCCTCCGCCCTTTGTCCAATTCACCCGGGAGGGAAAGGTTGAGAAGAAAGTTCCTTGTCACACACACTCTTTGGTGTACTGAGGGAGGGGGAGAGAGGGAGAGGGAGGGGTGTTGATAGATTGATAGGCACATTCCACCATGTTGTATGTGCTATCGTGTTTGTAACAAGGGCACTAACACTGATGGATTGGTGTGTGTGTGTGTGTGTGTGTGTGTGTGTGTGTGTGTGTGTGTGTGTGTATCATACCCGTTGACAAGAGGCAGGTGTTATCAAAGAACATGTGACAAGTTGGATAACAAGGACGTTTCAAGCAAGAGATGGCAAAACAAGGAAGGCACCTTGTTAAGACACTGGTACTACTATCATCTTGTGTGGAATAGTATTGCGCATTGTCGACCCCATTTGAAGCTGGAAAAGTTGCTGACCTGGTGAACGTGCAGAAAACTTGTATTTCCTGAATCTTTTCAATAAATCATTTGAATTATTGGGACCAGTGTTAAAATAACTCAAACTGTGTACGCGCACGCACGCACACGCACGCACGCACGCGCACGCACGCACGCGCACGCACACGCACGCACGCGCACGCACGCGCACGCACGCGCACGCACACGCACGCGCGCACACGCACGCGCACGCACGCACACGCACGCGCACGCACGCACACACACGCACACACACGCACACACACGCACACACACACACACACACACACACACACACACACACACACACACACACACACACACACACGCGCACACACACAAAAAACACACACACAAAAAAAACACACAAAAAACACAAAAAAAACACACAAAAAACACAAAAAAACACACACAAAAAACACAAACACAAAAAAAACACACAAAAAAACACACAAAAAACACAAAAAAACACACACAAAAAACACAAACACAAAAAACACACACAAAAAAACACAAACACAAAAACACAAAAAAACACACACGCAACACAAAAAACACACAAAACACACACACAAAAAACACACGAAAACACAAAAAACACACGAAAACACACACACACAAAAAACACACACAAAACACACACAAAACACACACACACACACACACACACACACAACCACCGATATAAGCTACCTATACTTGACGAGTGCCTGTGACTAGTATAACCATTGTATATTCATCCCATCCTCCAGTAAAGATAGGCCTTTTCCTAACTGTACATATATTGACGTAATGGACAATTAGACTGTAGAATTTAGTACTATTCACTGTATAGGAGTCCGGAAAAATAGTTAAAACCCAAACTTTATTATCCCTAAGCCTAGTATAGTACATATATGAACTATATTAGGCCTTAGAGAGCGTGTATTAGGCTTAGGATGGTTAGGTTAGATTTTGTAGGAAGACATAAATATAAAACCTTTTCCCAGTGTGTCCGAATTCAATAGTATCAAGTTCTATTTTCTAATTGTCCATTACGTCATTATAGGATGGTCGACATCGTTATTAACTAAATAGGAGGATGGGCTGGTGTAATAGAACATTATGTCTAAAAAAGGAATAATTGACAAAATTGGAAGATGGAAGACCAGACCACACACTAGAAGGAGAAGGGACGACGACGTTTCGGTCCGGCATGGACCGTTCTCAAGTCGATTGTGAGAATGGTCCAGGACGGACCGAAACGTCGTCGTCGTCCCTTCACCTTCTAGTGTGTGGTCTGGTGAACATACTTTAGCCACGTTATTGTGACTCATCGCCTGCATTGGAAGATGGAAATTTCTGACAAAGAGAACCCAAAGTGCAATAGCCACCAATTTCAACGATGAGTGGAGAGTGAGCAAGTGAGTTGTGTGCTGGCTTGGTGTCTCCTCCTCCTCCTGAAGGATCACACCTTATTCTCAAGACCAAAGGATAAGGGCCGACCTTACTGATGTATGCAACAGCTGCTGCTTGGTCTAGTGGACCAAACTCTCACACGTCAAGTCTCGCCTCGGGCCGGGCTTGGGGAGTATCTTGGTTATCTTGAGATGATTTCGGGGCTTTAGTGTCTCCGCGGCCCGGTCCTCGACCAGGCCTCCACCCCCAGGAAGCAGCCCGTGACAGCTGACTAACACCCAGGTACCTATTTACTGCTAGGTAACAGGGGCATAGGGTGAAAGAAACTCTGCCCATTGTTTCTCGCTGGCGCCTGGGATCGAACCCAGGATCACAAGTCCAGCGTGCTGTCCGCTCGGCCGACGGGCTCCCTACCAAAGTTCTGGGAGTAGAACAACTCCCAGAACCCCATCAACCAGGTATGGGAGTTTTCAGTCCGACTAGCTGCGAGGCTGGTGCTGCTCCCGCAGCTGGCCTGAGTGACTCACGACGCTGAAGACAGTAGCCAAGGTTCCTGTAGGAATGTCAGCCACAACCCTGAATATGTTGGTGTGGTTGAGGGGTTGTGGCTGACATTAACAAAGCTTTGGTTACAGTCTCTTAACACTATGAGTCAGCCAGCCCAGACGACAGAACAAGAGATACAGCAGCTTCACCATTACCTGTAATACTGTCTTCAGACAGCCATTCTGTTGGTTGTTGGACTTGATAGACTTAGTGCAGGCGATGAGTCACAATAACGTGGCTGAAGTATGTTGACCAGACCACACACTAGAAGTTGAAGGGACGACGACGTTTCGGTCCGTCCTGGACCATTCTCAAGTCGATTGTCAAGTTGATAGACTGTGTTACCGTTGATAGGCCTGGTGTTACCGTTGATAGACTTGGTGTTACCGTTGGTGGGGCACAGTGTTGGGCTTTGGAACCACTAAATCATTCATCATTCACTGACAATTTACTGTTTAAACAAATATTTTGTTTTCACTTGACCATTCAATTGTTGTTCATTCTGTTCATGTTGTTCATTCTCTTCATGTTGTTCATTCTGTTCATGTTGTTCATTCACGCGTTGACCATTCTGCGTCTGTTGGTTTGGGTAAGTTATGGAGGATGGCTGGCCTGGATTTTTGTTTAGGTCACATCTATTAATATTTGTCGTTGATTGTGCTACGTTTTGTGGTAGTGGTGGTTGTGGTTAACTGTTGGGTTATTGGGGGTGGTTGTGGTGTGTTGGGGTGGTTGTGGTGTGTTGGGGTGGTTGTGGTGGTGTGTTGGGGGGTGGTTGTGGTGGTGTGTTGGGGGGTGGTTGTGGTGGTGTGTTGGGGGTGGTTGTGGTGGTGGTGTGTTGGGGGGTGGTTGTGGTGGGGTGGTTGTGGTGGTGTGTGGGGGGGGTGGTTGTACTTCACAATAACACCAACATTCACTGTTCTTATTTTCCCCGACACCTGTTTTCAATTTCAGGGGCATTAGTTCTTCAGGATTTGAACAATGCTTAAAGAATCTGAATTCGTTACAGCTTTTACAAATGACTACAGTAATGGCTGAACAGCATTTTGAGTCTCCAAGTGATTGATTAATGATTGGTTTGTGGTTCCTTAACTGTCTGAACTAAACACAGCGGAGGAACAAAGTGTTTGAGGTGTGACTGGTAGAGGATCCCATACTCTTCCTGTGAGTGGTAGTGGACCCCCATACCCTTCCCGTGAGTGGTAGTGGACCCCCCATACCCTTCCCGTGAGTGGTAGAAGTTACAGAGGGCTGTCAGCGTGTGTGTGTGTCTGTGCCTGGCACTAGATGATGTCCCCCTACGGCAGGTCTGACCGTTCCCGCAATCATTGCCCCTCTCTCATTCTGCTTCTGTAGCTGCCTGTAGTTGACTGGTACTTGCTGGGATGGTAAGTGGGTTCGTGTCCCCGTGCTCAGTAATGATGTCCACGTCTCCACGAGCCAGATTCACGAAAGCACTTACGCAAATACTTACGAACGTGTACATCTTTCCTCAATATTTGACGGCTTTGGTTACATTTATTAAAAAGTTTAGAAGCATGAAAACTTGCCATTCAACTGTTGTTATTGTTATAAACAGCCTCCTGGGGCTTCGGAGCTCATTAACGGTTTAATAATTGGAAACAAAGCCGCCAAAGATTGAGAAAAGATGTACAGGTTCGTAAGTGCTGGCGTAACTGCTTCGTGAATCTGGCCCCACGTCCTTAGCTGATGCTGCGTTCATCATCATCATCATCATCATCATCATCATCATCATCATCATCATCATCATCATCATCATCATCATCATCATCATCATCATCATCATCATCATCATCATCATCATCATCATCATCATCATCATCATCATCATCATCATCATCATCATCATTATTATTATCATCGTCATCATAGTCATTCTTGTATCCCTCATCATCGCTATTTTTATATTGGTCCCTTTTCCGCACAAGGAAGAGCTTGCATAATGAGTTCCTTGTGAGGACTTGTGTTGAAATATTTATTGGAGTGTCCTGATATAGTATTGTCTGGCGGGATTAGTGTTCTGTTGTTGTTGTTGTTGTCCATGTATGGAGGAGAGCTTGTGGTGGCTGGCTGGAGAGCTTGGAGGTGGTGGTGGTGGCTGGCCGGTGGTGGTAGTGGCTGGCCGGTGGTGGTAGTGGGGTGGTGGTGGTGGCTGGCCGGTGGTGGTAGTGGGGTGGTGGTGGTGGCTGGCCGATGGTGGTAGTGGAGTTGTGGTGGTGGCTGGCCGATGGTAGTAGTGGAATGGTGGTGGTGGTGGCTGGCCGGTGGTGGTAGTGGTGGTGGTGGTGGTGGTGGCTGGCCGGTGGTGGTAGTGGGGTGGTGGTGGTGGCTGGCCGATGGTGGTAGTGGAGTTGTGGTGGTGGCTGGCCGATGGTAGTAGTGGAATGGTGGTGGTGGTGGCTGGCCGATGGTGGTAGTGGTGGTGGTGGTGGTGGCTCGCCGATGATGGTAGTGGAGTGGTGGTGGTGATGGTGGGAAGGGAAAGGAACTATCAGGAGAACGCACCAAGCCATTACGACTATATAGCACTTAGAAGGGATCAGGATGAGAATTTGGGACGGAAGGGGGGGGGGTGGAATTGCGGTAGTTGGTGTGGATACTGGGCGTTGATGTGGTAGTGGTGGTGGTTGTAGTGGTGGTGGTGTCCTTCAGTGGACGCGCTCTGCTGCACTTGTGAGACCTCCTTAGACTTGCTTCCCCCTCCCTCCCCCCACCTTCCTCTGTGGACAACAAGTTAACATTTTGACTGTTGCTGTAGGCATGAGCCTGACATCTACCTGAAATAGGACTCGCGCTCTATCACAGTTAACTGTTACATCTATTACAGTGCATTAACTAATTGTATTATTAATATGGGTACATATTTGAACAAGTTACCAAGTATTGTCATTCGCAAATTGGACTCTCTCAATCTCACATTCACTCACTCACTCTCACTCACTCACACTCACTCACTCACTCTCACTCACTCTCACTCACTCACACTCACTCACTCTCACTCTCTCACTGAGGCCTAGGGGCCAAGGTGGAGGAGCAGCAGCACACACCAGGTCACTCAGTGTACTGCTAAACCATCTGAACTTTAAGAGTGTGTTGTGAGCAGAACACAGTGGGGTGGGGGGGGGAGGTGGAGAGAGCTGCTCCTACAACACCTGGACTTGCTCCTGGCCGGCAACTTGAGCACCACCGTTGTATTCCACGTAAGGTGGTAGCTGGTGAGTTTTTAACTACGGTTGTGGTGTTCCCGACCAAAGATCACAATCACTTAAAAAAAAATCTACCACTTACGGGGCTATTCATGCCCGTGCCACCTTTTGGGTGGCTGAATAATCAGTCAATCAATCGTGGCATGGGCATTGAGGAGGGAGCGCGGGTGACTGGAGAAAATGTAGATTTCACCGGTGTTAGAGTTGAGCAACTGTGCTTGGCTGCCTGCTCCGTCTTAGTTACTCGCTAACACTAGTACACGCTGTGTTCCCTCTGTACGAGGCCGGGCACCACGCACTTGGGGCTAGCCTCACCCAACCTTGCAGGGGGAGAGGTCTGTGGTACACGGCGGACATAGGATGGTTGGGTCGTTCCTATTGGTCTTGTTAAGAGAAAGTCGGACATAATGGTGTCCCCCCCTTCCCTACGTAATCGGTGAAAGATGGCTGGCTGTGTACCCCTTGTAAAATATATTTATATATAGAAGTGTATGTGGGTTTAATAATAGTATACTGTCATACATATAAAATATGGTGTCAGAATTAGCTATTAGACGTCAACTAAGATAAATGCAAGGTGATGGGAGTTTAATAGGGGCAAGAAAACAATTTTATTAACTTAAGAACCCAGACATTTCAATTCCCTTCTTCAGTACACAAGGGGCATAAGTATCAGACTTCTCCCTGGGCGCCAAAGGGAACTTGATAAACATCCCTAGAGGATACCTGATCAATCGGGCTGTGATTGATACGTCAGACAGCGAGCGGTGGCGCCGGGGGATATTGATCCTGGTAACCACCTCAATGTAACCTGGTCAGCAGCAGAACCAACCAGCAACACGATCACGCCCCCGGCAGGCACATAATACCTTGTGGTGATCACCGCCCTGTAACTGTAGGAGAAGCATCTGCGGACTTGCATGCAAGACGTACGCCCAACAGCCTGGTTGACCAATCCACCAACGAGGAGGCCTGGTCGACGACCGGACCGCGGGGACGCTAAGCCCCGGTAGATTGATAGATACATAGGCGCGTCAACCCGGTAAGGGGCTGACGCGCCTATGTATCTATCAATCTACCTAATTATCAACCTACCTGCCTGATGCTGGTTTTGAGAACGATGGTTTCCGTGGGCGGGTCCGTTGGCCAGGCCTCCTGGTAGAGGCCTGGTTGACACTTGGGCTGGTTGACACTTGGGCTGGTTGACACTTGGCCTGGTTGACACTTGGCCTGGTTGACACTTGGCCTGGTTGACACTAACCATGCTGGCGCGGAGGCAGAAACCCACCTTCCATGGAAGGGTATACAGTCACCACTACACTACTAAACACAGGGGAGAACACCTGAGGTTTGCATCACCATTCACCACGCTGATATTAGCGAAATGTACATTTTTTTACGTGTCACATATGACGTTGTCAACGTCAGATATGGTTATAGACAACGTCAGACAATCCATCTGACGCTGACGGATTGGGTGGTTATAGATAGGAGCTGCCTCGTATGGGCCAATAGGCTTTCTGTAGTTACCTTTATTCTTAACTTCTTATGTCAAATATTAAGACACAGATGTCCTTTTTAACCAGGTAGCAGTCTCTCTCTGTCTCTTAGACCTGACTCAAGTCCTTGCACACTTTCTTGCTGTTCATCTTACCCATTTCTGAAGTAGGTAACGTAAGCTGTTTCCCATTTTAAGTCATTCCTCGTTATCTTCATTACTTTTACGCTGGTGTTTCCTTGAATCCTTCGGCTGATCTGTGTTTTGTTTTGCGGCGTGACCTCTCGCCTTGTTTGTGTTGTCGCTGATTATTGTATTAATATCGCTGTGTTAATTGTTGTGAAAGTCTTTGTTTGTTGTGGTAATATCATCTCTGTGTCAGATGTGCTTGTGTGCGTGCGTGTCGCTAGGCTCGTGTGTGTGTGTGTGTGTGTGTGTGTGTGTGTGTGTGTGTGTGTGTGTGTGTGTGTGAGTGAGATGAATGATTGGTGGAGTGTGTCAGGCGAGCGGGCTTCACTCTGCCAGCTTTCTCTCTCCTCTTGTTCCCAGCTTTGGTCACGCCCTCCCGATGTGTGTGTGTGTGGTGGAGGACAAGGTATAAAGTGGGAGGGTAGTAGTGTGTGTGTGGAGTGGAGGACGAGGGGTGTAGATTGTTCTCCACCCTACACCCCGTCCTCCACACACTCCAGACACTTGTGTGTCGTGGTGCCACTTGCGACACTTCCACCCGACACCGACCAGGCTGTCGTCTGCAACACTTGGACTGGTGCGCATCTAGGCCACTCTTGCTCTTGTGCGCGTGTCTGCTTCCTCTTGCACCAGTCTTTCACCAGAGTCCTGTGCTCAGTCTCCCTGCTATAATGTTCACTATCCTCTACCTGCTTGGCTGCTTGAGCGGGCGTGTGCCTTACTCGTGTGCTAACAGGGAGTGAGAGCTAGCTATAGGGGCCATTAAGGGCTAGCTATAGGGCCCCTAAGGGCTAACTATAGGGCCCCCCTAAGGGCTGGGACCCTAAGGGCTAGGACCCTAACGGCTAGGCCCCTAACGGCTAGGCCCCTAACGGCTAGGCCCCTAAGGGCTAGGTCTTCTAGTTACAGAGCAACTAGTGCGTTTATTCCCCTTCGTAGTCTAGTGGTGTGTCGTATCTGATCGTAAAACTGTTTATAGGTGGCTTCGTCCACAGCTTCCTGTTCCTTCCGTCGTCTACTACTTTCAGTACCTGTTGACGATGTCGAGAGTTGTGCTCGTGCAGCCTATAGTCTGTGGCCAGCCTTCCCCTGTGATCGCTTGATCTGTGAGATTGTTTGTGTTGGTAGCCTAAAGGCTCACTTAGCCGTCACAGGATGATCCGGTAACTTCAACAGGAACTTGTCCAATTGAGTGAATGCATTTTGTTTACACCTAAGTTCCAGGGGCAAGATTCAGGAAGTAGTTACGCAAACACTTACGAACCTGTCCATCTTTTTTCAATCTTTGGCGGCTTTGTTTACAATTATTAAACAGTTAATGAGCTCCGAAGCACCAAGAGACTGTTTATAACAATACAAACAGTTGATTGGGAAGTTTTCATTTTTGTAAACTGTTTAATAAATGTAACCAAAGGCGTCAAAGATTGAGGGAAGATGTACAGGTTCGTAAGTGCTTGCGTAACTGCTTCGTGAATCTGGCCCCAGGTACTGAGGTATGGTGTAAACGAGGAACTTGACACACAGGGTACAGGACACAATCAGACCTACTCATAGAAGGAAAGCAACCTGTAAAGGATCCGGGAATTATGATGTCTGACGACCTGACGTCAAAATCCTCTTGTTCAACCGAGGAAATATAGCGGCGGCCAGGACAATGATAGGATGGATTATGAGAACGTTCAAATCCAGAGATCCCACAGCAATGTTAATTCTATTTAAATTACTGGTGCTCTCAGTACCGAATCACCTTCTGTGGTTGATTGTTCAATAAATCCCTGAACTATATGTTTAACTGATCTCTAACCCTGTCTATGGAGGACAGAAGAAAATGTATATATGCTGGTTAGCATTGTAAATGTGTGGCCACGTTTGTGGCAGGAAAAAAAAAAACTGGTGCTGTCCCGTCTTGAGTACTGTTAGGTACTCGCTTCCCCTTTCTGAGCAGGTGTGATTTCTGAATAGAGGGAGGTTATCTTGAGATTATTTCGGGGCCTTGCGTCCCCGTGGCCCGGTCCTCGACCAGGCCTCCTTTTTGTTACACACCCCGCAGGAAGCAGCCCGTAGCAGCTGTTTAACTCCCAGGTACCTATTTACTGTTAGGTAACAGGAGCTTTAGGGTGAAAGAAACTTTTTGCCCATTTGTCTCCGCCTCTACCGGGGATCGAACCCGGAACCTCAGGAGTACGAATCCGAAGCGCTGTCCACTCAGCCGTCAGGCTGAGGCGAATACAGACCTATACAGAGGCGAATACATATAAAAAAAAAAATTCCCCCTTTTACAGAAGCGAATACAGAGAACATATACGGCATGCATAGACAATGAAACACCTAAATTATTGGAACCGTCTCAAAGTTTTCAAAATGTACTCACTGGAAAGGAGACAAGAGAGGTATCAAATAATATATACACGGAAGGTACTAGAAGTCCAGGTTCTAAAATTGCTCAGTAGACTAACAACATACTGGACCGAAAGATACGGAAGGAAATGCAGAATAGAACCAGTGAGGAGTGGAGGTGCCATAGGCACAATCAGAGCACACTCTGAACATCAGAGGTCCACGGTGGTTCAACACTCTCCCAGCAAGCATTAGAAATATTGCCGGAACAAAGGTGGACGTCTTCAAGATGCACTTAGATAAGCTCTTGTGCAAGAATTGCCGGACCAACCAGGCTGTAGTGGATATGTGGGCCATGCAACAGCCTGTTGGACACCCACCCCTCCCCCTTGTTGCACGGGGGGGGGGGCGACTAGCGTAGTGTGCGCGTACTGGTTCCGGCTGAGAGGTTGAATGACGCAAGGCGCTCAGTGCTACACTTAACTGTTTGGTTACCAGGTTACCACCCCCCCCCACCCCCGCCTTCACGTCTCTGACCTCCCTCTAGCCCCTCACCCTTGTCTATCCCTCCCCTGTCCCTTCCCCCTGTCTACACTCCCCCTTCCTCCATGGTGTGACCCCTTTACCTGCTGGGCATACCTACCTTCCGTCCTGGCTGGTGTGTCCCTGTCTATGCCCTCCGTCCCTCGCGGGCACCCGTCATGCCCAGACTGGGTTCTTGTGGAGCCCGTGCTGGCCACGTCCTGGTCTGGCCTGAGTGAGTGGCCTTCGCTACGTGCCGCCACCTCGCCCCTGCCAGCCTGGTAACATCACACACAGTCACCTGGCCTCGGCTCTACGGGGATTTACTCCATGCAATCTCTCTTTCTACAGTCTGCACGCTTGTTGTACTTCACTTGTTTACATTGCCTTTTTGGGCTGTGTGTGTGTGGGGGGGGGGTGTTCTTACCTAGTTGTGCTTGCGGGGGTTGAGCTCTGGCTCTTTGGTCCCGCCTCTCAACTGTCAATTAACTGGTGTACAGGTTCCTGAGCCTATTGGGAGATCTATCATATCTACATTTGAAGCTGTGTATAGAGTCAGCCTCCACCACATTACTGCCTAACGCATTCCATTTGTCAACGACTGACACTAAAAAAGTTCTTTCTAATATCTCTGTGGCTCATTTGGGCACTCAGTTTCCACCTGTGTCCCCTAGTGCATGTACCCCTTGTGTTAAATAGCCTGTCTTTATCTACCCTGTGTGTGTGTGTGTGTGTGTGTGTGTGTGTGTGTGTGTGTGTGTGTGTGTGTGTGTGTGTGTGTGTGTGTGTGTGTGAGTGACCTAAACGTGCGTTGAGGAAGGAGTGATGTGGAGCCCTCCTGGCAGGAGGGAGGGAGGGAGGGCGGGCGCGCGCGCGCGTGGGAGGTGAGGGAGAGCGCTGACCCAGTAACCCTTTAGGACCATAACCGCTGCATAACTGTCCCGGGGCGGGAGACACCCTATCCACTCCCACCTCACCCCCATGCTAAAATGTCTCCCACTCTCTCTCTCCCTCCCTCGTGCCCACACTTCCCCTCCCCTCTCCCTCTCTCCCAAGAAACACGAGGTGACGTAACATAACAACAAGACGCTTGCAGGCGATGAGTCACAATAACGTGGCTAAATTATGTTAACCAAACCACACACTAGAAAGGTGAATCGACTTGAGAATGGTAATTACCTAAGTGTAATTACCTAAGTGTAGTTACAGAATGAGAGCTACGTTCGTGGTGTCCCGTCTTCCCAGCACTCTGTCATATAACGCTTTGAAACTACTGACGGTCTTGGCCTCCACCACCTTCTCACCTAACTTGTTCCAACCGTCTATCACTCTGTTTGCGAAAGTGAATTTTCTTATATTTCTTCGGCATCTGTGTTTAGCTAGTTTAAATCTATTTGGTCCAGGACGGACCGAAACGTCGTCGTCCCTTCACCTTCTAGTGTGTGTGGTTTGGTCAACAACACGCTTGCTTTCTTTTATATATCTTCCGCTGTATAATTAGATAAGGGGGGCTTCTGAGAGCTTGGCTTCTCGGCTCAGATATTGTCAACACCTTTTGTTATTGGCATGAATGCCAGATGATCGACGGGTCTGTGTGTTCCCCGCGTTGGCTCTTTACGGAACAGTTTGTTTGTTTTCTGGGTCTTGGGGTTCCGTCACTGTACGACCATGTACGACTTACCATCCTGCATGATGAGGACTTTTAATATCACTCCTACCTCACTACAATGCCCACTTATTAGTGGGCATTGGGCAAGCGCACACACATAGGAACCTGTACACCTGTTGATTGACGGTTGAGAGGCGGGACCAAAGAGCCAGAGCTCAACTCCCGCAAGCACAATTAGGCGAGTACACAATTTTATTGACAAAAACAACGTTTTTTTCCACGTTAAAATGATGTCTATATATAAATAGCTAGCCTGTCACCTTTCTGAAACCAAATAAAAACATCAACTAACGTTTCGTGTTTGCTGGGACGTTCCCTGACCAGGCTATTCCGCTTCAGGCAAGCCCTATCCCACGTCAAGCTCAGCCTGTACAGAATGATCATAAGACCTAGCCTTGACTATCCTTACGTCCCCCCCTGAACCTCACCGCCAAAACCAACACGTTGAAAATCCAACGGGTCGAAAACCAAGCACTTGGCTTCGCTGGCGGCCCTGTCGCTGGCGGCCCTGTCGCTGGCGGCCCTGTCGCTGGCGGCCCTGTCGCTGGCGGACAGGGTAAGAAGAGCAGACCAGATCCACGAGACCCTTAACATGACGCCAGTGAACACTAGGCTCAGCTACGTGGCCAGAAGGCAGCAGGTGTACCGCATGAAGCACATCTATGTCCCAGACCCCGAAGAACCCCCCCAGGACGCGGTGAACACAACCAGTGACTGTGAGATCCACGAACCACCACCACACACCCAGAAGAATCACTCTCCAACATAAAAAAAAAAAAAAACGCCCAACCCCTTGGGCTGGACGGTAGAGCGACGGTCTCGCTTCATGCAGATCGGCGTTCAATCCCCGACCGTCCAAGTGGTTGGGCACCATTCATTTCCCCCGTCCCATCCCAAATCCTTATCCTGACCCCTTCCCAGTGCTATATAGTCGTAATGACTTGGCGCTTTCCTCTCAAATTTCCCTTCCCTTCCCTCCAACATAGTGATCAGACACCTCCATGACCAGGCCTTCCTGAGAGACCAAATACTAAGTGGACTGTCTGACAGACGACCCAGATGAGTGCTCCATCCCGGATCAGATTTATACCTAAAAAAAGAGAAAAATTACAAATTACTGTGGTGGTGTGGCTCTCTGGTAGTGGGTTACGCTGAGCCCCGAAATCATTGCAGTTACCTTGCAAGGTACCTTACCTTACAAGGTACCTTACCTTACAAGGTACCTTACCTTACAAGGTAACTTACCTTACAAGGTAACTTACCTTACAAGGTAACTTACCTTACAAGGTAACTTACCTTACAAGGTGAAGTACGTACTAGACGTGAGAGCGCTGTATTGTTTCAGGTGAATTTGTGATAGAGGAATGCGTGAGGCTGGGTATGAAGAGCGGCCTCGCGCGGCCAGACGACGAGGATGAGGCCGAGAATTTCCTGGCCCACTGACCCACGACAATGACGCCGGCGACTCACTCCTGGGAAAAGTCTCACTACAAGGAGCGTGCGCGCGAGCGCACTGGAGAAAGCAAAACCTACGTCCAGAAGAATTTCCAGGTTGTTCCACGTGACTAGGAGGGTCACTCCCTCCACGTGACCAGGAGGGTCACTCCCTCCACGTGACCAGGAGGGAGTGTTGTATCAGGGAGCGCCCCGCTGTGCGGAGAGCTGGCTGCGTTATATACCACCATCTACATGTAGATGATGCTAATATACCTTGTATTATATCCGATTTTGAAGCCGTGTTGTGGGAAGTTCCCTCGTCTGGTTGTGGGCCTGGGGCGGGTGTGGGGGGGGGGCCTGGGGCGGGTGCGAGTGGTGTGGTTGTGGGGCGGGGGCATAGTGGAGTTGTGGTGGTAATGTGGGTGTGGTCGTTGGTGGTGTGGAGGCAATAGGTGTGGCTGTGGGTAACGGTTGGGTGAGATGAGCAAGTTCCGCACGGGGTGTTGTGGTGTGACTGTCTCTCTCCTCCCCACTGCTGCCCTACTTACCTACCTCCCTCCTCCTCCTCTCCTGGTACTCTGCTCACACGTCTCATCTATACAGCTCTCTTGCACTGTTTCAGGTGTTGCTGTACTCGACTGCTGCCAGGGTAGACGTGTCGCTGTACTCGACTGCTGCCAGGGTAGACGTGTTGCTGTACTCGACTGCTGCCAGGGTAGACGTGTTGCTGTACTCGACTGCTGCCAGGGTAGACGTGTTGCTGTACTCGACTGCTGCCAGGGTAGACGTGTTGCTGTACTCGACTGCTGCCAGGGTAGACGTGTTGCTGTAACTGTGGTTCTCAGGGGGTGGTGTTGTGTTAGGCCACCCCCCCCCCCCCTCCCTGTGTACGGTGTGTAATCCTTCTCAGAATATATAATGCAATCTCATTGAGGGATCCCGATAGTACAGTTGGGTTACAATGTTATTATTCTCATGTTGCAAGTCTTGGTCGACACTGTCGGTGATGCTGGTACTCACCTAATTGTCACTTCAAAGAATGGTGTACTCGTGGACGTGTACTTAAGCTACTTGTGATTACAGGGGTCGAGCTTCGCTTGTTGGTCCCGCCTCTACTGTCAGTCAACCGGGGTACAGGTTCCTGCAGGTTATTGAGCACTATTATATCTACATTTGCCACTGTATACGGAGTCTGCCTCCACTACATCACTTCCGAGGGCTCTCCGTTTGTTTACTATGACACTGACAATTATTTTTGATGTCTCATTTATAGTGGCTCATTTTTGGTACTAGGTTTCCACCTGTGTGCCCTTGTGCGTGTGCCACTGGTGGTAAATAAGCTGTTAATTCCTCTGCTAATTTTATAAGTAGTAATCATGTTTGTGTCCTTTAACTCCTCTGTTCTCCATTGACGTCAGATTTAGTTCCTGTAGCCATACCTCGTAGCTCATACCTCTCAGGCCGGGGACCAGTCTGGTGGCATACCTTTGAACTTTCTCTAAGTTCCGTCTTGTGTTTGGCTAAATATAAACCCGCGCTTGAGCCGCATACTACAGGATTGGTCTGAAATGTTTTATACAAGATTCTGATGATATACTTTTGATGGAAGATATTGGATGGCCAGGTCCCAAAATTGCGCAGTAAAATAACAACATTCTGGAGTGAGAGATACGAAAGGAATTGCAAACTAGAACTGGGTAAGAAGTAGAGGTGCCAATCGGAGAATTATGAATACCTGGCCCCAGGCCGGGCTGGGCAAGTAGAGGAACTCCTGAAACTCTCTCCAAGTATGTTGAATGATTCCTTACACTAGTTTGTAATGGTACCTAGACATTCAACCCACAAATCTTAAAATATATAATTAAGTTACAAGGTTTCGGTCCATCCTGGACCATTCTCAAGTCGATTGAGAATGAGTACAGTTGGGTTCGTTCTCGACTCACAATCACGAATTCCGGGTTCGAATCCCGGGCTGAACAGAAATGGTCGCACGGGTTTGCTATCACCTAATGCCTCTGTTCACCTAACAGTAAATAGGTACCCATGAGTTAGTCTGCGTGTTGTGGGGTTATATCCTGGGGAGGGTCAGTAGTTCCACCCTGGGTGGAGGGACCATACACTGGCTGCCTGTCCCCCGACGCAAATTAAATTATAATTTTAGCATCATGGGCAAACGTGAGGGGGAATGAGTGTATTCCCTGTTGCTGTAGTGTGGTGTAGGTGAGGGTGTTGTTGTTGTAGTGTGGTGTAGGTGAGGGTGTTGTTGCTGTAGTGTGGTGTAGGTGAGGGTGTTGTTGTTGTAGTGTGGTGTAGGTGTTGTTGTAGTGTGGTGTAGGTGTTGTTGTAGTGTGGTGTAGGTGAGGGTGTTGTTGTTGTAGTGTGGTGTAGGTGTTGTTGTTGTAGTGTGGTGTAGGTGTTGTTGTAGTGTGGTGTAGGTGAGGGTGTTGTTGTTGTAGTGTGGTGTAGGTGTTGTTGTTGTAGTGTGGTGTAGGTGAGGGTGTTGTTGTTGTAGTGTGGTGTAGGTGAGGGTGTTGTTGTTGTAGTGTGGTGTAGGTGTTGTTGTTGTAGTGTGGTGTAGGTGTTGTTGTAGTGTGGTGTAGGTGAGGGTGTTGTTGTTGTAGTGTGGTGTAGGTGAGGGTGTTGTTGTTGTAGTGTGGTGTAGGTGAGGGTGTTGTTGTTGTAGTGTGGTGTAGGTGTTGTTGTAGTGTGGTGTAGGTGAGGGTGTTGTTGTTGTAGTGTGGTGTAGGTGAGGGTGTTGTTGTTGTAGTGTGGTGTAGGTGAGGGTGTTGTTGTTGTAGTGTGGTGTAGGTGTTGTTGTAGTGTGGTGTAGGTGAGGTTGTTGTTGTTGTAGTGTGGTGTAGGTGAGGGTGTTGTTGTTGTAGTGTGGTGTAGGTGAGGGTGTTGTAGTGTGGTGTAGGTGTTGTTGTTGTAGTGTGGTGTAGGTGAGGGTGTTGTTGTTGTAGTGTGGTGTAGGTGTTGTTGTTGTAGTGTGGTGTAGGTGTTGTTGTTGTAGTGTGGTGTAGGTGAGGGTGTTGTTGTTGTAGTGTGGTGTAGGTGTTGTTGTTGTAGTGTGGTGTAGGTGTTGTTGTTGTAGTGTGGTGTAGGTGAGGGTGTTGTTGTTGTAGTGTGGTGTAGGTGTTGTTGTTGTAGTGTGGTGTAGGTGTTGTTGTTGTAGTGTGGTGTAGGTGAGGGTGTTGCTGTAGTGTGGTGTAGGTGAGGGTGTTGTTGTTGTAGTGTGGTGTAGGTGAGGGTGTTGTTGTTGTAGTGTGGTGTAGGTGTTGTTGTAGTGTGGTGTAGGTGAGGGTGTTGTTGTTGTAGTGTGGTGTAGGTGTTGTTGTTGTAGTGTGGTGTAGGTGTTGTTGTAGTGTGGTGTAGGTGAGGGTGTTGTTGTTGTAGTGTGGTGTAGGTGAGGGTGTTGTTGTTGTAGTGTGGTGTAGGTGTTGTTGTTGTAGTGTGGTGTAGGTGTTGTTGTTGTAGTGTGGTGTAGGTGTTGTTGTTGTAGTGTGGTGTAGGTGTTGTTGTTGTAGTGTGGTGTAGGTGTTGTTGTTGTAGTGTGGTGTAGGTGTTGTTGTTGTAGTGTGGTGTAGGTGAGGGTGTTGTTGCTGTAGTGTGGTGTAGGTGAGGGTGTTGTTGTTGTAGTGTGGTGTAGGTGTTGTTGTAGTGTGGTGTAGGTGTTGTTGTAGTGTGGTGTAGGTGTTGTTGTAGTGTGGTGTAGGTGTTGTTGTTGTAGTGTGGTGTAGGTGAGGGTGTTGTTGTTGTAGTGTGGTGTAGGTGTTGTTGTAGTGTGGTGTAGGTGAGGGTGTTGTTGTTGTAGTGTGGTGTAGGTGAGGGTGTTGTTGTTGTAGTGTGGTGTAGGTGTTGTTGTTGTAGTGTGGTGTAGGTGTTGTTGTTGTAGTGTGGTGTAGGTGAGGGTGTTGTTGTAGTGTGGTGTAGGTGAGGGTGTTGTTGTTGTAGTGTGGTGTAGGTGAGGGTGTTGTTGTTGTAGTGTGGTGTAGGTGTTGTTGTAGTGTGGTGTAGGTGAGGGTGTTGTTGCTGTAGTGTGGTGTAGGTGAGGGTGTTGCTGTAGTGTGGTGTAGGTGTTGTTGTTGTAGTGTGGTGTAGGTGAGGGTGTTGTTGCTGTAGTGTGGTGTAGGTGAGGGTGTTGCTGTAGTGTGGTGTAGGTGTTGTTGTTGTAGTGTGGTGTAGGTGAGGGTGGTGTTGTTGTAGTGTGGTGTAGGTGTTGTTGTTGTAGTGTGGTTGTTGGTGATGCTGTTGAAGGACCACCATCCCCCCCCCCCTTACTCCCCCCGTGACTGGTGACAATAGCTCCAGTTTGATAGGTGACGTCAGGGGCAAGAGTGGTGTATGCAGCAGTGTGGGGGGGGGGGAGAATTGCGATGTTTTCCCACTGTTGTTGTTTTTGTTTTGTTTTTGCGGTATTAAATCTTCAGAAAAGTGTGACGGCGAGGGGGGGGGGGGAGATGCTGTAGTGTGGTGCCATGCAGTCATTGTGGGCAGTGTAGGTGTGTGTCCAGAGATAAGAATCTCTGCCCATTTGTTTCCTCCGTCGGGAATCGAACCCGGCCTTGAGGACTACGACCCCCCCCCCCCCAATCGCTATCCACTCAGCCGTGAGGCCCCTGTGTGTGTGTGTGTGTATTCACCTAGTTGTGCTTGCGGGGGTTGAGCTCTGGCTCTTTGGTCCCGCCTCTCAGCCGTCAATCAACAGGTGTACAGGTTCCTGAGCCTACTGGGCTCCATCATATCTACACTTGAAACTGTGTATGGAGTCAGCCTCCACCACATCACTGCCTAATGCATTCCATCTGTTAACTACTCTGACACACTGAAAAAGTTCTTTCTAGTGTGTGTGTGTGTGTGTGTGTGTGTGTGTGTGTGTGTGTGTGTGTGTGTGTGTGTGTGTGTGTGTGTGTGTGTGTGTGTGTGTGTGTGTACTTGCCCAACAATATGTACCAGGGAGTGAGGTCTTTATGCCCCGCCTTCTACCCTTGTTGTACCTGTTGCATTGCAATTGTATTATTCTGACATTGCAATTCTGTGGCGAATTTGGATTTAAAGTTGTGAATGGAGATAGCTTTCACAACTGCTAATTGTGTGCATTCCACTGGTTGGCCGCGCGTGTGTGGAAGGAGAGGGGAAGGGAAGGGAAGGGAAGGGGAAGGGGAAGGGGAAGGGAAGGGAAGGGGAAGGGAAGGGGAAGGGAAGGGAAGGGAGGGTAGGGGAGGGAAGGGAAGGGAAGGGGAAGGGAATGGAAGGGGAAGGGTGGGGAAGGTATGTGTCCCGGGTCGTGTCTCCATAAGCAAGGCTCGTGTGGACGAGTATATCTGGTCAGGTTTTTGTGAGTGCGTTACTAATATGGCGTTGGTCCGCCTCTCCTTGCTGGGAGCCTTAATTATTATGTCTTGCTTGACTGCCACTTGTGTTGGAGAGTTTAGTGTAGGCTTATTGGCACGACACTAATATTTTGTGTTCCCTGGAGCGACGGGCTGTCATTGGTCGAGGGCCTCGTTATCATGACTTATTGTCCGTTGTCAACTGTTGGCATCGTTTGTTAGGGGGGGGGGGATCATCGTTATAGGCAGGAAGCGTGCTGATGGTGACAGGTGTGTGTGGTGATGGTGGTGACAGGTGTGGTGGTGGTGTGAATCCCACTCAGTGGTGGTGAAAACAACCCCACCACCCTTCCACCCCCTCCCATACCTCCTCCCAGGTGTCCAAGACCCATCACAGCTACACATCTGCCACACAACATGGTGGCTACAGGTGTGCCCACCCGTCCTCTCCTACCCCCCCCCCCCCCTCCACTATCCAACACGTGGCTAATGACTCACTCGGGTGTTGATGTGTTTTTTTGTCTTTCCTTTGTAGTTGCTATTTCAGGTGTTAGCCACTCGGCTAAAATACTGTTGTCTTGCAGGTATGTGTAGTGTGGCTGCTGGTGAGGTGAGTGTCCCTTTGTTGGTCAACACCTGACGGGTGTTGATCACTAGGTGACGGGTGTTGGTCACCGAGGTGACGGGTGTTGCTCACCGAGGTGACGGGTGTTGCTCACCAAGGTGACGGGTGTTGGTCACCAAGGTGACGGGTGTTGGTCACCGAGGTGACGGGTGTGGGTCACCGAGGTGACGGGTGTTGCTCATCGAGGTGACGGGTGTTGGTCACTAGGTGACGGGTGTTGGTCACCGAGGTGACGGGTGTTGGTCACCGAGGTGACGGGTGTTGGTCACCGAGGTGACGGGTGTTGGTTACCAAAGTAACAGGTGTTGATCGCCTCAGGGTTACCATGCCACCTCTGACACAATAACCATTACATTGAGCGTTATGACACACGTTTGGTGAGATCTGAGTCATACATGACAGTTTTATTTTATACCAACCCCCCCCCTCCTGGCGTAAATAACTGGGTGCTAATTGGTTATACTTTCAAATGGGGAATGTTGAAGTAATAGTTCAGATGCATGCGGGTGTTAGGAGTGGGTGGTGGTGGTGGGCTCTCCCGCCCACAGGTGAACACCCGCTGGCGGGGTCTTCAAGCCTGGCCTCAGGCCGGGCTTGGGGAGTAGAACAACTCCTAGAACCCCATCAAGCAGGTATCAAGCAGGGTGTTGGGTGAAAGGTGGGGCTGGTCTAATAGTCGTGGGTGGTGGTGGGGCTGGTCTAATGGTCGTGGGTGGTGGTGGGGCTGGTCTAATAGTCGTGGGTGGTGGTGGTGGGGCTGGTCTGGTGGTCCTATACGGTGGTGGTGATGTTATGATAAGGTGGGGAAGAAGGAGTGCTTCTGATGATGGTGAGGGGTGAAGATGACAATGATAGTGGGGTAGTGGATGGTGAGGGTGATGCAAGGAAGCCCTTCATCTTCCCACAACTTAACCCCTTCATTAGCCTGACGTTACTGGCAGTTCCCATCACCAGAGACTACTCCCAGCTCCCATCACCAGAGACTACTGGCAGCTCCCATCACCAGAGACTACTCCCAGCTCCCATCACCAGAGACTACTGGCAGCTCCCATCACCAGAGACTACTCCCAGCTCCCATCACCAGACTACTCCCACAACCACACACTAAGACAACACTTTCACTGGCTAGAAACAATGAGTCAATACACGCTTGGCTAGCCACGGGTTCACTATAAACATTTCCTTAATCGTCTACAACTCGTTAAAGTGTAATGTTAATACTGGAGACTTAGTTAATTTATCAACAAAGGAAGGATGAAGGACTTTTGTTACCACAGAGAAACCAGGATCATTTATGTATTAATTACAGAGCATTAAGCATAGATATACCGCCAGAATGTGTTTAAACTTCGCTAAATATGACATCTAACATCATCATAATACATCACCATCACATTTCAAGCTTCAGACATTTAAAACGCATCAGTAGGTCACATTATCTTAAGTACATACAACAATCACTTCTTAGGTGCAAGCTGTTGGCTCAAACACAGCCAGCGAGGCTTAATTGTTTATGTTGTGTGATGGTAACTGATTGTGAGGAGGGCGATGATGGTGACACTGATAGTGGTCGTTGGCTTAGTGATGATTGTGTAGGTGATGGTGACATGGAAGTAAAAAATCCACAAGGGCCGTGACGAGGGTTCGAACCAACGTCCGAGAGGATCCCAAACGTTGGAATAATAACCTAGTAATAACCATGATCCCAGACATGGAAGTAATTGTAGAAGATTGCGTCACTCACCGGTTACAGCCTTTAGTTAAATGTGTGACCCACCCCCCCCCTCTCTCTCTTCTTTCTCGTGGGTCTTTAGGCCTCCACATACGCCCCCCCCCCCTATCAGTGACACTGGTGGTGGTGGTGGTAGTGCACTGTGTCAAGGCCGCCCCTCAATCACCATCGTCCATACAACGTGCGTTCCAGCCACCGTCTGGAAACTTGCCCTACAGTGTACCGAAATACACAGAGGAAGTCTAGACAGACACACCCCTCCTCAAGCTCTTCAAATATCCTACTTCCTCCCTACCAGTATTGAGTGCGCAGGAGGTGATGAGGGCGAGTACAAGATCCGCGAGGCACCTTTTTGAGACTGGGCCGAGGCTGGCCAGTACATTAGTATTCGATGAATATGCGGTTATATTTTGAGCGAGTGTGTCGAGAATATGAGGAGAGAAGCCCCCCCCCCCAGGCGGATGTGAAGACACTGCCAGGTTAGTAGGTCACGTTATCACCAGTCTGCGAGATGGCCTGCTTCCTGCAAGCTTGGCCACACTTGTAAACAAACACCTTCTTCGCCGGGAAACTGGCAAGAGAGCGTCACGTCGGAAAGTAGGACTTGGGACAATGACAATGACCATTACTTTGTTGGATGTAATGGTCACTTTGATGGGGAGGACGCTGAACGCTGCCACTGAACATTAATGTTGCTAATGTAGCAGTGAGGGAGTTGAATGACCTCGGCAGCGTGATCATCACTCCTCCTGGAGGGACGGGCAGGGGTAGGGAGGAGTGGAGGGACGGGCAGGGGTAGGGGGGAGTGGAGGGACGGGCAGGGGTAGGTGGAAGGGGGGGACGGGGGACGGGAGGGGACGCAATATTCAACAGGTGTGGAGCGTGTTGGTATCCTGAGGACCACGCCACTGCATATTTGGTTTGGGGGTCTTATGTTTGGAGGGGATGTTTGGTTGCCTTGTGTTGTTTACCTCGTGTTGTTTACCTCTTGAGATTAGCTGGTGGTTGTGTGGTGATGCTGGTGGTTGTGTGGTGATGCTGGTAGTTGTGTGGTGATGCTGGTGGTTGTGCTGTTGCTGGTAGTTGAGGTGGTAGTGATAATAAAATGGTACTGGTGGTTGGGGTTGCTGGAAAATGGTAGATAATTGTATTGAATGTTAGTGGGTTCCTGGCAGTTGTGATGGTGGTTGGTTTTGTCGATGGTGGTAGTTGTGAGGAGGGGGGGGGGAGGAGGCAGCGTGTGGGATGACTGACAGGCGTCCCTGCCAGGTGTTATGGTCGTGTGCCACCACCTCACTCCCCCTTCCATCCTTCCTCCCTCCCATGTGCTTCCTTCCCACATTTCTCCTCCCCCTCCCACCTGCCCTGGCCACCAAGGCTCCCGAGGGGCGAGTACTGTGTGCCACAGTGAACGGTACTGTTGCTAGGTAACCAGGTCCTGCAACGGTGCACGCGTCACCGTTGCCTTCACATTTTGGGTGACCCTTGCGGTGGTACAAGTGCCGAAAATATCTTCTCTCTGGGTAAACTTGACCACCAGGTCAAGTTTACTCAGTTTACCTGGAGTCTAAGTCCATCAAATACAAGTTTTCTTGAGGTTGTTGTTGTTAGATTCAGTTAAATCTAAGAGAGATCTAAATCTGAGAGCATCCCAGACGTAGGTTCGAATCCTCGTCACGGCCCTTGTGGATTTGTTCCCTACTCTTCGTGTGGGCGGTAACGGAAAGGTCTCAAGAGTCGATGGGTTCAAGAACTGGTCCCCAATGTGCTTTAGGCTAAGCCATTTGTGGTGAATTAGTTTTAGTAAGGGAGTATCATATTCATGGTGTCAGTCACTTGGGAAGGTTGTATGAAGATTGTCATTGTGACTTGAAGAGAAGTGTAGTGTGTAGGATGGTGTGTTGTGTATGTGTGGAGAGGTCCTTGACCGTGGAGGTGTGTGTGTGTGTGTGTGTGGGGCAGCCTTGCTGGCTTGTGTCCCGTCTGCTCCAGGTGTGTGGAGGCGGGCTTGTTCCACACGCCTCTCTCCCTTCCCCCCTCTCCCTCTCTCTCCCCCTACCACCCCTTCCCTACCTCCATCTTCTACCACCCCCTACCCTTCTCCCCTTCCCTACCCCCCTACCCTTCTCCCCCCCCCCCCCCACTGACTGGTGGTAGTGGTGTGGTACTGTGGTAGTGGTGGTGGTGGTGGTACAAGCCAACATGCACCTGGGTGCTGCTTGCCTTACCCAGGCACTCCACACTCACTCTCCACATTACATCTCTATTTGTACACTCAAGTTTATGTTAGTCCAGTCTGTTTGTCCAGTGTGTTTGTCCAGTGTGTTTGTCAAGTGTGTTTGTGAAGTGTGTTTATGCACTGTGTTTGTCCATTTCATTACTCTTCGTTTAAAGAGTTTGTTTGTGACATTTCCAATTCCGGTGACAATCTTTGATTCTCACGTCTCCTCGATTCGCTCTCTTTCTGAGTGTGGTGGTACTCGTCTAGTTGTGCTTACATGGGGTTGAGGTCTGGCTCTTTTGGTCCCACTTCTCAACTGTCAATCAACTGGTGTACAGATTTCCGAGCCTATTGGGCTCTTAGATCTACTGCCAAGTTACCTTGAGATGGTTTCGGGGCTTAGCGTCCCCGCGGCCCGGTCCTCGACCAGGCCTCCTCGTACGGTCTTAACACCGTCCTCGGTAATGTTGCATCTCTGCTACCATCAGTAGGCTTAGTGAAGATGTCAGAGGAAAGAGTAGGCCTACTACTGATGGTAGCAGTAGGCCCACCATGTCACTCCGACATCCTCACTAAGACGCTACACTCTTCCTCTCTCTCCTCTCACCACCGCTACTAACAACACTTACTAGTTCACACGACACGTGATTTCCAAGCTGCAACTAGGCGCTGCCTTCTCTGCCGCCCACTTTCCAATCGTTGCGGCATGTCGTGGCCTGTTGTGTTTTTTGTGATGCTGGGGGAGAGACTGAGGGGGGGGGGGCACTCACCACCTGGCTCTCTGTCTCTGTCTGTCTCTCTGTCTGCCTGTCTCTCTCTCTGTCTCTGTCTCGCTCTCTCTCACCAGATCCCAGTGTGTGTGGTAGGTGGAGCACCTGGCGAGACCACCATTGGCCACGGTGTGCCTGTACCATGTGAAGAGAGAAGCATGCATCACATGCCCACCAAGTGGGAAGGACATACCTCTCGAGTCTGGGCGTAGGTCTGTGCGCGTGTGGGCGTCCGCGATGTGAGGCGTGTGGGCAACAATGGATAAAATAAGAAGTAATCAAAAGATGAGGGAATGCAGCAGAGGGCAGGTGTGGGCGTGAGGCAGGTGTGGGCGTGAGGCAGGTGTGGGCGTGAGGCAGGTGTGGGCGTGAGGCAGGTGTGGGCGTGAGGCAGGTGTGGGCGTGGGGCAGGTGTGGGCGTGGGTGACGTATGAGTAAATAGTATAAGTGACAACACGAGACGCAGAGGGGACTGGTGGAGCGTGACGGTGATGGGCGTAGGTGTGGGGGGTGTAGGTGTGGGGGGGTTGCGCCATATACCTGAACATCCACCTCAATAACAACACTACACACACACCACTACACCACTCTTCCACCTTCGTCAACGTTTCGTCCGGAACTAATCGCTGTCATCAGCTACACCCCACACTCCTAAATGATGGTATATGCTGTCATCTGAAGGCATTGTCTGAAAAACAAATTGAGGAGGATTCGAACCGGCACACTTAGTACACCCACACACACACACACACACCCTAGACCCCTCCTCCACGACATGGTCACAAACAATGCAACCTGGGATTGAGGTGAGTCCTCTAGGGGTCATCAGACTCCCACTGAAGCTTTTGACCTCGTCGTGGTGTAGTGGCTTTGGGAGTAGCAAGTGTTCGGGTTCGAATCCTGCTCGTGACTCTTACTGATTTTATCATTGATATAAAGCGTTTATGGGATTTCATTGTGCATTACCTGGGGTTTACCTGGAGTCGGTTCCGAGAGTTCGCTACTTCCCAAGCTCAGCCTGGAGAAAATACTTTTCTTGTGACAGCATAGAGACTGTTTCAGTAATATGAGTCTACAGTTTACCTGTACCATACCTGGAGAGGGTTCGGGAGTTGCTCTACTCCCCGAGGCCGGCCTGGGGCCAGGCTTGACGGATTGTATTATTACCAAATGTAATCCTCGAGGTATTATACAATACAAAAACTGGTATAACAATATAACCTGTCATACGCCTAATTTAACATAAATTTAACCTGATAAACAACTCCCATAAGACTTTTCCCCAAATAGTTGTAAGGGACTGTGGTAGGACCTCTCGACTCCGTCGTCTGGTGTCTAAGTTCCAGAGTCTGTTGGGCTGTGTCAGATACCAGGCAGGCAAGCAAGGAGGCAAGCTGACACACAAGTAAGCAAGCAAGGAGGCAGGCAGGCAGGCAGGCAGAGGGGTAGACAGGGAGGCAGGCAGGTAGACAGGAAGACAGGCAGAGGGAGGGAGGGAGGGAGGGAGGGAGACGGGAACTAGGTCTCTCAGCAACAAAGTGTGCTCCCTACAGCGGCCGCGAATACAAGCCAACACTGACCCATAAAACACACCATAAAACACCTGACTTACACACACACACGGCGCTGGACCAACTTCTGATAACATTCTTGTCTATTACCGCCCGCCCGCGCGCACTGCTCCTTAGCCCTCCACCCTCTCCCTAAACCCTCCACCCTCTCCCTAAACCCTCCACCCTTCTCCCTAAACCCTCCACCCTTCTCCCTAAACCCTCCACCCTTCTCCCTAAACCCTCCACCCTTCTCCCTAAACCCTCCACCCTCTCCCTAAACCCTCCACCCTCTCCCTAAACCCTCCACCCTCTCCCTTAGCCTTCCCTGTTATTTTAATTAACTTCTCCCTTACCAATTCCTCTTCTCCGTGTCTGTGTTTATACTAGTTTACCCCCAGGTGTGTGTGTGTAATTACCTAAGTGTAGTTACTGGATGAGAGCTACGCTCGTGGTGTCCCGTCTTCCCAGCACTCTTAACACAGCACTCTGTGTGTGTGTGTGTGTGTGTGTGTGTGTGTGTGTGTGAAGCCCTCTCTCCCTCAACCCAGTTCCTTCTACCTCCTTCCCACCTACCCCCTCCTACTCTTCCCCCTCCTCTCCCCTCCTGCCCCCTGCTCTCCCCTCCTGTCCCCTGCTCTCCCCTCCTGCCCCCTGCTCTCCCCTCCTGCCCCCTCCTCTCCCCTCCTGCCCCCTCCTCTCCCCTCCTGCCCCTCCTCTCCCCTGCCCCCTCCTGCCCCCTCCTTGCTCTCCATATGAGGATGAATCACTTACGGAACACCAGAAGCAAGCAGCACTTGCCTTGATTTGTGCTGTGGGGGCCCAGTGTGGGTTGGGGAGTGGTGGTGGTGGTTGGGGAGTGGTGCAGGTAGTGGTTGGGGAGAGGTGCAGGTGGTGGTGGTGGATGTGGAGTGGTGGTAGTTGATGGGGAGTGGTACAGATGGTTAGAGGGGGAAGTGCGCAGGTGGTGGAGCAGGATGAGAGTGGTTGGGGGACGGGGAAAGGGGTGCAGGTGGGGGTAAGTGGGTGTTAGTGGTGGTGTAAGAGAGGGAGTAGTGTGGGGGGCAGCCTGGCGTATCATGGTGAAAGTTGGGTCACCACGCCGTATCACCTGATCTCCTGCCACCCCACACCTGCCCCTGCCACCCCACACACCTGCCCCTGCCACCCCACACACCTGCTCCTGCCACCCCACACCTGCTCCACCTGCAGGTGTCTGTTAATATTTGTGTAAAGTTTGGTGTTGAAGGAAAGGTTCACAGTTCTTACTCTACAGTCTGTCTCCCGTCTCTTAACCTCTCCCGTGTATTATGTGAGCTGCTTAGTGTGTCGCGAGGCAGGTGGTCCAGGTGTGTGTGTGTGTCGTGAGGCAGGTGGTCCAGGTGTGTGTGTGTGTGTGTGTGTCGCGAGGCAGGTGGTCCAGGTGTGTGTGTGTGTGTGTGTGTGTGTGTCGCGAGGCAGGTGGTCCAGGTGTGTGTGTGTGTGTGTGTGTCGCGAGGCAGGTGGTCCAGGTGTGTGTGTGTCGTGAGGCAGGTGGTCCAGGTGTGTGTTGTGTCGTGAGGCAGGTGGTCCAGGTGTGTGTGTGTGTCGTGAGGCAGGTGGTCCAGGTGTGTGTGTGTCGTGAGACAGGTGGTCCAGGTGTGTGTGTCGCGAGGCAGGTGGTCCAGGTGTGTGTGTGTGTCGCGAGGCAGGTGGTCCAGGTGTGTGTGTGTCGTGAGGCAGGTGGTCCAGGTGTGTGTGTGTCGTGAGGCAGGTGGTCCAGGTGTGTGTGTGTGTCGCGAGGCAGGTGGTCCAGGTGTGTGTGTGTGTCGTGAGGCAGGTGGTCCAGGTGTGTGTGTGTCGTGAGGCAGGTGGTCCAGGTGTGTGTGTGTCGTGAGGCAGGTGGTCCAGGTGTGTGTGTGTGTCGCGAGGCAGGTGGTCCAGGTGTGTGTGTGTCGTGAGGCAGGTGGTCCAGGTGTGTGTGTCGTGAGGCAGGTGGTCCAGGTGTGTGTGTCGCGAGGCAGGTGGTCCAGGTGTGTGTGTCGCGAGGCAGGTGGTCCAGGTGTGTGTGTGTGTCGCGAGGCAGGTGGTCCAGGTGTGTGTGTGTCGTGAGGCAGGTGGTCCAGGTGTGTGTGTCGCGAGGCAGGTGGTCCAGGTGTGTGTGTGTGTCGCGAGGCAGGTGGTCCAGGTGTGTGTGTGTGTCGCGAGGCAGGTGGTCCAGGTTTGTGTGTGTCGTGAGACAGGTGGTCCAGGTGTGTGTGTCGCGAGGCAGGTGGTCCAGGTGTGTGTGTGTGTCGCGAGGCAGGTGGTCCAGGTGTGTGTGTGTCGTGAGGCAGGTGGTCCAGGTGTGTGTCACGATAATAAAATTCAATAACTCCTCCCAAGAGTCACTTCTTTAAGCATAACATTCTCAAAGAGTTTTCATCACCTTCTTCCTTGCTTTAAGGGGGCATAACTTTCTTTAAACCTCTTGCCCTGCAATAAGGAATTTGATAACACCTCCAAAGGGTACTTGATCGACGGGGCTGTGATTGCTTCTTCAAAGTGCGTGCAGCGGCGTGCAGCAGGAAGCTCGGTGAGATACGAAGCTGCGGGGACTCTGCTCGCGGTAGATCCCTGGGTAGGAATACACTATAAGCTACTACGGGAGCCGGTCGGCCGAGCGGACAGCACGCTGGACTTATGATCCTGTGGTCCTGGGTTCGATCCCGGGCGCCGGCGAGAAACAATGGGCAGAGTTTCTTTCACCATATGCCCCTGTTATCTAGCAGTAAAATAGGTACCTGGGTGTTAGTCAGCTGTCACGGGCTGCTTCCTGGGGGTGGAGGCCTGGTCGAGGACCGGGCCGCGGGGACACTAAAAAGTCCCGAAATCATCTCAAGATAACCTCAAGACACTCTATCCCTTTGAGATGTATTTTATTGTCTCAATAAACGTCCTGGAACTTGAGGTAGATCCCCAGTGGCTCAGTTCTTTGTATTCATTTGCGTGTGCTCTTTAGCCGTGTTCCTTCCATTTTAAATTGCGTGCGCGAGGTAGTTCGCACTCTCGTGCGTAGGGGGGCGTGGGCAGGGAATGTTAAGGAGGTTGGTGGAGGGTGCAAGCACTGGAAAGCATTGTGCGTGATACAGGCACCCCCCCCCTCCTCCTGGCTGCCATGTGGGTCCCCCCCATCCCTCTCCACCTTGCACCCTGTTGTTGCCTGCACCATAGTAGAGCAGGTGGCGTTAGTGCGTGTTGCTTGCGAGGCTCACACCTTGCTGGCTCCCCCGTCCTCTGCGTGAGTCGGCTCAGAGGAAAGAATGACTAGAGATTGTGATTGTGGAGGTGGTGTTATCCGTTCTCGGGGTTGGTAGGGGCGGCGGTGGTGGTGGGGGAATAGCCGTGTAGGAGGCGCAACTGGCGCAGTGCCACCAGGGGTGACCTCTGGCGGTGCGGCGGCGCACTTGGGTCACCTTCCATCCCTAACCAAGGGCGGCGCCGCATCCGCTATTGCTGCTGCTCGTGCTGCTGCTGTTTTCCTGTTGGTGGTCGTTGTGCTGTGGTCGTGGCCTGCACCGTCGTGGCCTGCACCGTCGTGGCCTGCACCGTCGTGGCCTCCACCGTCGTGGCCTCCACCGTCGTGGCCTCCACCGTCGTGGCCTCCACCGTCGTGGCCTCCACCGTCGTGGCCTGCACCGTCGTGGCCTGCACCGTCGTGGCCTGCACCGTCGTGGCCTGCACCGTCGTGGCCTCCACCGTCGTGGCCTCCACCGTCGACACTGACCAACAGTCACCATATCATGGTGGTCACCAGTCTGCACCACCACCGCTGGCAAGGGTCAAAGTGTTGACAAACACATCATATTCTGGCAGGACAGTTAAGGCAGGAGAGAGACACAGACCGGCCCAGAGTGTTACTTTTAGCAGATGGTCTGTTGGGTGATCAAGGACGCGAGTTCAATCCCACCGTCATGCTCCAAAGATGTTCTCATAGATGGATGGATCACGTTGTGGTAATTGAATAGTGTGTAAAGATAGACGGTACAAAGGAGGGTTAAAGTTGTTCTCAGCTTCGTGTCCGGAGTTGAGGGCAAGGCAACTATCAGGAGAAAACGCCAAGCCATCACCACTTGGAAGGGATCAGGATAAGGATTTGGGATGGGACGGAGGGAAGGAATGGTGCCCAACCATTTAGACGGTAGGGGATTGAACGCCGACCTGCATGAAGCGAGACTGTCGCTCTACCATCAAGCCCAAGTGGTTCGGGCAGTTAATGGTCTTTCTGCCCATCTGAAGTAGGTTAAAGTTGGAGGACTTGCACACGAGCCCATTGTAAAGTAGAAGTGCAGTAAGTACACTAAAACCACACATTCTTACACAAGTGTAATGTGTACTTACATAGAATGTAAGTACACATTCTATACACATTGTGGACCTGGAGCTTTGTCCCATCTCTGCCTGTTGTTTACGATTTACCTACTCAGAATGAAGTGTCTATGTAGCACGGGCTATGGTGAGCCCGTAACCAAGTCTCCCTCTAGCCGGTCCTTGCCGGCGCTCATGGGGCAACTTGATCAACATCTTCAACTGTTCCGGGACGTGATTTGAACGTCGGAGTGCGTGCAGCGGCGTCCAACAGTCTGGATGATCACAGCGTGAACCCGGGAGTCCTAATTGAGAGTACTTACTTGTACTCGGAACAACTTTGTAAGAGAGGGGGACTCTGGAAACTAAGTGCAGGTAAGGTAGTTACGCCTAGGCTGGTAAGTAGGTGGGGTTGAGTAGTATTTAGGCTATTATAGTGGTGAAGATATGGTGAGTGTGGAGGTTGTTGTGATGGTGAGTGGGGGAGTGTGGAGGTTGTGGTGATGGTGAGTGGGGGAGTGTGGAGGTTGTGGTGATGGTGAGTGGGGGAGTGTGGAGGTTGTGGTGATGGTGAGTGGGGGAGTGTGGAGGTTGTGGTGATGGTGAGTGGGGGAGTGTGGAGGTTGTGGTGATGGTGAGTGGGGGAGTGTGGAGGTTGTGGTGATGGTGAGTGGGGGAGTGTGGAGGTTGTGGTGATGGTGAGTGGGGGAGTGTGGAGGTTGTGGTGATGGTGAGTGGGGGAGTGTGGAGGT